>NC_134651.1:34472462-34772665 GCF_030463565.1 Pelecanus crispus
AGGTGTCCATCAAACAGGGTTGCATATTGGGTCTGAGCAGGCTCAGAATATTTTAGAATCCTGGAGTATAAACTGTAACATATGAACTTCTAAAAACCATTAAGAAAAAAATTTCCTTGCTGTTAGAAGCTAGAATTTTTGCTAATGAATGGGACTGGATTTGAGTATTATTTCCTGGCTTATGTGTTGTAGTTACTGTTGTTCAACTCATTCGTTTTGTCCATTTGACAGGATTTGAGTTGTATTGTAAAAACAGATAGTTTCTAAGAAACATTTACGATGTATGAAACCAGATTAGCTGAATTATCTCACAAGTAGAGAGTGTATGACTTGGCTTTTTTTTCCCATTGAGTTTCACTGTTTTCTCTTTCAGTCTTTAGTTTCCTCTGTGTACAGTTTTGTTACAGATGTTTCCTCCCTGTGTTTAGCCACTTTCCTTTGTTTTTGTGGATGGCTCAGATAGCAACAGGAGAGAAAACACGTGAAATGGACTATAAATCGAACAAAATCAGCTATGACACCGCCAGCAAGGCATGCATAAGTCATTTTTGCTTTGGGAACACAATAAGGAAAGCCAAGCAATCTGTCACTCCGATATAAAGGGCATAAATTTAAAACCAGCAAAAGGATTGACTTTTTCCTCCTCGCCTTTCTGAATAATTAGTCTGTGGTTATCGCAGTTCAGGAGGTTTGTGAGGACAAGATTTTAATGTGATCTTTAAGAGCAATGGAGTGTTGATATACATACAGCGTGTTAAGAGTAACTTAAAATATCCCATATCAGAGCTCCGGGTGATCTCCAGCGGTCACTGGTGGGACTGGATGGTACATGGGGACACAGTCTTGCCCTTTTACCTTGTGTAGCCATGCTGGCTGCTGCGGATGCCAGGATAGTGGCTCTTGGTTTTGACTCAGGCCAGCAAGTTTTGCTTTCCACTGCAATATATAAACTTACTTTACTTAACCTTTTAAAAGGATCAGTCTTCTAGCTGGCAGTGCTGCTAATGAAGTGTATCCTTGCCAATAATAACATCCTAGTGCATATGCTGTAATAAATCATATTTTAGTTGCATTGCAGTCTTACTGGTGGTAAATCTCAGACTTCAGTAAAACAAAAAAAAATTACCTTTTGAATTGTACATGGCATGTACCTCATGGTGTAGATTATTTATAAAGTTATTTTCCTATTTCTTTATCTTTTATAGTAAGGAAGTGACTGTCTTATCTACACAGAATTTAATATAAGAGGACTTGCAGAATGACTCATGTCTATTGTGTTTTCTTATGCAAACTCATAGTTGCTATAGTTTTCTTTATTAGTTTTATGTAAAATTATTTTAAAAAATCAGCTTAAGAATTTTCTTGAACTTTGGCTCTTTGATTCCTGTTATCCTTTGAGTGACTTCATGTCATACCTAGACAAAATGTATGCTTAAGTCCTTGTTTCTTATTGAGTTTTAAAACTTTTAAGTTGAACTGAAGTTATTTGGAGCTTAAAAAGCCCCTAGTCTTTATGGTAATAAAGGATCAAAGTCTAAAGAAAAGCTGAAGTGACTCTTTAAAATATTGATACTAGAAAAACATACATTACTGAATTGTTCATATAATGCCATGCCTCAGAATTGCTTAGGCACCCAAACTCATGCACTGTGTCTGTTCCTGCTTAAAAACACTCAGGTATTTAAGCGGCCACATATTTTCAGAGCCTCTTGGTTGCAATTAAACACCTTCTTGAAGTGAGGTATATACTGAAGTGTTCCTCTGAGTCAGAGCAAAAGTATTGAGCACTTTCCAGGACTGAATTCCCAAACTTTAATGAGCATTCAACTAAAATGTTTGAATTATTAGATCTTCATACAGACATTTTATTGTCATCAGAGAAAAATAAAAACCTGCCAAGCACTGAGCGAGCCTGCTAACTTTCTGCAAACTTCTCTGCATCTGTGAAAATTACATTTTCAGGGCCAGGTCTGCCTCTCATCACCCCCCTATAACATCAAAAGCACTGTGATACTTTCAGCTGCCCTGACCGATGTCACTGACTCAAGACAGGCACAGAGTCAGACCCAGCCTTTTGCTCCAGTAATTGCTGCACAACCTCATCCCACTGCTGCCGGTCTGAAATGTGCATCAAGGGACCAGCTAACCACCCCCATCCACCCTAAGGTGTATTTCAGCTCACAACACATTTGAACCAGCCAACATTTCATAAGCACTTCCCCAGCCTCAGGACCCTAGTCAGTAAAAGGCCAACTAGACCTGTGCATGCATGTTGCTACAGCTGTTACAAGGGTCCACGCTCCTGGAGAAGGGCAGATGCTCGCTGCAGCCCCCTGCCCGAGCAGGTAGTCCAAAGGGCTGCTGTGGTCCAGCATCAGGTGAACTCGCCCAAAAAGAGTTCTGGTCTGTACACACAAGATGTGCAGATGTGGCACTTAGAGACATGGTTTAGTGGTGGACTTGGCAGTGTTAGGTTTATGGTTAGACTCGATGATCTTAAAGGTCTTTTCCAACCTAAATGGTTCTATGATTCTATGATCTACCTGGAGACAGGCTTTGTGATGTATCTGAAGAAGATTAAAGACACACTCACAGCTGTGTTATGAATCAGATGTGTTTATTCAGGAAAACACACATGCCCCCAATATTTAAACTGCAATAATTAACATAGAACAATTTCATTTTACATGATATAATTATTTCGACATTTCATACGTGTCTATTGCTAAAGCCCCCAGTGAACTGTCTCACAACACAGTCAGGTTTATACATGAAAAAAATACCCTTTAAATATAAAGGCTCTGCTATACTGCACACAATTCTGCTTGCCAGAGGCAAAAATACTGCTCTTCTACCACTGTCAAGCTTGAGGAACTTGGTTGAAGCCCCTGGAATTACATTCATATAAAGTATTAAAAAATTGCATTAAATTCTCATTTTTAAGCATTAAACTTATTCTTCCTCTAAAGCATAAGCAGTAGAAATACCTATTTTCAGATTGTTGCATATGACAATATTCACTCATATCCTTGGAGTCAGAGCTTCTGTAGAGCTCATTTAACTGTTCAGACAGGTGGGGTTTTTCCAATTCTTCACACTTCCTTGGTTTCCTTCCTTTTTTTCCCCTTTATTTTATATTTTATTTGCCTTTTCCTATGAATTTTTATGCAGAAATAGAGACTGAAAAATAGAAGCAAAGAGAAGAAGCAGAATAATAGAAAAACAAGGAAATTAAAAATAAGTAAACTGAAGGAATGAAAAAAATTGTCAAATATTTACTAAACAGTTTTAGATGAGAAAACAGTTGCTTCAAAACCTAAGTACTGAATTGGTACCTAATTCCAAAAGGTTGGTCTCCCTCTATCAGTTCTGGACTAGACCAAGCAATAGGTGCTGGTAGGAATGAAATTTACCTAGGCAGGCAAATCTTATTCTTTTGTGTCCATAAATCTAACAACTTGCTCAGGTGGTGTTTGTGTTTTACCTTAGAAACATATTCTGCTGGAGAGCCATGGGTTTCCCATGAGCCTCACACAGCCTCAAAACACGGGCAGCACTCTGTGGTAAGCTGTAGAAAGTGTCCATACATTATCAGTAGAAAGTGTCCATAAATTACAAATCCACAGATTAAATAATCTTTTATTTATCTTGAACTGAATGAAGCTGTTGAGACAGAGGACCTGGTGACCAGACTGAGCAAAGACTCACTCAGCAGTTGATGATGTCTTATCCAGGCAGCTATTTTGGGCATTCTGACTCACCTCCTGGAGGCTCTTGCTTCACACAGGCTATAGAGGGAAATATGGATCCCAAATTTAGATGCTGTGGACATGGCTGAAGGGAAATGGTGTGCCAATACTGCAGGATGTGGCATCTCAGGAAAAACTGGTGACTTTACCCATGGTGTACAACATCCTTGTCTTACAACAGAGAAGGGTGGTTGCTGCCTGCAGCGAGCCCTTTGCAGCCCAGAGGGGATGCTGAGCCTGAAGGGGTTGAAGGCTCTGGCCTTGAAGCAAATGTTGGGCTCTGGGGGCTCTCCACCTTCAATCTCCTTGGAAGCACCTGAATTTCAGAACATGCTGTGCTGTCCTTCTTTGGTCTCTACCCTCCTCCACCCAAGTCTTCAAGCTCCTGGGATCAGTACTGAAAAGAGAAATTGGGAATTTAAACCACTTCGGCTGACCTCCCCTGGGGGGTTGGGGCACTGCTGCAGAACACACTCTTCCAAAACACTTTTCCAAGATTCTGTATCCTCACAGTCCATCACACTTTCTTGAAATTGAGCCTATTATAACCATAAAAAGATGAGGCTGCAAGAGGTTTTGAGGTCACTGAGTGCAACTCCTACTGTCACAAGTGTTGCTCGTCAGAATTTGCATTTTTACGGTTATTCCTCCTGCAGAAGCTGCCTTTGCTTTGAGGTTTGCTCTTGCTATTCACACCAAACACAAGTTGTATCACTTCCATTTTTTAAAGTCCTGTCAGCAAGGCTCGGTTAGAGGTCCCAAAAAGCAAAGTCTTCTTATTTATTTTGCTTTTTGGTTGGTTAATTGTGTTGAGTGGTCCCTTTCTTACTTTAACTGCAGGATAGGGTGCTTGAAAACAAATATTTTTGTATCTAATAGCATTATGAAAAACAAGAATATTAATTTAAGAGCATGAGCAAGTGGCTGAGGCTTTTGCAGAATGCTGTTTTCTCTCCTTTGTTTATGCACCAAAGGAATTTCGGTGCATAAGAGGAGTGCAGAAGATCGGTGCACTATTGATCCAAGTGGGATCTTAGGACTGCTGTGCATTTTTAGGTAGGACACAGCCCCTGGTTGGCCCATGGCATGGTAAAGGATTTCTCTCCAAATGACTATATTTTCCCCCTCTGGGAAGTGCTGAAGAAATTAAAATGAAACAAAACTAGAAGAGAAGTGAATGCAAAACTCTGAAGTCCCTCAGTAAGCACTTGCATAGCCTAAATAACACACCTGTGTCAGATAAACTGTGACCTGATTTTCAGATCTGAGCTTTGAGGAGTTTGGGTTCAGGCCAGTTTCACGGGAGGTGAAGTCTAATCTCAATCCTGGATTCAAAGTCTTCACAGCTTTGGTGAAGTTCACATCCAGCTCTGTAATCGCTGATACTAAACTTGATCTGATTTTGGTTTGCTGCCCCCGTGTGAGCTTGGATGGAAGTGTATTGCATTGGCTTCTATTTAAGTCCCTATTAAAATTTTCTATAGCAATTAACAACAGCCAGAATTAAGCCAATAATACACATATTTTTCTATCAACCAAGATTATGAGTTATCTTATTATGACTATTAGCTTCTATAGATTCTTCTTAGCCAAGCAGAGAACAGTTTAAGAGTACAACTTTTTGGGTGTCTGAGAAGGACCAGCAAACCTCAGCAGAGCAGACTTGCTTGTGAGATTGCTGATGCTTCCTGTTTCTGGTCAAGCTAGCAATAGAGCATATGCACAGAAAGCCACACATTTGCCACATCTGAGGACAAAGGGAGAAATTTTCAAAATTTCTCCCTGACTTCAGTGCTTTCAGTAGTGCCTCCTTTCTCATGGACTGAACCCTGTGGTGGGGAACCAGAGCAGGGTCTGCAGGTCTGAGGTGCTCCTCAGAAGGGTGAGGACCCTTCTGCAGAAAAACTCATCTGCTGCAAACAGTGAAGCTGAGACCGTGGGAATGGGTTGTTCCTCAAAGTGCATTGCTGTTGATGTTGCTGAAAAGACATGGCATTGTGTGAAGGATCAGCCTGGAGTTTTTTTTTTTTTTTTAGTACAGGATTGTTGTCAAAAATGACCTGCTTCAAAGAATTAGGAAATAAGAGAAGGAAAAAGGATGAAAGATTGAAGTGACTTGGAGTCTGCTAGAACGTGTGGGGGCTTCTGCTTGGCTCAGGGCCTTGTTTCAGTGAAAGCTATCTAACATTTTTATAACTGACAGCAAAATTGCACACTATTAATGGGCTTTCTTTATGGCTATAATTTATTCTTATTTCTCAGAGGCAACAGAGTAGAGGCCAGATTGCTTTATCCTGTGGTATTAAAAAACCTGGGGCTGAGAAGCTTAGCACTGCTTTGTCAGGATTTTCTCCATCTGGCAAAATAATAGAATAAGATCATCCTATGCAGAGAGCTGCTTTATTTTTTTTAAAGAATGGTCTTTCTCTTTTAGTTCAAAGCCTTAAGGGAAAGGCGGGGGTATGTGTGAGTAAATACATATTTTCATTCATTAGCTGCCTTTTCTATATTCAGGAGCTATGATTCCTGACTACCAGACTTGCTTAAACTTCTCTGGGCATTAGTCGTGTGTATCGAGGTGGAGGCAGATAGAGGTTAAAAACCTTATTCAGAGACATGAAAGATTCATAGGGTCCAGAGGGGTGAGGAGATCCCAGTGGAGGTTACAATGTCATAGGCAGGGTAAGCTGACTCTTATAAAAATAAATTTCTTTTCTTTAACAAAGAAGAAAAGAAAGAAAGAAGCCATGGATCTAGTTTTCTTTTCTTCCCCCCTCCCCCCCCCCCCCCCCCCGCCCCTTAATAGCAAAGGGATTTTTTGTTTTCATCAATGTTTATCAAAACAGAAAGTAGATATCTCTAGCAATGAATCACATCAATTGCTCATGACCCTTTGAAAGTTTCTTGTGTATTTTGAAGTCACCTGGTCAATAGGATGAAACCTCACCGATACATACTATGAGTTTCTGGTGACATAACAGAAGTAACAAATTACTATTGTTAGGAGTATTTTGAGTGTGCTCACACAAACTAAGCTACATTCGTTGACAACATCAACTAAGCTTGAAAAATAAAACACTTACTGAGTTTCTGAAGCCAGAAACTAAATCTATGACTATTTTGAAGTGAACAGTTCACCAAGCTCTAGTCATGTAAAGGAAAGAAGGTACAGGTACACAAGGGGAAAAAGTTGAATACCAATGAAAATAGACCTTAGTAGGATCTCAGGGATGAAGGGAAAAGAGGAAAGAGTGAACTGGTACCCGCTTTTGTAACTTTTTGGTCCCTTCCCTCCCCACACTGTAAGAATTACGTTTCAAGTAAATGCCTGTGTTACTTGAATTCATAGAAAAACAATCTGAGATTACTCTTTTACCCTTCATTATCTAAGTTTTCCAGTAAGCCAAAGAAGCTCTGATAACATCTATCCTCTGGACTGCCCAAAGACCATGGCTCTCAGCTGAGGGTCAGGTCTGAAATTGTATTTGGGACAGTCTGGACCTCAGATCTAAATCTTGGATTTTCAGAAAGTGCAGGCATTAGAGGTGTATTTACACACCAGTGTAGTCTGGTGTCATGCAAGGTACTGTCAAACAGGCAGGACAGGATTCAAGGAAAATGTATTGTAATGAACTCTGTTATGTGGCTAGATTTGCAATTAAGTTTCTATTTTAATATTTGTTATGAAAATGTCTAGAAACCCCAAGTAAGAACAGAGGCTGAGCACCGTGCATATACAAAGTCTCTGCCCCAAAGAGCTTAATATTTAAATGGAAAAGATGGATAAATAGTGAGAAGGAAGACACTTGGAAGTAAATTGCATAAAGTCCATAGCAGAATGCAGCACAGAAATATCCTGTAAGTCCCAAATCTCCTATGCACTGTCCCAGAGTTTTAGCTACCAGCCTGAGAGTCAATAATTTCATCATCTTTGCTTTTGTATGATCTATCCATAAACCTACTCCAGAGTTGTGGTTGCATGCTCCAGTTGTAAAGAAAGTCTTAATTACAAGATTTGACTGTTAGTTTTTTTGGAAAGACCACATCAAACTACTACTCCATAAAATTCAGTGAAAAAGATGTCTCCATCTTCTGAGCACAGGCACCTTGCCAGCGGTCCGTTAGCCAAAAAGTCTTGATATTGTGTATTCCTCCCATAATCTAGTTACGTTTTAATCTGTGTTTACACAGTTATTGTTTTGAGGAACTGTTGGCAGATCTGTGTGTTATATACTAGATAGTCCAACAACAGTCCTACCCTGAGCCAAACCAGAGCAATCTGTCAGGTGTGGGTCTTGCAGTGTTTTAGGTTTTGTTCTGGGACACTCACCAAGTTCCTTGTTGACCCTAGCAATGAGGTAAGATAGGAAATTTAAAATAAGGTGTTGCCTAGTAAAAGCAGGCTACTGTTGTTCAGAGAAAGATAAGTCTGGGCAGCAGTGGGAAGTCAGACAACTGCTCACATTTCATCACTGTACCTCAAGACCCCAAGAACGTTGTCATTGGGAAGAGAAATTTCATTCAAGAATTTAGGATGATTAAGTGTTACTGATATTCGGTCCTTCACATTCAGGTATGTCAAATGGAGCTGGAACAAGGTCTTAAAAGTCTTTTCTTGGCAAGTTTCTGATGCGCACCATGTGGATAATGTTTGCCTGTTGACTTTGTCATTCACAAGGAGCTCTATCTTGAGATCAATGGGGCTGTTTGAACAGTTAGGAAAATGAAAGTTCAAGTGGCAATAGATCAAGTAGAGGCCTTGCTTCTTTATCACCAGCTCTTCACTCTTACACTGGATGTCTTCACAAATACCCTTCTCGACCAAGCTCAGTTTTGAACTGTTTACTGGATTGGACACTAGAAAGGAAAGCAAACACATTTTAAAATGAGCCGCTGAGCTCTAGTGACCTGAATTCAGCCTTATGTGACTTGCAGCAGTGTATTTCCTGGTAAATGGAGATACCTGTTCAGTGGTTTTCCTGTAGGAAGCTCCAACAAAAGGCCCTGGCCAGGAGGCTGGGAGTTCACACATGGAAGTGGGGTGTTAAAAAGTTCCAAGGACTTACACAACCCTTGGGAAACCCAAGACAGGGAGATGCAGTGAAAATGGCCTTCTGCAGTATTTAAAGGGAAATAATGGAGATATATATTAATGTGTTTGTGTGCAGAAGGTACCTTTTTATTTATTTTTTCTTATCAAGTTAAAAAAAGTTTATGTGATCAGACAGGGGGTTTACCAAACACACCCACGTTTCAGGAAAGCTAAGGATTTTTTTTCCTATACAATGCCCATTTGGTCAAAAAGCTATTTGCCACTAAAACCAGTTTGAACAACATGAACAGCCTGCTCTTCAGCCAGCTCTGCAATCTCTCTTTGCCAACTATTGCCCTCCACTGGGCTCCCCACTGACCTCTCATGTACGCAGCAGCTCTCGTGATCGGGACATTCTGTAGGATTCTTACATAGTCTTCGGAGCTGTTGCCTGAAGGAAACAACAGAATAAGTGACCACTCCTGATTTTTTTTTTTTTTTTTTAACTGTAAAATGCTGTCAGTGTTTGGCATCTCACTTATTTGCTATAACTGCGCTATGGACAAACTCCACAGCAGTGGCTCCAAAGCAACAAGCAGCAGCAGCCAGAACAGCATGTAGGAGAGATGAATCCTACTCCTTGGCTGATATCTGATCTGCACAGGGAATTCATAGCTGTGTAACTCTATTGGTAAATTTATAACAGTCTAAGGCTCTGGTATATTGCAGTTATTGGTCAAAAAAAATTGTATTTCTTATTCTCCTTCTTATAAACAGAAATCATGTACAGGCTAGCTTAATTTAAGCAAATTATTTGTATGGTGCAGTTACAGAAAGAAGCTTTTAAGCATTTAAGTGGAACGTGCTTCTGCAAATGGCTCTTTGGGTGCTTTGGAAATGCCGCTCTGTTCTCTCAAGGTTGAAATGTGGATGTCGCCAGGACTTTGGGGGAAGTTGTTGGTTGTTCAGACCCAAAAGCCGCCTGCTAGAGGAGCCGGGACAGCTTCATTTCTACGAGCGCGTCTTCCTACACAGCCGTAACCGCAGGGAAAAGGCGCGCACACCGCCAGCAGCGCACTCCAATGCAGAAGGCAGTTGTGTGCCACGGGAATGCCCCCAAATTCCAACGCGCCGGGGCGGGGAGGTGCTGGGGCTGCCCCTCCGCAGGGGCCCCGGGGCGGCCGCTGCCTCCCACGGCCGCTCGGGACGGCTCCCTCCCACGGCCGCGCCCGGGACTGCGGCCGGCGCCGCCGGCCCCGCGGGCCGCCAAGGCACCGCTTCCCGGCACGGCGACACATCTCCCTCATCCCGGCACCACTTCCCGGCACGGCGACACATCTCCCGCATCCCGGCACCGCTTCCCGGCATGGCGGCGACCCATCTCCCGCATCCCGGCACCGCTTCCCGGCACGGCGACACATCTCCCGCATCCCGGCACCGCTTCCCGGCACGGCGACACATCTCCTGCATCCCGGCACTGCTTCCCGGCACGGCGACACATCTCCCGCATCCCGGCACTGCTTCCCGGACGGCGACCCATCTCCTGCATCCCGGCATCACCTCCCGGGACGGCGACCCATCTCCCGCATCCCGGCACCACTTCCCGGGATGGCGACCCATCTCCCGCATCCCGGTACCGCTTCCCGGGACGGCGACTCATCTCCCGCATCCCGACACCGCTTCCCGGACAGCGACCCATCTCCTGCATCCCGGCATCGCCTCCCGGGATGGCGACCCATCTCCCGCATCCCGGCACCGCCTCCCGGTGTGCCGTTTCCTGCATCCCGGCATCCCAGCTCCTGCATCCCAGACCTCACACCCCACCGCTTCCCCTTGCATTTCACCTCCTTGCCAGCCACATTGCACCTTCCCATCTGCTCTGCGTAAGCTTTTCCTCCTCTCACCTTACTGTGCATTCATTGAATGGCACCGGCTCTTCTTCCTTTATTTTGTGATTGCATACTGCAGAGTTCGTACTGCCCTGTGCAGCCCGCAGGCATATGGATACACAGACAAGCCATAGATTCAGGAACACAGTGCATATCCCTGAAGCTGCCACCAGGCAGGTGAATGGTTATTTCTCATTGTGTTGGTTCTCCTTCTTTACCTCTCCTAGCCCTGCTGCAGCTGCAGAAGGGATGTGCATAGGAGCTCATATGGGACATTGGCAATTTCCTGTGTTTTTTCTACAGCTGAATACCAGGAATAATGTTTGAAGGAGTTTCAGTAAAACCTTACCAAATCATACTACTCTCTCCCAGAGTACACAAATCACCTAAGTTTTCCTGTGACTTGGTTCATAAAATTGATATGAGTCACCTACCCTACAAGGGGCTCTGAAGGACCTGTTAATATATAAAACTAAATTCTACTAAATCCTGATGCTACTCCATGGTATCAGATGACATATTTCTTGTTCCTTAAGTGAAAAAGGAGTTTACTAATTGCAGAGTCAAGGATCTTAACTT
Source organism: Pelecanus crispus (assembly GCF_030463565.1). Classification (NCBI taxonomy): domain Eukaryota; kingdom Metazoa; phylum Chordata; class Aves; order Pelecaniformes; family Pelecanidae; genus Pelecanus; species Pelecanus crispus. The sequence continues at coordinate 34,483,712 of NC_134651.1, forward strand.
TCATAGGATTCCTGAAGCTAAAAGTACAAGAGATCAAATCTCCATACCCTTACAGTGTCTGCTTGGCCTGATTTTTAAGAGGTACTTGGTCAGGAGGATGAGTAAATTAGGGAGAAGCTGGTCCCACAGACAAGTCCCCCTGGTTGGTGAATTTTAACATTGCACCCTTTGCACTCATACTGTTGGAGAAGGGGGCTGTGGACATTTTGAAAGATTGCAATCTTTCTCTGATTTCCGTAGTTGAAACACTTTTGAGGGAAGCAGGTGCTCATTGCGCTCCAAGAAGAAGTTGTATATCGAAGTCCCTTAGCTGTGCTGGAAATCCCCAAAGAAAAAAACAAAGCCTACTTTCCTGATGTTAGTCATGTCAATATGGTGTTTTAGCAAGTGCACAGACACTGCAGACGTGGAGATATGGCATACGATAGGAGAAAACACTTCTGGCCCTTATTTCAAACTAAAGCTGTTACGGTGGTAGCAACAGTCTCTGGTAATGCGTAGTCAGTGCCCTGAGCCCACTCGCATTACAAGTGTCCTGCAGGAAGAGAGAATATTTTTACAGAAACTGGGTGGCATTTAGGGGGTTTACCCTATAAAGCAGAAAATCCCCTGCTGCTCAAGCAGACTTTGGAAGCTGCAGCCCTGCAACCTCTGCTAAGCAAGCAAAGTGCTGTGCCTGCACACAAACAGCCTAGTGCTGCCAGGAGCCCGATCAGTCATGAGCTGTCTCAGGATATTCATGGCATGTCTCAAGATCTACGTCTCACTGATCTAGCTGCACTTTGCATTTCTGAAGCTGTACTTACATTCATTGCTGTCAGCAAGTTTTGTGTGTGTGTGTTTAAACCATTTATTTGGTGACATCAGCTGTGTTTCTGAGAAGGCAAGTTATGGAAAAAATATTGTTTATAGAGACATTTCCGGTTCTTGCTCCGCTGAGGCAGCTTATAACTGTTTTCCAGTTTTATACCTCAAGATAATTCTTCTATCTTAAACATTTCGGCGCAAGCCAGGAGAGACTGGCTTTTTACTTTACTGGAGTTTCAGGACTGGATGGATGATGAACGATGGATGTGTTCAATCACATCACCTAATTGGCTTGCACTAGTAACAGCATACATCAGAAGTAATCCCACTGAAGTCAATAGGAGCTTAAAAATACTGTGAGAAGGAGGAAAAGCAAAGCCACACTTAGAACTAAGTACCAAAGAGACCACACTGGTTTCCTTGTCTGCTGTGATGCATGGATGCTGTAGATCAGGCTGCTTGAAGGAAGCCTGCTGATAAGGAAGTTGTCTTAGTAGGAAGCCATTTAGGTTATTTTGTCCTAAAGAAGCTATCGGGAAATAATTCACTTTTGTCTTCCTAACCTCTTTTACCATAGGATGAGCATCCAGAGGGCACAGCCCTGAGGAAAAGGGTCAGACTATTTCCATGAGCTTAATGCAGCTTTTCCCCACTGAGCCAAAGAGGACACGCTGCAGGACTGTGAAACGGCACTCAGTGGAGCTGTGGTCTCACTGACAGTCCCATGATTTCCACCTGTGGTGCAAAATGGAAAGAGTCTCATCAAAACACAACAGGACCTAAAGCAGCTGTCTCCTGCCAGGAGAAACCCAAGGGCTGTGGGACATGTGGGTATACAGACTGCTGCCAGCCAGGTCTGAGGAAGTGTGCCTCTGCCTGAGGAACTCTTTTCACTGCCAGCTGCCTCAGTTTCTCCATCTCTGAGATGGTTATACTGGGAGCACAGACAAAGGGCAGTGAAACCAAGAGCTGAAAGTGGCATGCCAGAGTGCAAAATGTTGCTACCCAGACATGGAAAGCCCCTCAGATGGGGTTTTTGACACCTGTCCGAGTACCAGTCACCTCTTACAGTGATATTCCTCTGCAGTGCATATGGCATTACAACAAGCTGGAGGCTGAGTGTGGACAAGTACAAGAGCAGGTCAAAAACCTGAACTTACCTTATGAGGTGAAGAAGTATGGGCAGGTGACAAACAGCTTTCAATTCCTCCATACTGCCCACCAATTTAAGTCCTTATAAAATTAGGCAAGGTGATTTCATACATCTCTGTCAGCATGCTAGAGTTAGCAGACCTTGCCTAATTTTATTTCTCAGCAGCCACTATCTGAAGTCCCTGTAGCTATCTAACTCCCTCCTTCCAGTTAAGTGTCCTGCAAACAGCTGCCGGCTGGTGCTGATGGACTGTCCCAGCTGAGTGATGCTGTGACAAGTGCCAGCTGGACGATGTCCTCTCCTGGGCTCAGTGGCAGAGCTGGGCTCTGCTCGAGGCTGTGCTGGTCACAGAGGCACTGAGTACCTTTGGTCCTCCAGAGCCCAAAGACTGTCACTCTGGTTCTCATCTGAACTTATCTGGCAATTTAACCTCCTTCCAAAAATGTAAATTTTAAAAGTATCCCTTTCTTTCCTCCAAATTTAGGAAGAACCTCTTATGAACTCCTCATCATTGCAGAACTAACTACTGCAAAACTTGTAGAGTTTAAGGCCAAAACTATTCAAGTCTCTAGCCTGCTTGTCAGTATAGCATAGGTCACATAATTTCATGAGCTATTCTTATATATATTCATCTGTAACTTGTGTTTTAAGTATTGGAGAGACAGAAGATCTAAAGTTCAGCATTTTGTAGCAATACTGGTCATCTCATTATTAATTAAATAGGCAACCAGCCCCTGTTATGACTAACTGGAATCTGTCTAGCTGCAGTTTCCTCTGGATGCTTGCCTAGGAGGATGCATGTGCACTCTTTCTAGCATTTGCAAGCCCAGGCTTGCCAAAATTTTTTGAACTGAGAAACACAGCTCATCTGCCCTGACCTCCCAAGGGCAGACAGAACCTTGTACAGTTTCATATACATGCACACAAACACAGACTCTTACTGAAGCTGAAAAACCAAAAATCTATATGGTCTAAATATGAGATAGCCATTTCTGAAGAACTCGCCATTGTGGGATCTGTGACTAACACCGCAGCTATTTCAGCAGTGTTGCACTGGGACAATTCCAGGCTGGAAGAGACCAGATTTAGTTGTAGAAGGCCAAACTGCACTCAGAGATATTTCTGTAAACCTGGAAAGGCTTGTCTGCTTCTCTGGCTTCAGCCTGATTTACTCTAGGGTAGCAAGGATGTGAATGTCACCTTTCCTGGTCTGTCCCTCAACTGCTAATGGATTTTACTGCCAGACAAAAATATATATGTAAATAGTGGGTGTGTATGTGCATATGTATCTGCAGGTTTTTCTTTCTGTAAATGAGAACAGATTTTGGTATCATGTTTTTGTAGTTCAAAATAACAAGAAAAGCCATCAGTCCAGGATTACAGCCTTTATAGGGAAACAAGGCTTGGAGAGGACAGTGATGAGACAATGAGGGCTGAACCTCTCCAGACACTGGCAGGTCATAAATTTCTCTGTGACTTAGTTTCCCTCTAAAAAATGAACCGAACAATAATACCTCTCTGGCCCATATTAATATATGATTTGATATTTATGAAATGTGGATGATTTACCACAGGGAAATAGTTCCACAGAAAGAACATTTCACAAACATTTAGTTCATGATGAATTTAATTCTTTCCCCCTGTTGCTCAGGTACTCCACCGACAATGGCACAGAGGTTTTGAGGAGATTGATATAATTTTTCGCATGAACATTTAATTAGGTCACATTGCATCGCTCTCAGCTATTGCTTGCAGATTCCTGCAAACCCATCCATTGAGGACTGACAGCTGAGTCAGGAATGCAAGCCGTCTATAAATCTGCTTTAGTGCCCACTGGTGTTTAGCTAATAACAGAACATAATCTTATTGGAAATCTAAATGAAATTATCGTGTTTTTCCTGCTTTAATATTACAAAATTAATTCAGAGATGTAGTCATGTCTGGACCACTGTCCATTTGCATTACAATACAGTCTCTGCCTGAGTAAACCCCAGCTGTTCCCACTAGCACAGTCCTGCATCCCCCACTAGCATCTCTGAGATGTTTTGCACAAGTAGGTGCCAACACAGGGCTGGACCAAGGCTGAGCACCCAGCTGGCAACTTGTCAATGCTCCTTTTTTGCTTGCTTCCCCTTTTTTACAAAGCAGGTCTTCGAAGCCCTGAGGTGAACAAGGTGGGTACAAAATACATCCAAATTACATTACTATTATCTGGGCTGCCTGAGAGGCAGACACGGAACCAAATCGAAATCCACAGCAACTTCAGCCTCACTGCAGTCCCCGTCCTGAAATGTTTTTCATGTTTTTGTTTCTTGCTGCTCCGCAGCTGCTGGATGGGACTTTGCAGTGATTGCTGCAACTCCCTGCTTAGAAGTCAGCAAATGATGCCTGGCAGTGTATGACAGACCCCCCTGCCGAGGGGGCCTCAGTAAATTACCCTCTGGGATACATTAGCCAATTAGCCCAGCTTTATGCATTTTAAGAGAAAAATAAAAGGCCATCGTAATTCGCTCACACTTTAATGCTCTATTACCCTGCCAGAGACATACAGTAGAGACTGATAGGCAATGAGGGGTAGGCTGATAGAGCATTTACACCCATTGCAAACAGCTTTCAGCAACTCTTCCTGCCTTGTGGGGTTTCTCTATCATTCCCTTCTTTGTCTTTCACTAATGACATCATCTCAGATTTAGCAGCAGAATTCAGAGTAAGATGGTGCCTGTAATTGATATTGACCCAAAGACAGAAAGGTTTCTGGCTAATGAAGCGGCCTCTTGTATGTTCCTGACAGCACATTCCTGCTGCCTGGCACCTGCCAGTTATTGATGAGGAGAAAAAGCAATTGGCACAGGTTGCCTGGTATGAAATTAAATATATATATATATGTGTGTGTGTTTATCAATGCACTTTTAGATTAGTGAGACCTCTCCTCCCTGCCCTGGGAACGCCAGTATTGCTCGTGCTTTGCTTTGAAATAACACTGACCTACAGATACAGTCTCTGAGGCTCCTCCTCTGTCAATCACTAGACACCACACTAACAGCTTTCACTACCTCTTCCTAACTGGTGGTAAAACTCAGCCATAAACACCAGCACAGTTCTGGTGACTTGTCTGAGGTTATGCTGGTTTACAGGAGCAGAGGTTCTGCTCTGAGGCTGTACTGCCTCACAGCTGCTGGGAACTATCCATCATCAATGGGGGGCCCTGGGCAGCGAGACTGATGCTTTGCAGCCCATTAGGTTTCCAAAGCTCCTTTTTGGGCATCTTTTGGGACCACTGGAGTAGGACTGTGATGTGACTGTCCAAATGCCTTTATCCAAATCTGCCTTGTATGTTAAGACCCTGCTTTATTTCTGAGGAACTTCAGGTATGAAATAAAGCACTAGAAGACTTAAGAAAGACTTAAAAAGACTTAAGGATCTACTTAGGTTGATAGAGAGAAAGCAATATGTCCTTAGGAGGGACATCCTAAGGGGAAAAGAAAATCCCTCCAGGTTACAGGAATTTTAAAACATAAAAAATGATGGTTGGGCAAGATGTGAAGTTCTCAGAAAGGACATAGTGACATGCAGGGCCTGCTTGGAGACCTGTGTGCTATGAAACAAGCCCAATACAGAAGAGTCCTGGATTCAAAACTTATCCAAAATAGAGTATGCAGTGCCCAAATGATGCATGTCAGCTGCGTGCAAAAACACAGCTGCAGAAAAGGTGGTTACTTGATTAGGACTCTCTGGACCTTGAACTTCAATCTCCCATTCTGCCATCACTTCTAGATGAACACTGTGCTTCATTTTTCCCATCTGTAGAGTGGGAGGCAATGGTATCTCCTATCCTTTGGGACTGAGTATGTACTTGTATGTGCAAGAAGTCAAAACACTTGGTGCTAAGGGCCGTGTAACCAGGGAGGCAATGTCAATGAAATAAATAGTGCTCTTCCTGATTTATGCTAAGGAAAAGCAGAATCTTGGCACACCATCTCTGCTAGTCTAGCTAAACAGTTTTTTCCTATTTTGGGCTCCCTCTGCTCATACTCTGCCTAATTCTTTGCTCTATGCCTGTTGCTGCTGTTCTTCACTTGTCCCTTCTAGACCTACCCCTTCCCTCCTCCCTTTTCCCCACAAACCAGTAGGAAACACATGACTGCTCCAGGCCAGAGGGGTACAGGAGGAGTTTCAGTTGTTTTGAAATATGTGCCAACACATTTGCACCCATGCCTTGTGAAGACGGGGACGTTACGCCCACATGTGCAAGAGCCAGCCCTTAAAATAAGACCTAATAGTCAGACTGATGTTCACATCCTCTCGCAAAAAGGCTCTCTTGCAAAGACACCTCAGGGCAGATTCAGACATACTTGTTATTTCCTCAGCCATGCGCTGGTTTCCGGAGGTACCGAGTAATTTGAAAGCTTTTTTCTTTTTTCTTCTTCTTCTTCTTCTTCCCCCCCCCCCCCCCCCCCACTACCTTGGCTTTTCACCAAGAAGAGACTTTATGTGAAATGTTAAGTTGTTCACAATTGGCTTATATGTGATCCTGGGCAATATTTGCATTATAGATGAGACAAATGGCATGCATAGTCAGTTTAAGTGTCTTACCTGTCCTGATAGGTTTTGCGATGCCCTCCATGGCAGGATCAGCTGCCTGAAAGAGAAGCAAGAGAAGGGATGGTTATTCTGGGAGCATACCCATGTTCAAGTACGACCCTGCTTTAAAAATGTGTCTTAAAAGTTTCCATTGCATGCCATGAAGGCAATACATAGCCTGATGCACAGGGAGCCAGCGTCAGGCACTACAGAGCGTATGGTTCCTACAGAGCCTCACAGGTCAGTGAGGGATTGCTGCGGAGCAAACAGCTCCAGCAAGCTCTCTGCACTCATCCAAATATCATCTTCAGTCATCCCTCATCACTGCCCTTTTTTTCTAACATAGAAAAATCTACATTTCTGACACAGTCAACAATTGTCTCAGTGTGGTAAGAAATATGTGTGGTTTTTTGGGGGGGCTGTTTTGGAAGCACAAGCCCTGAAAACCTCACTCTGTGGCTTGCAAAGCTTGGAGAGAATAGGACAGAGTGGGACTGGACACCTATGAGAGCCAGTGTCTGTCCCTGGGAAGCCAGTAGCTGGATGAAAAGAAAAGCTGTAGAGTCTCAACACAGGTCTGAGAGTGACACAGCTGTCCTGCTTCACCTCTCCTACTACTTCTTGCTGGGATGTAAACCCAAGGGTCAAAATGGCATGGGAAATTGTCCTCAATCAGCATGGCCTAAGAACTTCTCAGGAAACGTGCTTCGGGCATGAAATATGGTAGGCTTCATCTGTGGTCTTGCTTCTGTTTTCTCACAGCGCTCTGCCATCCACACATACAACCCTGAAGCCGATGCTTGCTTGCATATTTCTTCCACACAAGTAAAGTCACTGACAGCTCATAAATGTCCATCAGTGCCCTCGAGGAGCAAACAAATTCTCTCAACAGCCGAGGAAAGATACTGAGAGTGCCTCAGTGCTTGAAACTCGGTGTCACATACGTTCACTGACAGACACTGGGCAGTTCCCCAGTGATTTCAGTATCAGGCAATGTTTTTTGCCCAGGCTAGGCTAAACCAGCTCCTCTTATCTGGATACCAATTACCTGGGCTAATTGTGCAGACTAACCAATCCAGGCCCAATTTAGCATAGAATCATAGGATCTCTGGTGTTGGAAGGGACCCATAAGGATCATTGAGTCCAACGCCCTGCTCCTCGCAGGACTACCTAAAGCTAAACTGTATGACTAAGACCATCATCCAGATGCTGCTTGAACTCTGACAGGCTTGGTGCCATGACTGCTTCCCTGGGGAGTCTGTTCCAGTGACCAACCAGGATGTCCAAGAAGAAGAAAGTTGGGAAGCTAGTACCAGCTTTAGCAGAACATCTAATACCTCCTGGGAGAAATGCAGCACACCATGCACGTGGTGAGAGACAACTTCATCCATAGGGGTCTTAAAATATAAGCACTTTTTTTTCTGTGTGTAAGTAGGATAGCGTGTGGTGTGGGGAGGAGGAAAATGGTTGGACAGTGAGAGAAATCATGTTGTGTCTGTTTGTGGTACTTAATGTTCTAGCCTTAAATGTTTAAGTATAACTTTAATTACACTTTGGCCTAATGTGACCATGTTTTCAACCATGGCTGAAGTGTAGAGCTGCACCTGCTCCCAGCAAAGCAACATTATTCTTTGGTCTAATGCCAAAATGCTGTGTCCTGCAGAGAGAGATGGCATAGGTGCTTCATAATTTGGCTATCTGTAATATATGATTTGTTTATTTTCTCTTCCCTCACCTATGTAACACAGGGGAGAAGTTATCTGTTGAGACAGACCAGATCTCCAGGTGATCTTCCTAAGCTGTACAGGAAGGCTGCTGGGTTAGGAGAAGAAAGGGAACCTAGAGCTGCAGTTTGAAAAAACAGGCATTTCCAAGCATTTTGGTCCCCTACATGACACCCTTCCTTGCAAACTCTCATAGACCTTACGCACACGTATCATCAAATGTGGGACTGAGAACAGCCTTGGCTGAAAACACTCCCAAGGACCATCTGCCACAGCCTCTCAGCTGCTGTCTTGGACCCTTGCACTGGGCTGTCCCTCTCACATGCACTCAGGGCACAGGGAACCATTAGTTTTCAATACAATGTATGAGCATTTCTGCCCTCTGTGGAGAATTAAAGACTGGGAGAAAGGGGATGCTCTGTCCTCAACTAGATTATGCTAGCTGAAATCAGACCACAAAGACACTGCTGCCTGTGGAGAAGTGTTTGCTAAAGTGATTGAGACATTATAATCAGTGAGGTGTTCACCTTGCAGCCCTCCCTTGGAGATGGCATGCAGTCCAAGGCTGAGGGCTCACAGCTTGCTTTGTAGTCAGGGCAAGAGAAACAAAATTAAAATGTACTAATGTATGGTGTTCTCACATGTTCTCACAAGTCTCCCAGTGGGTAAAACCACCAGATCCTAATGCAATTTATTTTAGTGACAACTGAGTAGATACTCAAATAAAACTTTAGACCTTGCTTTTAAATATTACTGGCATTACTTCTTTCTTTCCTAACACCAAAAATATTGCATGTAATCCTGTAATTTGGAATGCAAAGAGGCACACAGTAGGAGCCCAAAGAGATTAAACTCTACAGTGACAGCTCAGGAAGAATTCATGACAATTAATTTCACCCTGTCTGGAGTGATCTGGGTGCTGCTGATGAAGGATCTCAGTCTTTACTCAGCAAGCAGAATAATTTGAGTTTGCTTCATTAGAGAAAATGATAATCAGGTGCCAGTGAAAGTAATATCTTTCTTTTTTTCCCTAATCATTTTACAAGAAATTTTCCCAAGCTGAGACAGACTGGTGCTGCTAGAGGGTCATTCTAATGTCCTGTGTCAGAACTGTGAATATTCATTTAACCAGAGGTCTCTGAAGTGTGTATCTGCCTCTAGAACTCCAAGAAAACAATCCTGAAACCACAGCCCCCCCGAAACTGGCCTGGTGTCAGCTTAACTAGGTCCAGTGCTCTTCCAAGACCATGTCCACACAGCAGCTCTGTGGGCATGAGCTCTTTGGACCCTTGAAGGAAGTTTTGCAATTTGAAAAAAAGCTTCAAGGCTGTGTAGTGTTTCTGCTCAGCCTCAAACCATGTTTACCCATCTCTGGCTGAGGGGGAAGTCAGGCAGTGGCACTTTAGGTTGGTGGCCCTGATTTGCCAAGAGGCAAAGGTAGAAACTAGACATGAAAACTCCAGAAGGCAGAGAGCCGTCCCTGCAGCTGATCTGATCATGAGCATCACAGGAAACACAGCTCCGTGTGAAATTCAGTTTTTCCAGTACTGACAAAACCTATGAAAGTGACACCTCTAGACAGCAGGTGACTGTCACTGTACAGAATACCGATGGCAAGAGTTGGAACAGCAGTTTTCTTCTAAAATGCCTCAGCGGTTTTCCTGTGGTGTTCAACAAATGGGAAATCTGCTTTCAGGGGCAATTTTCAGTGTGGGTTGCTTTGGGGGTTTTTTTTTCCCCTTTTCGTTTTTGCCAGGGTTGTCCACCAGAGGGGGACCGATAGGCACCGATTGACTCAGCCCGTGGCAAGATTATTTTTAAGCAGATATAAATCACCAAACAGATAGTGTACGAAAATGCCAGGTGCTGTAGGAGTGATTCCTGGTTATGGCAGTCCCACTGTTAAAGAGGGTTTTCATTTTTGACTTCAGCAATCTTGAAGACTAGATCAGCAAATATAAATACATGCACTGACTCTTACCATTTGCCACACTGGTGCCTTACTCTGCTGAAAAGATTTGCCCACGCAATTTGGAGGCTAAAAATGTGAAGTCTACAAAATCCACAGCAGTAATGGACCATCCCAGATTATGGACTTTGGACATTCACACAGAATTTGTTCATTGAGGTAGGTGGCCTAGGTGTCTGATACAGCATACCTTGCAGTACAGCATAAGATTTGCTAGGGTCTGTGTGTCTTAAAATTACATTTGTCTAGTACTTTCTTTCCCATACTCTTTTGCTGATTTTACATATATCCCTCTATATACATAAATATCTACATAGATGTGTATGTATACGTATAACCAGTAGCAGTGGAATGCAGCAGGCAGAAGGGTGGAGGTTTTAGCACGCTTATAACGGTCTTAAGAAGAAAAATGACAGCTACGGACCACCATACAGTGACTATTCTTATTCCAGAGAAAAATAAGGTCACTTGTGAAAGATTGAGACAAGTGAATGGCCTGAAGCCAAGGGTTTCTGCTGATGAAAGCTGAAGAAATTAACTGACTTCAGCACTGCAAAGAGTTAGTTCCGAAAAAACGTAGTTTAGTTCCAAAAAATGACTCTTCCCAGGTCTGACACTAATGTGCTGTGCCACTCTTCTTGAAAACAAGGTGTAAAAGAAATTTCTTGGGGTGCTGGAAAATGTGGGGCGAGAAGTGGGTGGATAATGTGTATTAAAAGTGCTGTTAGATTCAGAGAAGCATCTTTGGAATCAGAGTTGTTTTTTTGTTTTGGTCTTTCATGTTGCATTTCTCTTACTTAGAGCACCTAGATTTTGGGTGATGTGAATGCCTTGTTTCCACACAGTTTAATTTTCCCTTTCCAATGCGTCTTCCTTCATCTTAAAATAGGCAAGTGTAAATTCATCAAAAGGAAGACAAGGAGCCAACTTCCACATACCTGCAATGGGGCTAGGGGATTCTGTGATCTGCTTGCCACCAGAAGCCTCCTCTTAATGCAGTGGTACCTGAGACACGGGTCACAAGTCCTACATTGTCCCTGAGACCCTCTAACATTTCTTTGGACAGAGGAAAATAAAAGTTTCTATCTCAGCTCAGCATAGGGAGGGCATGAAGTTGCCGCCATTGCTCCTGTGGTCAAGGGTCACTCACATAATCCAGCTGACAACATCTGGGGAGAAAAGCAGATCATCCCAAGAGGCTGATCACACAAAATGTTGGTCCTCTCTTAAGAAGTTACAAAGAAAATAATTAAGCCAACTGATGATGCTCTACTCCCTACAGCAACAGGACTCAATAGCCACAGGGCTCCAAGTACAAGAACTCCCCAGACCTACTGTCCAGGAGCTGCTGAAGTCAATACTACAAGATGCTCAGCCCAGCCACAAGTGTTTTTACCAAAGGCATTTGTGCCTAGCCTTACACTGAGAGTGTGACCATGAGCTAAAGCGTTTTTGAAGCAAGACCTGGAGTTCCTTGAGGAACCTGTCTCACAGAATCAACACTTGTTCCCTGGTCTGGAAATTCAAGGCCAGTCATGGATAGAGAATGACTATGCTGCTTCACTGGGGGTCTTTCAGCTCCCTGAGGACAAGAACAGAAGTTATGCTTTTACTGCTAAATTCCACTTGCAGCGTAAAATTGCTGCTTGATTTTATTTGTGTTTCTCACACACCTCAGCTTCCTACTTTCTCCTTCAGCCAAGCTTGCTTCCAAAGCAGCTGCAATAATGTCATTACTCTTTTAAATGAAAACCTTGACTCTTTCAGTAATATTGTTCCTCTGGCAACTAGTGTAACTGCTTTTATCCTGATGGAGAGGTAATTTAATGCTTACTTTCATAATAAGTACAAATGAAAGCCTCATTATATAAGAAAGCTGTGGCAATTCTGTAATTACTCAGGCTGTTATTTTAAAGATCTCCCTTAATGTCCCACTATTTATCACTTGAAACCCCCCATGTCTCATTCTAACAGTGCCCAAACTGCTTCTCTTTTGGAAGAACGTTGATTTCAGCTAAATGACTCCTCTCTGGTGCAACTTAAAGACATATCAGTCAAGCCTTCATGGTTTAATTTCTGGATAATGTGCATACACAGACACACAAATTGAACAGGGTAAATTTAGTAAGAGAAAATATTGAGCTGAAAGACCATATTTTGTTTTCCATGGCCAACTTCCTCCAGCAGCCCCGCACTGGTACTTTCGTTCTATTAATAGTAGCGGAAGTACTTCAGCATTTATATTTTTGCAATAAGATTTCTGCAATAAGATTTCAAAGCCTATAAAACTTTTAACCTGTCATTTTACTCTGGTAAAGTTCATGGCAACATTCCTGGTAAGAGTAGAAATGCTTTTTTTTATGTTCACCACCACCTGTACCTCTGCCCTGGCTGTAACAGTCTCACTGATTCTACATTCAAACCCAGATCCACTTGACAGCAATCCTCTTTATTTTAAGAAGGAAAAAATGTCTGTAGGCAGAGAGAACAGCTGCTTTTGTCAGACCTTGCCTCACTTATATCTTTCAGTTATCCTTGCTGTAACTCTACTTTTGCATTAAAAATCACACCCAAGAACAGGACTGACAAAAAAGAGAGGGACAGTGATCTGCTTTGCCCCCATCTAGTGGGTAGTCCAAGAGAGCTCTGCTTCACCACATCACGGTGCATCCCAGCAGACAGCACCACACAGTGTCACACATAGAGATGTCTTGTATTATGTCCATTACGAAAATTTATCAATATTTCAGAGGAACACATGTAGACACTACCAGACCAGACTATCTTGGACAATCGTCACTCTTTGTAGGAGAGACAGGAGACACATATAAAACTAGGTAGCAGACACTGATCTATCTTCTCTCCACCTCTCCTCTTAACTAAGCAGGACAGAGCACGGCTTGCATCTTGGATTATGAGCTTTCCACTTCCATTTACAAAGTAGAAATTGTGTGCTAGAAGTTAGGGCTGCCAACGGAGAAAGGCCTTCTTTTTTGGAAAGTTCTTTTCTCTCCCTCTTTGTTTCATCTTTCTCTCCCCTAGTCCATGTGTGTGCATTTACAATAGCAGGCAGCGACTGATTTTCTGGCCACAGGATAATTTTAGGAAAGCAGTAGGTTAAAAAAAGAAGAAGAAGAAAGAAAAAGCCAATGAATAAAGTAAGAAATTGCTTACCGTCCTCTGAACGACTAAGACCATGATGGTGGCTAATGCAAAGACGAGTAACGCAACAAGGGTAGCGATGATAAAATACAAACATGTTTTTTCAGTGGCTCCAAGCCTCCTTGAAACGCTGTCTTCATTCACATGCATGGCTGATTCATGAGAGTCCTTCACCTGAAAAAGTGTTTGCTCTTGTGCCGAGCACACTCTTATATAGCTCTCAGGGTACTGCTCTGTATCTCCCCTTGATCAGGTTCAAGTTGCAGCCCATCTCTGTTCCTGGCAGGATTTTCCCCCTTCATCCTGGCTCATGTGATCTGGAAAAAAAACTTCATCACTTGTAGTACAAAGAAAGAGGGACCTGGGGGCGTGAAGCAGGACGCAGCTGTGAAGAGGGGAAAGAGCTTCATGTTCTTGATCAGGGATTTTGCGATGGCAGTCTTGTATGCTGCATTGGAGGTTTCTGATGTCAGAAGGTGAATAGTTACCAAGATCAGTTGTCACCCCCACCCCCGTCACTGGCTTTCTGTGAAACAGAGCGCTATGCAAATTCTGTTTCATTTTATACTCAGTGCAGCTACAGTTCAGTACAGTAAATCACCCCAGAGCTCTGCCTTCCTGTTGCACGGAGTAACCTCTTATTCCCAGTGATGTCCCAGAGCTGTGATCTCCAGAGCTCTATGTTCAGAGGTGACCTAGGCTTTGTGTGTGGTGACTGTAGCTCCTGCCTGTGAAAGTCTGGAGATGCTGGGTGAGATTTTCATTGAAGTATTTCATAGAAATGTGTCAGGAAGATGTCTTCAATGCAGGATGCAAGGTCTAGGCAGAGGCATAGAAAGAAAGTGATCACAGGAAAGTTTTGCTGAAAGCATGTTAGGATGTGCCCATAGAGAGTTCCTACCCTGGCTTATTTGCAGCTAGTGAATTAATGCTCATTTCTATCCTGTCCACAAGCCTGTCCCTCCTCTGTCCTAGCCTGGGACCATCACCCAGCCATGTGGTTTCTCACAGAACCTAAATGAGATTTCTTCAACTGGAAATACTCCTACTTCACTCCAGTGTGAAAGGACCAGCCATTCCTAACTCTGCATTTTTTATGTGAGATGACTTCTTGCTTTCTGACCAGTCCAGCTCTGAAGACACTTGGGTGTTTCTAAAAACTTTCACAGTTAGATGCGTGTCCTCTTTTGATTCATATCAATGCAAGCTGTTTAACTCATGTAACATGATCAAAATGACTAGGAGCATTATTTTTCTCAGCTATTCCCGGTTCGGTGATGCAAGGACATCAGAGAGGCTGAACAGGACCTTATCAATGGTCCCTCTAGCTCAACATCTTTCCTTCAGTAGAGAGCAACAAGAGATGTCTTGGGAAGAATATCAGAACACAAAAAGCAGGTAGAGTTATTTATTGCATTTAATTCTCCAGTTTCCTCTGATTTGGGCATGTGGGACTCCCAAACCAGAGGTAATACCTTCCTATTTTAATCCAAGTCTTCTTTACACCCCTTACATGATCCTTTAGGATCTTGGCATCTCACTATTATTACTACTATCTTTTAATAAAATCATTAGAGCACAGCACTACAAAAGCTTCTATAGATTTCCAAAATAGTGTTTTTCAGTGCTTCTCTTATCACCATGGAAACACGCACAATCTATTTTAAACAGAGACAAAGGGAAGCAGCCTCCTCTCCGTAAGGATGAGACAACAGTGTAACACATTTTGTCAGGGCTTCCTCAGGAAATCTGTCGCTCAAGCCTGACAGGTTGGGTGAGATGGATCCTCACCTGCTGGGTCCCGCCTGGTCAATGCAAAACCTTGGACAGCTGCTAGCAGCAGTGGTTCTCACTCACCCTGGTTTGTACTGGAAATTAATCTTGATTTGCAAGGGAAGGATTTACACAGTCTTGCCTGTGAAAGTTCATTTGACCCCTTAAAGCAGTCAGTCCTGCAGAACAGCAAACCCACCTTTTGGGAAGCAGAACATGTATGTCCCCTAACACCATCATTGCTCCCCAACCTTCCTTGACAATATGACAATTCTGAAATGCAGGGAAATCCAAACTACAAAGATCTTGCAGTGACTGGCAGCATCGACTGTTCTTGAAAAGACACTTCAACACCTCTTGGTCATGGCTGAGCAGATGCATACCTCAGCAAGGAAGATGATTTTTGAGAGAATAATAGCAGTGTGGTATTAAGGATGTTGCACCATGTTTGGTGTCATGAGGAGGGCATGGTCCTCTATGAGCTTGTAGGCTTTTGTGGTTGCACATGGTTGTCTCTTCAAACCATAAACGCTTGTGCTAAACTTACTTGTAAGTAGACAACCAGATACTGTAGTGGTGGTGACTACAAAAGAAAAAGAGATCAGTGAAGTCCAATGAGGGAAAACAGGACAAATTCATCCCCTCTGTAAACAAGTGTTACCCATATTAAATTTGGCCTGTTAATTTCTAAGCTAAATTTGGTTAGCCCTCTAGTACAGCATTGGAAACCCACAGAGTTTAGTGAGTTGGAAATGCTGAAATCTGCTGGGAAGGACACATAATAATATAAAGGAGCACAGAACACCCACTCATGCAGTGATACCATGCTATACAGTGTTCCAAGACAGCAAAAGCAAACACCTAAGATTGCTCCATGTAATAGAAGGATCTATGAATGATTCCCCTTCAGTGATGGGTGAAATATCTTGAAATGTAGAAGTGAAATACTGCTCTGCTAAGACAGCTATACTGTTAGTGCAGCCAGTAATTTTTAAACAAGGTAACACTGCAGGATGAGTGGATGCTTCTGTAGCTTTGACTTTGGCAGTAAATAAACCACTGCACCTCCCTGTTAAATTGGTGTTCTTGGGGTACTGTGGCTGTATATCCTGCCTTGTAGGCAGTGATGCACTTTCAAGCATAACTTTAGTGCAATGCTCTGTTATCCTCTAGTTCCTAACAACATCACTCTACAAACCCTACCACACTATCTGTCTGATTATGCCCAATTTCCAGAGCACACAGTTCACTGTTTTCGGCCTTCTGGCCAGTGTTGCATCAATTCTCACAAGCTCCAGTTCAAGAGGCTAAGTAGCAGGTGCTTGCCCTGTATTTGCATTGGCATGTGCTGTGTCCTCTGCAGCAAAGAGCTGTGCATAAAAGGACAAAGAAAGAGAAAACCACAAAGCCAGCAGTTCTAATTATTTATTGGTAGAATTTGCAAGTGATTCTCTTTAGCAGAAAAATACAAAATATCCCAGACCCTTGTTAATATTTATTTATCTACTCTGCTGAAAGGAAATAAACTTGCTGAGAACTGAAAACCCATCCATGTGGTCAATGGAAATTCACCCTTGGCTGAATTCTGTGAGAACTGAAAACCTTTCTGAAAGACATTAATGACCAGTTCTTCAAAGATGCATAGATACCCAGCTGTCACTGAAATCCAGGGGTGTGAAGTGTATAGGTACCTTTAGAAGTTTCTGATTTTATCCTCAATGGGAATTGCGTACATTTCTCATAATTATGTTTACACCCAAGTAGTTTGCTACCAGAACCTCATCCTTAGCTTTTCAAGATCTAAGAGAGCTCAGAGAAGATGCAACGTAATATATATTTTATTATTCCGAGTGATTCCTAGTACCCCCCTAATTAAGGATCTTAGATAGCAAAGATGCTATTGGGCTTCCTATCTTCAAAGAGAGACCCCATTAAAGAGAGTTATTTAACTTCAGCTGAGTTGCACCTGAGTACACACACATATAAACCTGTGAGCACATGCAGGCACTTGTAAATCACTTGATATGGAAATGCAAAATCAGTAAATTGAGGTTACTGCAAAGTGCCATTAACACTCAAGGTATGAATCACCTTGTTGTCGGAGGTTTTAAAGTTTCCTCCAATGAATCACACTCTCATATTGCACTTCAGCTTTATATTTGTACTCCACATCCTAGCCTGAGCCAAGGGAGATGGGTACCTGGACCAGGGTTGACAAAATTGTTTGTTGGGTTCTTTTAAATTATATTTATTAGAATCTGTGCCTATTCATGTGATCCTGATCCAAAGGTTGGTCACAGAAGGAAGTAAATGACACTCCAATATCACACTCCTAACACTGTTGCAACGATATTGTTGGCTGTTGCCATAAAATGGTCTTTTGAGGGAGATGCTGCATATGTCTCATTCACTCCTTCTGCTCCTGAAACATATTGGAAGGTTTCCAGGAATAGCAATGTTCTTTTCTCATTTTGTTTCTCAAATGAAATTACTGAATAAAAATAGACATCAGATAGGAGGAAAATAAGAGAAAAAAAGAAAGATTAGTGCTGCCATTGCACAGTATCATCTCCTTGTGAAGCTGCTACATAGTGTTTATTCGTGCTCTGCAACTGTCTTCCGTATTCAAAAGAATTATATCACTCAGCCTGGTAAGGCAATAGAAAAACAGGTATATTAAATTAGCTGAAAATTGACTATACAGGGAAAAACACCTTTTTGTACTGTAGGTGATATGCACCATCCATCTCTTTTGAAGTGCAGGTAGAAACCAGAGGTATTAGGAAAGATAATAAAATGCAATAATAAAGCAGTACAAATGGAACAGCTATAAAAGTGCAATAACTTCCACAGATTTATCAGAGAGTGCATTCGCTCAGTAGGAGTTATAGTCTGCCCAAACAGTAACAGTTTTTCCCATGTAGCATCCTCCCCAAAGAAGGGAGCTGCCTGCTTTGCTGGAAAATCTTTGGTATCTTTCAGCAGCATTTGCCAGTAAGAGTCAATCCAAGTGGAAAAGCTCTTTTCGTGGTACTTAACCCTCTGTATTCTGATTAATTAATGACTTGGGAGTAAGATGAAGATAATGCATGACTCACAAAGCTGGAAGAAATGGGATAATTAATAACATAGCTTAAATTAAAAAAAAATGCAGAGTTATTTAGAACGTGATTTTCAGGTATGTCTAGAGATTTCAGATACCTGAAATTCCAGTTTTTCTGTTACAAAACACTGGAAGGATGTTAATTTCCAGCATGATTCTCATCATTTCCTGAAAACCAGGGCATTTCTGTATGATTCAAGCAGCATAATAAAAAATTGAGCCACACGGAAGTATATTCAGACTCCGGTGCCTATTCTGGGGTCTAAATTCAAAAGAAAGAGGATTGTTTCACTTTGAAGTTGATTAAGAGGGAAAAAAAAGACATTTACACTTGCTGGTCTGAGTATGGTTCTTCAAGTCTCTGGACACACCTGAAAATCTTGGCCTGAGCAAATCCATATGGTGGTGTTGGATCAGCAGGAGGAAGTTCTAATAAACAGATTTGGGTGGCAGGAAGAAATAACCGTAAGCACTGAAACCCACAGAAATGAAGGGAACAGCTCCATTTCATTGTGCTGGACTTCAGATGAGGTCTGCAGACCATGTGTTGTATGAGGGGAAGTGGCACTGATACCAGCTGTATCCAGATATACCCAGGGTTGGCAGCGAAATGCAGCACTGCAATCAAGGCATCATAGAAAAGGATCTTACACTCTATGTGCATAGGGGATTCCCAGATTTTAAGTGAGAAAAGGGCCTTTACGTCATTAATTTGACATGCTATTCAGGAAAAGGGCATACGGTTTTACCCGGAAAACCTGGAAAATAATAATGCAGATGAGCTAGCAAAGAAACATCAGGTGGGGTCTGAGTTGTGGGACAGGATCAGACTAGAGCAGCATTTTGCATCTGCATCTGGCCCTCCCACCCCACCTAAGGAAGAGTGTGAGGCATGTAGACACCTGGGGATGCAGATGAGTAATGGCTTCAGAAATGATGACAGTGCCACATAGATGGAAAGGGAGACTCAGGTGTCTTTGGACACATAAATATAAGGGTCTAGGCTAGGAAAGGCATTGCTCTGCAAATGTTAGGCTGTAATAATAAGAATTTTCCTCTGTGTGAATACAATCTTTTAGTAATTGGCCATGGTAAGAAGTGGGATCCTGAACTAAAGACTAGTTGGTCTGATTTATGTCAAAAGCTAAGATTTGTGCTCCCTGTGCATTAGAAGTGTGTTGAAAACTTTTGCTTGAAGACAGATGAGTGATCTGGAGGTCAGATGGAAAATAATGAAACCTTCATAAGGACCACATCATCTCTGGTTAAACTTCACTAGAAGAGCAGAATTACATCATGACTGAATTTAGCTGGCAGTATAATGTATTAGATTAGAAATAATGACCATATGTAAGGTTGGCATTCTACATTTGACTGCTACTAAATCTCCCTGTGTCTTATGAAGAGGGAAATATACAGTCTGCTCAGTGTGGTGTTCGTACACCTATCAGGAAATAATATGAGAACCAGCGAAAAGCCGAAGTTGCAACTAGCTTGAAATGCAGTATACACATCACAGGAAGAGCAAGAATGTGGGGTGAAAGTATATTTATAATTCTGGCAAGTTGAAAGGCTTCAGTAGTTCGCCTTTCTCAAAATAATAAAACCCCATCATAGAATCATAGAATCATGCTTCTTCTCAGGGAAGAAACTGTGAAGTTTTTTATTTTTTCCATCCCTATAGTGGAAGGAAGGAAAGAACTTGCAAAATTTCCACTCTAGTGTATGTGATAGAGTTAGCTGCCTTAGATACCAGAGCTACCTTAGGTCACTTCACAGTATGAGATGGGTTTATCCTCACAGCACCTATTTAAGGTGGGTCAATGTTGTTGTTTCTCCTCTATCTCCCTGTTAAAGACAAGTAATGAAGCATCAGAAGCTGAAAGTGCCTCTATATGGGCTCTTTGCACAGCTGTGCACTCAAGTCTGGGGACCCTCTTCAGGTGTTGGTGCCCACAAAGGCACCCTGAAAAGGTCCTCGGGCCTCTACAGAGTTGATGTGACATGGCTTGGGAGACTGAGCACACACAGAAAAGCTGCAGCCAAAGGCATCTTAGTTTAAGTGATCTGTCAAAATCCACACAAAAAATCAATGGGAAAAGAAGGAAATATACCCTATCTCCTCAGGGAGATAGGAGCTTTCTCTCCAGATGTGGAATTGGTAGAAATCCTAAGAATGAGGCAGGAACAATGTTTCAAAAAGGCTTAAATGATGACTTTAATCTGGAGCATTTTATTCATGGCAATTAGCACAAGGTCAGCTTGAAGCTACTTGTAGCTTTTGATTATGAGCTTGGGCCTGAGACACCTCCCATAACTATAAAGACAAAAGTCACCATAAGAAAAGCTGCAAGTTCCCTCCTTGGAGCAGTGTAGCACTTGGCTGCAATCAACATCTTTAAACAGAGCTGTTCAGATCCCAGTCCTATGCAATTTATAACTATTCTAATTTATAGTTGTGCTAATTTACAACTCTGGATGACCATTTTCCTGCAGTGAATTTTCAGAGTTGCTTGGCTTCTCACAAGCTCTACTCATTGACAAGGGGCAAGTTTTTCATAAATGTGCTGGATGAAATGCTTCTTGCCTCCCCAGGCCAATTCTGAAGGCAGACATTGGTGTAAGATAGACTGTGCTTTCTTGGTTAAGTGATTCATCCTGGATTAAAATAGCTGAGTTAGGTGGAGTGAATCAGTGTGGTAATGTTTGTGTCCCCAACCCATGTCATGGAGGGATTATAGAAACAGCCTAGACAAGTTGTTTGGTCTCCATATCTTTCAGACAGCTAAGGGCAGGGAAAATGACTGGGGATGCTTGTGATTTAGGAGCACGAGCCTCATTAGCAGGCAGAGGGTTGAGAGGTTAATCATTCTGGTTCTTGAGGAAAATCTCACCCACCTTTTGACATCACCCTTCTGAGGGTGGCAGCCACCAAATAAGCTTAATGCACTATGTTCGGGAATGAAATAATAAAAGGCCATCATCAAGCAGGGATGACCCAGGGACAGAGAGCTATCTCAGTCAGGTGCATCCAGAGAGAAGCAGTAATAGTAGGATAAGGAAATCAAGGCATCACTGTGCCACACAACAACCATGACTGCCAGGGCATGATCGCCTCTGGAAAAAATGGCTATTCATTTACATAAGCCAGAAAAAATGTATAAGTCATGGGAGAATGAAAAAGCAAACTCAAAATATTCAGCCTTGAGTGACAATCCTTCTTTCCCCCATAAAGGTAAATGTCAGGCAAAATACTGCATCTGCCAGTGTTTTCACTAGAACAGTTACCCTAAAAATACCCAAAGCTTTTTTTGAAGCTGTATTTCTTATCTACAAGAAGGACATATCCACCATGGATCCTGTTTTGTTTGCCTTCCATGGAATTAAATTTGGTGTTTCTGTCGTTGATTCCAATTACAGCATACAAAAGCCTCTGCATTTCCATTGATATTCATATCATTTCTACCCAGGAACTTTAGCAATGTCAGTCTCAATTTATGCAGGCTTATGCTGAAAAATTTAATCTTGTCCGTTCTTGAATTACACCCCACCCCCCACCCCCAAATTCCTTTATGTCTTTCTTTGATGCCTTTATGCAAATGTCTTAGTACTTCCTTGGGCATACAATACACAGCAGGTTTTGCTGATGGAAAAGCAGGTTTTTCACCCTGCCCAGAAGAGTTGGGCACTGAGACGCCTGAAGGACAATCAAGAGAACCCATCAACACAAACCACAGTACCAAATAGCAAGTGTTTTTCTGGCAATACTACTTCTCTATCCTTTTTCACCAGACTTTTCCACAATGGAAGCCGGCCAGCCTATGTGTGGATTTCTAGCTGATTAGAGCAAAATAGAAGGAATGCCACAAGGTGAGGCTCAGCCATGTATTCAAAGGTGCTACCATGAAAACAGCAGCACTTGAGTACCTGTGTGTTCCCACAGCAACTTGACAATTCACAGGTTATAGGAATATAGATAGTATTGCTCTTTGGCTAAGAGTCATAGAGTCCACCAAACAGCAGACATGGTTCAGTGAGTCAGCAGCAAACACCACAGAGAGCAACTCGAAGTGGTGCTAAATTCAGTTTAGCAAACCTGAGCTGCGGTTTCATGCAAACCCTTTTTACTTCTTTTACACTATATGGGTTCATGCCCCCTAAATTTCACTCTCAGTTTCAGGTATGAATGAATTCAAAATCTTTAGGTAAAATTCAGCTAGAAGAAACTACCTAGTTTGGACTCGTTTCAGTACAAACCTAAGCAAAACCACAGAATTGCTCATGGTTTCCAGACCAAACCATACATTTCACCTAGTTTTTAGGGGTTTCATTATGAAAGTTTCATGGAGCCTAAAAAAAAAATAAGCATGAAGGTTAAGCACTTTGAATGCTATCTATACACTTTTGTCTACAGGGAATATAATGCTTGGCAATGTAAGTGTTTGCTATCAGATGCCTGGTTGCAAAGAGACAGTCCTCTGTACATGTGAACCCCCAGTTCATTTCAAGTGAAAATAGATTGGTTTATTGGCCCTCCTTGGCTCCTAAGCTTTGGACTTGGTTTTGGCCCTTGTATTGGTCTTGTTAGTATAGTTTCAGTCTTGAATACATACCTGGAAGACAGAAATCAAGGATTCCTTTTGTCATGGTGGGAAATCTATGGATGGTGCAGGCTTGGAATAGACAAGTCTACATCTTTTATATCTCAGGTTTTAAAGAGACTGGGAAAATATTAAGACTCTAGTATTGCTCTCTCTTATTGACTAACAGCGGCTTCTTGCAGTAGAGAATAAAACTTGAATCATTTCTAAATCAGGCCAGGGAAATCATCAAGCACTTGTTAGCTGAGGCTACACATATGCATCTAAGTGTGGTGGAGCAAGGGCTGTGCACATAAAAGATAGCTTCAGCCTTGAATTCATGACAGTCACATAGTAGATAAATAAAAACAGGAGTGAGATGAAGGATGGGCAGTACTAGAGATATATTATACTGTAGAAAATTTGTCTTGAAATGTAACGCATTTTTAGTGATATATAAGCAAATGTGTGTATTTTTGCTGGATACATTTCTGGAGGCTGTGTCTCACCTACTGAGCCAATTCTGTCATCCAGGATACATCAGTACTAATTCTCTTGCTGAATTCCTTAGAAATTACCTTACTGAGCACAACTGAACCAGGAAACTCAACTAGACTGGAAGATTTTATTTTAGAAGACAGCTAGCTTTCATTTCAAAGACTTCCAAGTCATGATGGACCTGCCATTTCTTTCAAGGAGTCATGCCAATGTTTAAATAACTTCAGTCTCACGGATTTGCTTCTCTTTCCTATTGGCTGAGAGTCAAACAGAAAGAAAAGAGGAAAGCTTTGGAGTTTTTTTTCATCTCATCTGTCATTAACTCTCATTTCCACTGGTCAAAGCTTTCCTTTTCTTAACTTAAATTCACATGGATCCAGGTTCACATTTTCTTCATTCCTCAGTTGGATTAAACAAATAAACCAAATTGCTCAAATTTCTGTTATTAAAGGCATTTTCTAGACCCCAAATCATTTTCTCATTCCTGCCACTGCAACTGTTTAGCAGGGAAAATCTGTAACAGATTATGCTTCTCAGAACAAGCAGGTTGGGAAACTATGAACTGCAGCTTCAAACAGTGCTTCAAATGAAAAAAAAACAGCAAAAAATTGAAAGTTAGAGGCACCCACTCAAATGCAAAAATATCCCATTTTCTCTGTGGCCACTGTTAAATGTAATTAGGCAGTTTCAGGATGTGTCTTGACAAGCTGTTTTGTTTTGGTTTGGTCTAGCTATTTTCTAGAGGGGGGTTGACCCGTGGGTAAAACTCAGACTGAAAGGAAATCTGGTTTCACATCTGGGCTCTGCCACAGCCATCCTACCTGACCAGTGCCATGTCACCTGCTGTGTCCCACTTTCCCCAGTGGCTCCAGGAGGAACATGGCACGTTCACCTGGGTGAGAGCTGTGTAAACATAGGGCCTCGACATCTGTCAGAATCCCTTGAAAGAGGAAGATAATTTTAGATGAGATGGTAATGACTTTGCCTTGAGTTTCTTAGACCAAAAGCCCAAGAGAGGAGGGTGGGAGGGGACTGAATATCCTCTCTGCAAGAAAAACCAGCAACACACATGCTGAACTTGCTTGCTTCTTCTGTGAATGCTTTGGGAAGAGACACATTTGAATCCAGCACAGAGCAGAAGGACCTGCTAATGCTTTTGGGTCTATTGCAATACACCTAACTCCAACCTTTGCCACCCCAGAGCTCAAATCCTTTTACAAGAAAGATCTACCTGATATCTACCATTTTACAGACAGAAAAACTGAGGCAGAAGATGGAGAAGTAACTAACGGAGCAGAGATGCCTTACATCTTTCCAAAGCCTTTGCTAGATGCATGGGGCAAATGAGATCCATGGAGCTGCAGCGAGTTTCTACCCTGAACTCAGTTTGCAGAAACAGCATCATGGGCCAAGGAAAAGCTCTGTGGGAGCTTGTAACAGTGGTTTGTCCCTGCTGTCCCGGCTCGGCCAGGGCAGTCTCTTCACATGCAGCCGGGCAAGGCAAGGAATGAGGGAAGGAGTTTGGTGAAGATAATGAGAAAGAGGAGGTGGTGGTGTAGGTTGTGAGAGAAGATGAAACAGCTTTGACACAAGCAAAGGAAACTTCATGTTTGGAATTTCAAAAAATCGACTCAACATTTCTGCCGTAGCAGATAAACATCTATCTGTTTTATTACTGGGAATCATCTTTTTTCTGTTTATAAATAGAAAAAGCATGTTACCTCATGTTATTTCCTCTGGGGTTTTTTGGGGGTAGATATATGTGGGTGGTAAACAGCTCGCAAAGAAGTTGTTGTTATTATTAGTCAATATGAAGAACAGGAGGGCAGGGGCTGAGGCTCTGATGTACCAGGTACAGGCTAGCCACAAGCGAAATATAGGTCATTCACTCATCTACGGTGAAGGAGGGACAGCATAGCTGAACCGCTAATCTGTGGCTGTGATTATTGTTGCTTTGCAATACTATCTATATTCCTATAAGTATTTTTCTTGCCAAAAGACAACTTGGGCAGAGACACAAAGATCTTAAAGTGTAAAAACCAGTGACGAGACATAAAAGCATCGATAAGCAGGTAGACAGAGTTATCACTGCACTTAAGAGAGCTTTTTAGCCTTGACAAAGATTTGCTTGTGTCATGGTAACAGCCAGCAATGGAAACATGCGGTATTGGTTGCTGTACAAACATATTACAAGGCAGTCTTGTGAGTTTGCAGTCTGAACAAGAGATACAAAGTCTGATAGGAAGCAAAAGCATGGAGCTCTGGTTATCTGGTCTTTAAGGCTCTGTCTTCCAGCCTGAAGTGCATGAACTGCCCTTGCTTACCTGGAGCATCCCCAGGGGCAGGCAGCAAAGCCCTTCAGTGCTGGTGCATGAAGGACAGTCCCGGAGGGAACAGGTCTGGCTTTGGGGAGAGGGAAAGGGAGGGCCAGCAGGAGCAGAGACTCTGGAGATGGGGCTCCTGGGGCACCCACAGGCGTTTCTTCATGTCCAGGTGGGCTCCAGGCATGGGGGAGAGTCTCAACAAGTGACAGCTGGTAGATATGTGCCGATAGGTTCACCAAACCCAAGGAAACCTTAATCCTACGGGTGCCATGGCATATTTGGGGTTTACTGCAGATACATCTGGCCACTGCAGGCTTTAGAGTGATGTTCAGTGCAACCTTAACTATCAGGGTAGCTCTAGCCTGAAAGAAGTGACCTCTGACAGTTGTACTGCAGGTCTGTGTCAGCTCCCACACTGGGACTATGGGCTTCTGAGTCCAAGTCCAAAATGATGTGCAACCAGATGGAAACATTGCAGTGGATCCCCTCCACTCAAACATACTGCTTTGTTAAAAGTAAAACCCTTTTTTGGAAAGATCGCCATTCTGATAAAACTTTTCAGAAAATTAAAAAACCCCTTACATTTTAATAAGCTTGAAAGATGCAAGTTCAGCATTTTGGGAATAGAGTGATTTCATTTTTCTATAAAAATGACATTTTGTTTTGGAACACTTCACTTGATACAATTTTATTTATTCAATGTATTTATTCAGCTTGAAACTATGGGAAAAATTAAGCCCTTTGATCTCCCTTTGCTACACTTGGGTGGTGGAGAAAGGGACTTTTGCTTTGTGACACATTTCTATGATTTTTTTTTCTGAATAGAAGTTATTCTTAAACTGCAGCATTACAACCCAAATACAACAGCTAGTTCCTGATTAAATATTTACATGGCCAGTGGTTTTCCAGTGACAGCAAACTCTGTCAGCACTTTTATTCAGTAATTCAGGAAGATTTCCCTTGCTGTCAATCTAATGAATTTCATAACACTTTGAAAATTGATTGGTTTGCTTTGCATCCAGAAGAGACACCTCAGTGCAGTAAGGATTGGATGATGATACACAAAGGCATTGGGAGAGGGGTCAGGGGCTAGCAGACAGGCAGGCAGGTGGAATACAGAAAGAGCTGGAGGAGAAGTAAGGAGCTGTAGCAATAGGTGAGGGATTGGGTGCTTGAAAGATTAAGTTTGTGGATCCACAGTCTTAGGGGAATGGAAAGGATGTTCCTCATGAAGACAAGTCTGCCGTGACATGGCCTAGAGCCAGGGGTCCCTAATTCTGCCACCTCTAAGTGAGATTTATCACTTGGGAACATTGTTAAATGCACTGGGGTTCCCTGGAAAAGGAGTGTAGGGCCACTGAAGGGTCATGACTATTCACAATACAGCCACATCACAGATGAACTGCTGCACTATCAGTGACTCTATTAAAGCAACAAGAGACTGGGCTGCCTTGCTAGCAAGGGAGCAGCTTCTGCCCATCTTGATGCAGCACTTGAGAGAGTGGCAGAGGGCTGGAGGAGGGAACTGGGGGATAGCCATGGGGTGCCTGGGATGACAGTCAAGGTAGTGGTGTGGGGGCAAACCAAGGATGAAGAGACTGTATGGATATGGTCCAGAGTGGGACAGGACATTTACAGATATGACTGGGGGACTGAAAAGGAACAGAGAATAAGCGGTGACTGGGGATAAAGGCAGTGCAGTGGGGAGAGCGGCGGCTGTGCGCCCTGAGCTGATGCTGGGCTGATGCACAGGTGCTGGATGGTATAACTGGTGATGAGTCACTATGTAGGCAAAGGATGTGGTGCATGGCTCAGAGGAGCGGGGAATACCGAGCCCCACTGCTGCTGCTCACCCCTCTGCTTTGGAGAAAAGTGAGCAGCAGTGAGGGGAGATGGCCAAGGGCACAGCTTGGCCAGGCTTCATGGGACCTGGGCACAAGGAGCAGGTGCCCATCCTTGCAGGCAGCTGCCACTGGGGATGGAGTCAGGCAGAGGTTGGGCAGCTCCTCTGGTGAGTACTCCAGCAGAGTAGCAGATAGACACTGGTAACTGCACTTTATTTCATAGGGGAAATTGTTGCTTTGGGAACCATTTTTCTGATTAAAACCAGTGGCTGGGACAGCAGTTCTCCACACCAAGGGGAATTTTCTATAGGCCACCTTTGAGACTTTTTACCTTTCTTTTTTTGTAATGTTAAAATCTAAATATTTAGCCTGACCTACAGCTGACTGTGCAGTGTAAAGGAAGGGAAATGAGCCAGGAGGAAAGCAAAATGACAGAGCACACAATGGACCTGCAAATCAAAGCACATCCCAATCATAAGGAGACTGCGAAGTCTGGTAAGTTTAACCCTCATAAATAGTTTGCTGAACACAGTAGTTGAATGGCAATAAATCTGTTAGATTAATTGAAAGAAGGTAGAAGAGGAGGTACCACAAGTGTTCAAGTTACCACAGAAGATAGTCCTAGACGCTTGCACAGCCCACAGCCTGTGCTTTCAACACTCCTACAGTGGAATCAGTTGTGATAGCCATCTCTCCGAGCAAAGAATTGGCTTCCATGAAATGCTGTGGCTCTAAAGCTGGGAGAAAATGGTTCAATGAATCATCAATTCATTGGAAAAGGCACTTTTGGCCTGCCAAGCCAGTTCATGAATCTGAGCTGAATTTTACTGAATGGTTGAGGCAAAACCACAGATGCTGAAAACTATTGGAAGTGCTGAAACACTGGAAATAGACAAGATTAGACAGTGGTTTAGACAGATCCAAGATTAATTGCTTTCACACTTCTGATGGGTTTGGTTCTTGCCAAAACCTGAGCTACGTGATGGAGACATTGTTCCTCATCCATTAACTGTCTTGATTAAGGTAGCAATGCACACCAGAATAGCTGTAGATATGATCTCCCTCTCTGAGTAATTCAGACCACAGATTTGAGCGATGTTCTCCCATCCTCAGGAAATCATTGTTATTAAATAACATGCACAAACCAGAATACCATAAGCTAAATTAAAGGGTAGGAAAATACCTGATAATAATTTCCTGAAAACTGCAAGTTAAAATTCCCTCCCTGGGACTCAATTTTACAGGATGAGTACCTATTAGATAAATCTGTGAATTCAACCACTTATGACCTGGACCCTGCAGGACATCAACAACCCTTTCAATATTAGTTGGATAAGGAGAAAGCTGTAATTTTATTTTTATGCCAGGAGCAGCAGCAGCAATAGGCACTAGGAATGTGTGCCCCACATGTACAATAAAACCATTCTGGAGCCAGCGGATGCAGATTGTCAAAAGCAACTTAACGAAATATGAAATAGGTCACCACCTGCTGTCTTTGGTCACTGCAGTTAGTCAGAGCACGGTACTGAGTCAGACCAAATACCCATACACCATCTGCAAGCACAGTAATTAAGTACAAGATGCTTTGGGAGAGAGTATAAGCAACAGGCAAAATGTAGTGGGCATTCACCTGAGTTATCTAATTCCTATTTGAGTCCAGTTACACACTGTGACAATGACATCCATAATTTAATCATGCAATGTGTAAAGCAAATGTTATTTTCATTTATTTTAAATGTTTTGAAGGGTTTATTTTCCTGAGGTGCCCCATAGGCTGTTAGATAAAGACCTGTATTCATGTCTGACTCAGTGCCTCCATGCACTCAATATTTTGTAATGTTCTTTCATACCTCCTCTCTCAGGGGTGGCAGTCAAGCCCAGAATCTGTTGCATCTTCTAACCCTCCCTGTACTATCCCCTCTGTCTGGTCCACTTCCAGACCTTCCAGCTCGCCACAAGGTGACACAGCAGCTGCAGCACCAAAAAGTGCCTTTTCCAGTACATGATAATGTTGCCTAAACACTTGTTGGCAAAAAAAAAAAAGAGCCAACAATAGCCAAAATAGCCAATAGGCAAAAAAAGAGCATCAGCCCCACTGTGCTAGGCTTTCCGTGTGATCAGACCTTGGTGCAAGAGGGTGTCCCAAGCAAATCACAGCTGCAGCCCTCCGAGTGCAGGAGATGGATGTCAATGAGGAGCTTTCCCTTAACCAAAAGGACCCCTAGATCCATGCTCCAGTTTTTATGGCATGCAGACTGAGCTGGGAGAGCATCAAGAGCCTTTTTATTTGGTGGCTGCTGGCTTTGGAGGACACAATCATAGAATCATAGAATGCTTTGGGTTGGAAGGGACCTTTAGAGGTCATCTAGCCCAACCCCCCTGCAGTGAGCAGGGACAGCTTTAACTAGATCAGGGTGCTCAGAGCCCCATCCAACCTGACCTTGAATGTTTCTAGGGGTGATGGGGCCTCCACTACCTCTCTGGGCAACCTGTTCCGGTGCTTGACCACCCTCATTGTAAAAAATTTCTTCCTTATATCCAGTCTAAATCTGTTCTTCTTCAGTTTAAAACCATTACTCCTTGTCCTGTGACAACAGGCCTTGCTAAAAAGATTCTCCCCATATTTCCTATAGGCCCCCTTTAAGTAATGAAAGGCCGCAACAAGGTCTCCCCACAGCCTTCTCTTCTCCAGGCTGAACAGCCCCAACTCTCTCAGCCTGGCTTCATAGGAGAGGTGCTCCAGCCCTCGGATCATTTTTGTGGCCCTCCTCTGGACCCGCTCCAGCAGGTCCATGTCCTTCTTGTGCTGAGGGCTCCAGAGCTGGACGCAGTACTCCAGGTGAGGTCTCACCAGAGCAGAGTAGAGGGGCAGAATCACCTCCCTCGACCTGCTGGCCACGCTGCTTTTGATGCAGCCCAGGATGGGGTTGGCTTTCTGGGCTGCAAGCGCACATTGCTGGCTCATGTCCAGCTTTTCATCCACCACAAGAGTTACCTTCAGCCAGCTTTAGACATCTGCAGTGGGACTTACCTGCCTATTGTGCTCTTTACATTGTAATCAGAGGGAGAAATAGACACTTTTCAGAAGGGGGTTGTCTGGCTTATTTTATGTATCTGCTTCAGGAGTCCTTGATTCATTCCCTGCAAGTAGATGTTTCTCTCCAGTGACTCAGCTGCTGTCTGCTTTTGCTAAGAGGGCTCCATCTCTTGGACACTCAAATGTCTGGGAAAAGAGAGCCCAGCCGTACAGGTGAGAAGCTGCCTGAAGTCTCAGACCATGGGAAAGAATAAGGAAAATCAAAAGCAAGGTGTGCTCTTTAATACGAACCCTGCAGGGCAGCTAGACCTGAAGGGCTGTGACACCCAGGAGCAGCCCCCGGCAGCTGCTAATGAAACCCCATGAGACAATGAGGGAAAGGAGTTTTTTGACAGTGTTTTAGCTTGGAGCAAAAGGCATTAAAAATGAGCATGGTGAAAGGGGAAGGTGTTGCTGCAGGTTTCTGGGAGGAAGCAGCACGGGCAGCAGGCAAGACTCCCTGTCTGTCTCCATGGGGGGAGACATGGTGTGCCCATGCACCCCATCCTCTGCACAAAGAGCCAGGAGGGATGCAGCCCTTCCCAGGGACTGCCCCTGCGCCTGGCTGGGAAACACTGAGCATCTCTGCTTTGCCTTCAGAGGTTTATCCAAGAGCAGGAAATCCCAAGCTGGTCAAAATTATGAAGAAAAACTAAAATGAAACAATATTTACTTGTTAAAAGAGCTGAGGCAGGTTTTTAGGTTTGTTCTCATTTCAGCTAATACCAGGTCAGTTTTTCTTTTGATCTGTATTAGTCCCCCCATCCCTATTGAGGCAGGCACAGTGAGAACACACTTCAGAATAGCTGACAGATTTCTGGTGTGGTTTTCTATGGTTTCCTGAGAATCGGGGGACATTTCTTGTTTTGCAATTTTACAGAAACCCACAAGTATGCCTAAGTGCTTTAAAGACCTAATAAACAGGTAGGTGTTGTGAAAGGTTAGTGAGGGGCAAAAAATTGTAGCACTGCCACGGTCGACTCGTCTGCTGGCCCCTCACAGCAAACCCGCTTTGAGGTTACTTGTAGCTGCAGCGAGCATGCTGCGCTGAGGGACTCTGAGATACCAATGAGGCGGATGGTTATGAAGCTGCAAGAAAAATGTGGTTAGTTTTACTAGCACCTGTGGCAAATTCCTCTCAGAGGTCCTCCCACAAGGCAGTGTATGTTGTACAAGATGATGCAGAAAGAACAGGAGGAGGGAGATGATTGTGTCATATGTTCCCCTGGGGCTCGCTATTTTTTTTTTTTTAAAGCAAAAAAAGCTTTAGAGTGTTCTTTTTTTTTCTTTCACAGGGGACAGTCAGTGGAAACTATTACAGCGGCATCATAGGAAGGAGCTAGGCAGCCTCCATTTGTGTGTTGAGCTCATCCCACTCCGTGTGCCTTGAGGAGGAGAGAGCTGAGGACAGGAGCAGATGCTTGCACCATTGAAGCAATGGGGATGGCAGTCGAGGGAGGAAAGTGATGATGCTTTTGGCTCTGGCAGTGATTTTCTGTATGTATTGAACTGGGCATTTAGGGTGTCTGTGCTTGGGTTTTGACACAGATAAAATGGAAATCCCCAGGAGCGAGGAGGTCTGTTGTGGGGCTGCTGTCTCTTGGTGTGTTTGAGAGGTTCCAATAGAAAGTGTTTTCTAGCAGATTTCTCTATGAGAACAAATACTTAATATAAGAAGAAGAAAGACTAGGAAAACATTTAAAGTACAGAATGGCAGCAAGTAGCTCTTATTTTGAACTGTTCCCTATGCCCACATGTCCCTGGAGAACACCTATATCTGGCTATGCTTTTTTGCAATTATACAAGCAAAGATATAAGGAAAGCCTTCTTCTGTAAGTGTTCACCTAAGAAGAAAGCAAGAAAGTTATAGAATCAATGATACTAGATGATTAATGAACCAAACCATCTCTCTTCCCCCAACCACAGCACCGCACAATGGGTTTTCACTTTCTCCCTATGGCCTTGAAAACATCCTCATCCTGAGGAGCAGACTGTTTCGAGCTGATGTTTCTGTACCTCATTCTATAGAAAGGGACTGGGGCTCTCAGAAGGGAAGGAAGGCACTTTTACATAATTTCTTGTATACCTTTTTCTTGATAGATAGGTAAGAAACATTGAAACATTATGATGTCTCTTACACTAGAACATATGAAGCATCTCTCGGAAGGACAATGACATGAAAAATAATCTCGTGACACTTATAAGGACTAACTGTGTAGCCTTCAACTTAGTAAATTAGAAATAACACCAGTGCCATTTATTGCTGTACACCCAGCTAGAACCAATGTACGCAGTGAAATAAGAGCTGCCAGATGTGAAAACTGGCCAAAAATGATCAGATTTGGACAATAGCTCTGGGTTTCCTGCTTTTTGAAGTCCAACTTGATAAACTTCATACTAATTTGATGAGTACCTTCAGCCCCACTGGAAGTCAAAGGGAAGGTCCTGCAGCTAAGCCTGGCTGAAGAAAGAAGCCTTGAAATAGCTCAGTGGAAATGAAGGCTCCCAAAGTCGCAGATAACTTCCAAAGAGTGGTCACGCTGGCTGAAGTGAGAGGCCTTTCTGCCTGACTTGGACCTGCCTACACAGGTGGCAGGCTTAAGGCTGTCAACAGCTTTAAACCATAAAAAAAGGAAAGAGTCCACAAGGGAAATTTAAGAGTATGGTGCCAAGACTGCACTAATGGCTGATTGTATATACATGTGGTTCAAAGGGATGTATGTTTGCAGTAACTCCATTAAAATAAGCTGCAGTAATTTGAGGGGAGGAGTTTCCATTTCCAGTGAAGTCCATCTGGCAGCTTACCTGCAAGTGGGCAAACACAGCAATGTCTTTGGGGCCATGGTGCCAACTCACAACACTGATAAGGTGCAAGGCTTTTGTTAGAAATAGGGGGGTGGGGGGGGTGGGGTGGATTTTTTTTTAAGAGTGTTTGTTTTCTGTGCTTCATTATTTTCCAGGAAGAGATAGCTGAATCTCAGAACTGATGCACTCCAAACTCTTAAATGCTGGCACTGCTTATTAGGTGCTTGCTCAGTGGAGAATATTCTTCCTTATATAGGCCTTTCAGAAACTAGGTCAGAGGATTAACATGAGTACTGGTTGCTAAAAATCCTCTCTGACAGCCTGCCTTCCTTTATTATTTTCTCACTTTGCCCATTGCAGACACCAGCCCCTGCCAGCTTCTCTATGATTTCTCCTAGGGTGAGCTAAGATGACCACAAAAGGTAGCTCCACTCCCTGCCACCACTGCAGACCCTGCAAACACCCTCGGCCAGTTGTCCTGTTCGGCATGTTTGACCCCTGACATCAGTTGTCTTCCCAGGAAGGAGAGGTTGTTTTTCAAAGAGAAGTGGCAGTTCCGCACCAGCCTAGGCGTTTGGTTGATTTGTCAGTGGAAAAACATCTGAACACAGATGCCCTCATGTACTAAGGGATGGCGTACTCAGGATACGCGCTGCCTTCATTTTCCGAAGGTCCTATTCTGAGAAGACGGTAGCTGGGCTAGATGCCAGGTAAGCTGTTAGATGCTTACACAATGGCCCCCCTAAAAAGCTACACCTTCTCCATTGGAACTTCTAGGAAGTACTGCACTGCAAATAACAATAATAATAACTGAAGCCTTCTGTGAAATGTTTGCACTGAAACTCCACGGATTATTCTTGCTTTTAGACACTGTTGTTAACTCTGAAGGATCACACACAATACATTTGTGCTGATGGGACATTTCTTGCCATGCTGTTTACAGGAGATAGATAACATCTTTCTGTGAGATATATATATAAAAATATATATATATGTATAAAATATATATATAAAATACTTATACCTGCACATATTCACATATGCCGATCATCAATAAAAGATTTAAAAACTATCATTATACACCCACTTGTCTGAAATAGAAGTGATTTCCTAGCAGGAACAGCACACACTATTATCATATATTCACCTTATATACACTCTTAATCTGATTCCTAATCTGTATGCACATGCATGCATATCTCAGGACTAAACTGACATAAGACACTCAGTGCAGGTTTTTAAATCTCTAGATGGCCACTTAGCAAGGTGTTCTTAGTTCCAGAAATGCTAAGTGCAGAACAGCCCCCCAAAATCTGCTGTACCTTCAGTACTTTGGAAATCTGACCACCTGTGAGGGAGCAAAGTCCTAACAATGTGTTCTGGTTTTGCAGCTAATCATGCAGACTTCAACTGAAAAATAAAGCAGATGATGTTTCTTTGGCCAGTAATGTATGCAAAGCTCACGGGCTTTTTGCTACAGAAGCCTTAAACTCTCATCATGTGCTGTTTGCTTTGCAGTCAGAATAAAAGTCGCTTGTCAGCCATGTGTATCCTTTCTGCTATTTCTTCTCCAGATCCATGGTCTAACTAAGTGTACAAACAACTTCTCCACTTTTAATTTGGGCACTAAATGTTCAGACAGCTGGGCATGCCGATGTTTTGTTTTCTTCTATGTTCTAACTCCAGACAGCCTATTGGTTGCAACTGCAT
Source organism: Pelecanus crispus (assembly GCF_030463565.1). Taxonomy (NCBI): domain Eukaryota; kingdom Metazoa; phylum Chordata; class Aves; order Pelecaniformes; family Pelecanidae; genus Pelecanus; species Pelecanus crispus. The sequence continues at coordinate 34,518,821 of NC_134651.1, forward strand.
TTGGTTTTGTTGCCTTTGTGATAGAACCGAGGGGCTATCCTCATTTTTACTGCCTCCCACTTAAATGAAAAGTTGGTCTCTTGTCTCAGAGGTGCCATGTGTCTCCATTTTTGCTGTACTGTAGAATTCCCTGGGTATTCACATAGGTAAGATGATCAGGTGGTGTTTATTCAGTGTTCAACTAAGACAAAGAAAAGAGACTTCTCCAGAACCCAGCATGTTGCAAAGCCTCCCAAATCAATACTTTAATGAGATGGGAACTTTGATGAGAATTGCCAAAGCATATCAAGGAGAGAAGCTCTAAAGGCACAGATTGTTAAAATCCTTCCCTGGGAGAAGCAAAACTTTCCACCTAGGAGCATTAAACAAAGCTAGAAGTACACAATCACTGTTCTTTTACTTTGATTATGTTCTCCACCTGCTCAGGCCTTAGGCACATGAAGCAACCTCTGATCTGGGATGAATCCCTCCCAGGAGAGAGACACCTCTTTGGTTCTTCCTTTCTTTTATTTTTCTGTAATGTACTTTGAAGCATATACATAAGTGAATGAACTGATTGCTACAGAAATCAGAGAACGCCTACTCATAAACACACTATAACAAGAAAGGTAAATGTGCTTTTATCACACACTAACAGAGGAGTGGAAAGGGGTATCCATCAAAATGTTCTGGAGTATCGGTGATTTCTGCTTGCAGGTAATGTGGGGCTGGTGGAACTCAGCAGCCACAGGTGGTTGCTATCAGCTCACCAAGGCCGATGCTGAGATCCTGATACCTGCTGCCATCTGAAACCTCAGTGGTTTCTGCTCCATTTCTAAGCTGCAAGATGAAATACTGAAATCTATGCTGAGCTGGTAGCACTTTGGGGGTCTCTATACTAGTGATGCTCAGCTAAATACCTCCTTGCCTTGCAATGATTCTATTTTATACATATATATATATGTGCGTGTGTGTGTGTGTGTGTGTGTGTATGTGCGTGTGCATGCACGTGCACGCACATGCTGTTATGTGTATACACACTCTCTCGTGCACAACGGGTACCTCAGTACAGACGGATATTTGCAGGCAAAGGCATATACAGACATGGATACTTTCTATGTATGCATAGGTATACACATATATGCATACATATACACATGTATATCACCTGTTGAAGTACAGTTGACTCACTGAAGGCTGAAACTATTTGGCAGCTCGCAGTAGTGCTTCTCCTGCACTTGTGGCATCATTTAAACTGCTAGAAGAAGGAAGGCTGGCAGGGTGCAGGACGTTAACCCAGCCCCAAAAGCTGCTGGGGAGAGCCTTCACCCAGGCAGAACCATAGCCCAAGGGCCTCTACAAACCCACAACAGCCTGTGCAAGGCAAACAGGAAAGCAAGCAAGCTAAAGGGACTGCACCCTGTAGCACTGCAGTGTGGGGTAATGCAGAAGTGACCAGTGATGTGTCACTTGAAGTGACTTATTACATCCTCCAGCACATAACATTTTACCAGGGGAGTTCCCCATCTGAATTCTTCCCTTGGTCTGACGGCATGATGGCAATTGTAAGGCAGCACAGCTAAGGGCACTGGCACATGCACACTCAAAACCATCCAGCCCCCCCGCCTTCTGTCTGTACTGGTACATGCGAGTGTTGCACTCTATACACAGAGCAATCCTGTTTCACCTTGCAGCTAACAGAGGCTCTCCTGCTACCGTGTGGAAGCAGCACCTCATCAAAGAGCTGTCTTTCAGCTCCATAGCCAAGTGAGATGATGAGGGTTTGGGACGGGGGAGATGATTTGGGGTGAAGCAGGGCTTAGAACTGAGGTTTTGCTCAGGAGAACTGAAATTTTAGTAGATGAGACCTTAACCCATTTCAGTGAGAAGGGTTCAGAGCAGTGGCTGGAGCTGTGTATGTTTGGAAGGCCTTTTGGAAAGCAAAGGTCAGGCTGGTCAGATGCAATCACAAATGTGAAATCGAGGTATCCCCCCCTGCCCCCCCCCTTCTCAGGACACCCCTTCCCTGCCCCCCCCTCGCCCCCCAGTACCCATGTATCCAAGTATAGCCATGGCTGGAATATATTCACACACAGGGCTTCAGGGCAGACTCCTTTGGGCTGATGGGATACTGCCAAAACACAGAACTGCTGCCTGTGTCATTGGACTGGTGAAATTATTATTATTAAAGAAGTATCTGCAATTAATTTGACTGGTGTGCCAGCACTGAAGTGGGGTGTGGTAGTCTGGCCACTATAAAGCAGAAGATGGACAGAGCTTGTACTTAAAACATAAAAACTGACATCTCAGGGGTCTAAGCTCATTTTTACTATTTATTTTCTAGGGAAAAGTCAAATGGTTCAAGGTATACGCATACTCAGAACATGTTGGAATTATTTTTTCCAGTTTATCTCAGCCAGTTACACTTCTTGGGTCTGTCATAAAATGGACTTGAAACACCTCTGTCGGGGGGCTGCTTCAAGATTTGCCTTCCAAAACTTTTTCTAGGGAAGGTAGCTTTTTTTGGCCAAGTACCTTCTTTGCAAGCAGCATCTTATTTGCATGGAAGCCTAGAAGCTTGTTAACAAAATAGTCCCATCTCTTCCTAAAGCTGAGACCTTCACAACTGATTTGATGAAAAAGTGGAAATTATCTTTGAGAATAAACCTGAGTGGTTGTTCTCTCTAGTGATATAGCCAGGAATTTTTTTCTTCCACTGTCATGGTTTAGCCCCAGCCAGCAGCTAAGCACCATGCAGCCGCTCACGCACTCCCCCTGCCCCGATAGGATGGGGGAGAGAATCAGAAGAGTAAGAGTGAGAAAAACTCCTGGGTTGAGATAAGAACAGTTTAATAATTGAAATAAAGTAAAATAGTAGTAGTGGTAGTAGTAATAGTAACAAGACAATAATAATGATAATAATAATGATAATAATAATAATAATATACAAAGCAAGTGATGCACAATGCAATTGCTCACCACCCACCGACTGATACCCAGACAGTTCCTGAGCAACAATCGTTGCTCCCTGGCCAACCCCCCCCCAGTTTATATACTGAGCATGACATCATATGGTATGGAATAGCCCTTTGGTCAGTTTGGATCAACTATCCTATCTGTGCCCCCTCCCAGTTTCTTGTGCACCTGGCAGAGCATGGGAAGCTGAAAAGTCCTTGACTAGCATAAGCAGTACTTAGCAACAACTAAAACATCAGCGTGTTATCAGCATTATTCTCATCCTAAATCCAAACCACAGCACTATGCCTGCTACTAGGAAGAAAAATTAACTCTATCCCAGCCAAAACCAGGACATCCACTTGGACAAGAAAGTCTTTTTCACATTATTTCTCCTCTCTCTGCCATGAACAGGAACAGAAGGACAAGGCACCAAGTAAAGAGGCAGGAGAAGGGCGGGGAGGAAATGAGCACTTTCAGTCCTGAAAGTAGTTTCAGTTTAAGCAGTGGACAAAATTTCAGGTTAGCTGTTGTTTTTAACTCTTTCTGCACAACTGTAAAGAAAGGGGATGCCTTAGGCAAAAGGAGCCACAAAAGTGGCTGCGAAAGGGATTATCTATACTGAAACCATCCGTGTGTTGTTTTTTTCCCTCCTAATCTATCTATCTGTCTTGGTGTCTTTCTCTCTTTCCTCTTTGCAGCATATAATTTACAGTAAAAACACAGGAAGCTGAATGATTTCCTCTGAGGAAAGTACCTGACAAAGAGGTGAACAAGTAAAATCATCAGGCCCTTTGACTTCATCATTACCCATGTGTCCTCAATGGTTTCAGGCAGAGACTCTATCTTGCAACGAGATGCCTTTGAAGTGGTTTTGCCAATGCGTGGCAAGCAGAAGGTACACAAGGCTTGAATTTTTCCCTCTGGCAATCCAAGCACAGGGAGTCCTGAACTTGTAACAGCAGCTATTTGTTATGTTGCACGTTGTAACATTAACCATTAACACACCGTGACTAGTGGTCATTCTGCACACAGTGCATGGGCTTTGGAGGCTCCTCCCCGTATCCAGAGACTGAAAAGCGAAAGGTTGCCAGGCTGACTCTCGGGAGCTGCAATGGGGAGTACTAGGCAGGGGAGGCAGTTTGCAAGCTTCTGTCTGTATGGCATAGCCATAGCTGCCATTTCAAATCTGTCCCCTCTATTCCTTTCCGCAGTCTTCTAAGCAGCCAAGTTGAGGAAGCAAAACATCTGCACTAAGGAATGTGACTTGGGCCTCTGACATTGTAAGACCCCTTTGAAAAGCTCCTTCCAAACTTTTGCAATTTCAGAAGCTCTGAAGAGGGATTTTTACTCTAAAACCGCCTTTAGCCTCAATGTCACCCAAAAGGGCAGAAGTGAGTAACTCTTCAGATATCATCTCACTGAGACCATGAGTTCCCCACACTTTAAAAGTGACTAAAACTGAAGTGGGTTTTTCAGTGTGCATGTGCCTAAATGTAGGAGTAGAAGGGATGAAAGACAGAAATTGTACACTTGGGTAGAACATCAGCTGCTTTGTTTAACTATAATGCAATAACTTCCTCTATCTTTTTTTGCCAACTCCTACTACCTCCAGAAAACCTTCCTTTAAATTACAGAGGTGTTGAAATGCTTGCATGTGGTTATATTTTCCTGCTCCATCCTCCACTTGGGATGTCATTTCCACGGCAAAATGAAATAGGACTGATTCATTTTGCAGAAGGAACATGACTGATACAAGCCCGGATGGAGACTCATTCTCAACCCTGTGGAAATTCCTCGCTAAGGCTGCTAGTCAAGTGAAAACCTCTTCACCATACAATCATCAGGGTTGTGTTGCTGCTCCTAAACTTCGTGGGCTGGAGCCAGGAACAGCTTATGAGCAGCTGAGGATGACCCAGAAAGCCAGAGCTGTTCTTACATCACCTTTTCATTCTTTTTTTTCTGAGAACTGTCTTTCCTTCTCACCTAAACCAGCTGCTTCTTCACCACAGAGAGGTCATATTATTCTCTAGATTGAAGATCTGATTAAGATGTGTTTTTTTACAGTGAGGCTGTCAGCCTTCCAAGAACAAAGATCATATGTGCAGCTTTTGCTGGTATTTGCTTGCAATCTCTTGGTGACAAACCACACCTTGTTTATCAAGACAAACATATGTTGTATCCACACTACAGGCTGAGATTTCTTTACCTGGTGAGGTTGCTGGGGAAATACCCAAGAAAAATGCTTATGAACAAAGACTAGAGTTGGGAGGGTTTCTGAGCAGACTTTTTTCAAAGAAAATGATAAGGCAATCCTCAACGGGGGGTATCCCCACCTGGAGCTCTAAAGCTGCTGAAGGGTTCATGTCTTCTTTCTTTTTAATTTTATATAGGCTTTTTCCCCCACTTCCCGTAAAATAAATTTTATCATTTTGCCTGATCATTTTGTCAAGATCCTATATTTGTAACATTATATGAAGGTGTCTCATATCTGCTCATTACTTCCAGCCTGCCTGTAGCTCCTGATGGAGTGCAGACAACCAGCAGCAACCAGCCAAGCGCCGTCTCAGCAATCCCAGCTCTATTCCAGAGGCCTGTATCATCTTGTCCACATCCCTGGAAGGCAGAAGTATGAAGTGGCAAGGTACCTATTAGGCTGATGCCACCACCTTGCCATCCTCTGGATCAAGCTGCTGCTTATTGATGACACCTAAGCATTTCTATTCAGCTTTCCTTTCTACTAATCAAGATATGACAGAGAAAGTTCATTAGGTTAAGTACAAAGAATGCTTAAAAGAAGCAAAAGAAAAAGAAAAAGAAAAAGAAAAAGAAAAAGAGAAAAAGAAAAAGAAAAAGAAAAAGAAAAAGAAAAAGAAAAAGAAAAAGAAAAAGAAAAAGAAAAAGAAAAAGAAAAAGAAAAAGAAAGAGAAAAAGAAAAAGAAAAAGAAAAAGAAAAAGAGAAAAAGAAAAAAGAAAAAGGAAAAGGAAAAGAAAAAGGAAAAGAAAAAGGAAAAGAAAAAGGAAAAGGAAAAGAAAAAGGAAAAGAAAAAGGAAAAGAAAAAGGAAAAGGAAAAGAAAAAGAAAAAGAAAAAGAAAGAAAAAGAAAAAGAAAAAGAAAAAGAAAAAGAAAGAAAAAGAAAAAGAAAAAGAAAAAGAAAGAAAAAGAAAAAGAAAAAGAAAAAGAAAAAGAAAAAGAAAAAGAAAAAGAAAAAGAAAAAGAAAAAGAGAAAAAAATTACTGCTCCTGCAGAGTTTAACAGCCCTCAGTGTTAATATGGCAGCTGCAAGAAGGTTTTTCAAGGCTGCAGTTTTGGATTCAGGTAGTGAAGACTGAGACCAAATGGGTAGAGGGGGCAGCCTCTGGATCCCCCTATACTTGATTCCTAGTTTTACACACTCTTTAATCCCCAATTATGCCTAACCCCTCTTAAAGCAAAGCAAGTCTAACTTGTGATTTTTAATTAAGTGACATCCTTGTAAAGGAAAGATGGGAAATAGAAGGTGTTTTCTGTTACAGATCACTGCAATAGTTTGGGCTACTTATTCACTAATTCAGGCTCTGGCAAGATGCCCTGGTTTTGTTGTTACATTTAGCCCACCAATAGGTGAGATCAATTACCTTGATCAATGAACAAAATGGAATAGTATCAGGAGAAGAGGTAAGGGAGCTGCACCCAGAGATGGTGCAGCAGAGGAGGGTGCTCTCCTGGGGTCAAACTGAGCTGGCAGCAAGGTATTACTCTGGTTCAGGCAGATGGAGGAATTTAGAGTATCTATCATCTCCCACATCACACTGGAGTGCTCTAGCTACTTGGTCAGTGTGGCTCCATTGGATTCAGAAAAAACCCATCATTTAGTAGTCTGAGTTCCACAGAAAGCCAGAAGACTTAATAAGCTAAAAGCTGCCATCAGCTTAAACCTCGGTCCCCAAAAATTACCTACCCAGTTGTCTTTTGCCCAACTGGCTTGAGGCACTCACCTCACCCAAACTTAAGTAAGAAATCCAAGTCTGAGATCTTGCTAGGACTGCATTATGAATAAGGGTCTCTGCAGGGCTGGGCATGCACATTGACTGAAGGAGGGAGGATAGGTGCATCGGAGCTGGAAAAGATATTTTGCCATCTACACATCTCAAAAATACCACTTATGGATACAGGCCTAACCCCACTCACTTCCCCAAATATCTCCTTTGGTGCCTTTGAGACCTTAGGTCTTGCTCCCTAAATATTTTTTAAGCCCTTCCTCTCCTGCCCTCTTGAGGCTCCTAAACCGCTTCATCACGTTAAGTATTAACATCAGCACTATAGTGGCTTATGTTTTTTTAAGTTGACAAACCAACTAGACAGCAATTTGGCGCACCCTTGGCAGGTTTATAAATAGCTTTCAAAACTGAGGGTGTTTTTAAGCTATTCTCACAAGTTACAATCAGGAGAGCGGGGAGAGAAAAGCCAGAAAGCAAACATCCCTTACAATAGCCCCATGGTGGAGCTGTTTGGTACCGAATCAAGCTTGTATCAGCTCTGAGGGGTGTTTTGGCATGCGTTACTTCAAGGATTTGCCAATTTCTCTCTTGTAGTAGTAATCATGAAAAATACCGAGCAGGGCATCTGTCAGTCAGTAATTACAGGAAATATCATTTCTTCTGTGCAGTGTGTTCGCATTATTTCTGGAGCAAGGTACAAATCTGGCCTCATCTCCAGCAGCCCTGTTTGGATCTGCCAAGCTAAATGACATCACAGCCAGATACAGTCAGCTTTGTGATGTAACTAGAAATGAGGAAATAATGTCATAAATGTGAATTCTTCCTCTGAATGTCTGCAAACAGACTGCAAGAGCTTTCAAGTCCACAGTTATACAGATTTAGCACCATTTCTTAATAATTTGAAAAGCATCTTGAGAGTGGAGCATTTTCTTCATTACTGGATTGCTTTTTTTTATACAGCCAATCATTTGCTCTGACAAACACCAAAGAAGAACTATTAATTACAGATGATTAATTTAATATAGTGCTGCAGCTCAGACCCTTGCCAGTGCTCTGGAGGGTCAAAGGAGACTTGTGTTCCCTGTGCAAAACAAACAATATTCACTAGTATAACTTAAATTTGGGAAGGGGGAAAAGAAAGAAATAAATTCAAAAGTATGTGAAATAATATTAATGAAGAAAGTACATAGCAGTTCCTCTTTGATATGTGCTTTTGCTGTGACCTAAACTCCTGCAAGACAAAAATAAACTTTTTCTCACAGGTGTCCTTGCAAAGCTCCTGCTGTGTGGCCACAGGGCAATGCTTTACTACATGCAGTTAGTTTTCCTAATGAAGACCACTGCTGCAGAGACACCAACAACAGCTAGGAAGCTTGGAGTGTTGGATGTAACCATATGAGAAGACAACAGTGAAGAATGGTAGTGTCCGGACTGATGCTGACCGATGGCAGACGTTGGCTTGTTCAGGACACTGGTTAGGAAAGTCCCTTGGGAGGTAGTCCTGATGGGCAGAGGGGTCCAGAAAGACTGGGCATTCTTCAGGAAGGAAGTCTTAAATGCACAGGAGCAGGCTGTCCCCGTGTGCCATAAGACAAACCAGCAGGGAAGATGACTGGACTGGCTGAACAGGGAGCTTTTGCTGGGAGTCAGGGAAAAAAGGAGAGTTTACTACTTCAGGAAGAAGGGGCATGCAACTCAAGAAAAGTAGAGGGATCTCATTAGGTCATGCAGAGAGAGAATTAGAAAGGCAAAAGCCCAGCTAGAACTCAATCTGGCCACTGGTGTAAGAGATAATAAAAAAATGTTTTTACAAATACATTAACAACAAAAAGAGAGCCAAGGAGAATCTCCATCCTTTGTCGGATGGGGGCGGGGGGGAGGGGAACATTGCCACCAAGGATGAGGAAAAGGCTGAGGTACTCATTGCCTTCTTTGCCTCTGTCTTTAATAGTCAAACCAGTTATCCCCAGGGTATTCAGCCCCCTGAGCTGGCAGACAGGGACGGAGAGCAGAATGAAGCCCCCATAATCCAGGAGGAAGCAGTTAACGACCTGCTATGCCACCTGGACACTCACAAGTCTATGGGGCCGGATGGGATCTACCCAAGAGTACTGAGGGAGCTGGCAGAGGAGCTTACGAAGCCACTCTCCATCACCTACCAGCAGTCCTGGTTAACAGGGGAGGTCCCAGATGACTGGAGGCTTGCCAGTATGACGCCCATCTACGAGAAGGTCTGGCAGGAGGACCCAGGGAACTACAGGCCTGTCAGCCTGGCCTCAGTGCCAGGCAAGATTATAGAGCAGTTCATCTTGAGTACGCTCAACACGCATGTGCAGGCCAACCAGGGTAGCAGGCCCAGCCAGCATGGGTTCATGAAAGGCAGGTCCTGCTTGACCAACCTGGTCTCCTTCTATGACCTGGTGACCCACCTAGTGGATGAATGAAAGGTTGTGGATGTCATCTACCCGGACTTTAGTAAAGATTTTGACAACATCTCCCACAGCATTCTCCTAGAGAAGCTGGAGGCTCATGGCTTAGGCAGGTGTACTCTTCGCTGGGTAAAAAACTGGCTGGATGGCTGAGCCCAGAGAGTAGTGGTGAACGGAGTTAAATCCAGTTGGCGACTGGTCACAAGCGGTGTTCCCCAGGGCTCTGTTTTGGGGCCAGTCTTGTTTAATATCCTTATCAACGATCTGGATGAGGGGATTGAGTGCACCCTCAGTAAGTTTGCAGATGACACCAAATTGGGTGGGAGTGTCAATCTGCTGGAGGGTAGGATGGCCCTGCAGAGGGATCGGGACAGGCTGGATTGATGGGCCAAGGCCATTTGTATGAGGTTCAACAAGGCCAAGTGTCGGGTCCTGCACTTGGGTCACAACAACCCCATGCAACGCTACAGGCTTGGGGAAGAGTGGCTGGAAATCTGCCCGGTGGAAAATGACCTAGGGGTGTTGGTCAACACCCAGCTGAACATGAGCTGTCAGTGTGCCCAGGTGGCCCAGAAGGCTTGTATCAGGAATAGTGTGGCCAGCAGGAGCAGGGAAGTGATTGTGCCCTTGTACTTGGTGAGGGTACACTGGTGAGGCTGCACCTGGAATACTGTGTCCAGTTTTGGGCCCCTCAATACAAGAAAGACATTGAGGTGCTGGAGCATGTCCAGAGAAGGGCAACTAAAGCTGGTGAAGGGTCTGGAGCACAGGTCTTATGAGGAGTAGCTGAGGGAAATGGGCTCAAGCTGCGCCAAGGGAGGTTTAGATTGGATATTAGGAAGAATTTCTTCACAGAAAGAGTGGTCAAGTGTTGGAACAGGCTGCCCAGGGAGGTGGTAGAGTCAGCATCCCTGCAGGTGTTCAAAAATGTGTAGATGTAGCACTTTGGGACATGGTTTAGTGGGCATGGTGGTGTAGGGTTGGCAATTGGACTGATGATCTTAGACGTGCTTTCCAACCTTAATGATTCCTAGTTTTACTTTCATTAAAAAATAATCCAGCCACCAAGCCAGGAAACATGAAATTAATTATTACTCTACCCTTAACTGGTTTAGTGGTGGACTTGGTAGTGTTAGGTTAATGGTTGGACTGGATGGTCTTAAAGGTCTTTTCCAACCTAAACAATTCTATGATTCCATGCTGGATACCTGCAGAATTTCCAAGTGCTGCCAAACAGACCAGGCACAGACCAAGACAGATGGACTCCATGTGCCATCTGCTGGTAGCCAGGCTTAAAATGGACGAGGAGAGTAAGCAGGGCTGCCAGGAGATGCTGGAATAGAAACTGTATGAATAGAAGACCTCCAATGTTTCACTAATTCTGTTAGAAACTTCTCTGGCTTCCCCAGCCAGGCATTGCCTGTTCACAGCCTGTAAATCGTTTGCATCATTCCCGCGCATTCTCTTATTCTGTGGTCCTAAAGTCTGCTTAGCGATGAATAGCTGCTCATTGTGTGAGCTGGCTGCTGGGAGATGCATTATAAATACCTACAGAAATTGGACATTTTTGAAATGTAGTTGCTGAGACTACATTAATAAATTAATTCCATGCTATTAATAAAACACAGAACACAGGCTTTGATGCTCCTGTCTGCAGCACTGTCTGTGTCTCCTTACAGCAATTCCTGCTGTCCTGGGGCTCTCACAGCAAAGCTGGTTCCAGTGCACACCCCAGCATAGGGGTCCCCACCAAGCTCTCCCCTCTGGGGCAATGCCAAAGTTTCAGTCAAGACTGTGAACAAGATGGCCCTAGGACATAACCATTCCCAAGGGCTAATGCTCAGCTAAAGCTCAGAAATGCAATAATTGAAGGATTGCAATTAAAAATAATAACAATATTAAAAGAAAAAAAAAGCAGGAAGATGGGACCTAAGGATGAAGGGAAGTGATTCCCTCTCTCCTTCCTTTCCTCCCTCCTGATTTTGAAGTTTTTTAGTGATATTTCCCATGCACACACATTTTCTACACCCTGTGTCAAATCAACAATATCTGACCTTATCTAATAGCTAGCACTTCACAGTAAGTCTTATTTGCAGAGCTGATTATATTTGCTCTGACTGAAAGCATCTTTTTTTCCCAGCCACCTTCCAGTGATTGTCAAGGAGGAGGCAGAAACATTTGCTCTGTTTGAAAAGTGCAACCTTGAAGTAGGGCAGAGAGACTGGATTAAAACAAAAGACCTTTTATTGTCTTCAACTGAAAAGTATGCTACAGAGGAACTACATATAGGTTTCATTCATATAAAAAAGAGAGCCCTTTATTTACACAAATATTCAAAGTCGCCAATGGTGTGTAACAAAAACTCTATTTTCTTTGTATTCCTTTGTTAGTTATTCCCACCTAGATGGAGCAAGCACTGGTCAGTAACACTCAGAAAAACATGTAAGAAGCTTTTGAGCAGGAAAAAAGAAGAAATATGTTCTAAAAGAAACCAAATCCTTACGGGCGCTTCACTGTAACAAACTCAGCAGAATACTTACAACTAGTCACTGACAAGAGGAACAGTTTTGGGTACAGGCTCAGCAGCCTAATCATTCTCAGCCTTTCTTCCCCATCTAAGTAAATATACCCTGGACATGCACAAACTCAACATGTATGAAAAAAGGTAGAAATTTATTTAAAAGTAATTGTGCTTTTATTTATAAAAAAATTTACAATCAGACACTGTCCTGCTGTGTTTCCAAAAGCATGGTTCTCTTAAAAATGACAAAAACTTAGCTTATTATTATTATCATTATTATTATTACTTTGTCTTTATATTAATAATATTAATTTTATGCTTAAGTTTAAAAACATACTGCTTTCCCATTCCCATCCCCTCCTTTTCTGTGGTACTAGATATATATAAAAAAGGCTTTCCAACAACCAAAGAATTTCAATTATAACTAATAATAATAATAATGATAATTAATTGTACACATTTCTGTGTGTGAAATATGGCTGGTTCTAAAACAAACTACCAATGTACAAAACCGTTCTCCCTCCCCTACCCTGGGCCACCCAAGAGATAGTCAGACTGTGGAATAACTTTATCCCAGAGGCTTTCTGAGAAAATAAAAATTAATAAAGCAACATACAACCCTTGAGATCATTGTCTTTGGTGTGGAGGACATTACTGACGGGCAGCCAGAGCTGCTCTGCTGAAAACACTGGGACACTTAAGGCTTGTTGTATGGACTGCTGCAGAAGCCTCTGTTGGGCCAAGGGTCACTGATGCTTTGGTACGACGACCAGCTCCTCACACCCCACCACCCCAGTGATGCCAGAGGATCCCCCCACACCCTCACTCTATATTCCTCCCCTCCCCCCCCCCCCCCCCCCCCATCACCCTGCCCGTAGCCCCTTCACCACCTCTGGGGCTTTACGCTCGCTTTCGTCTTCCTTCCAGATTTCGGAAGCTGGAGGGTCTCAGCTTCATCTCCGCAAACTGGATGGAATATTCGTGACCTTTCCAGTGGAACCAGTTAACACCCTGCAAAGACAAAGATGAAGTGTAGGAGGTCACACATTCACTTGTTGTCCTGTTGTCAGCCTTCACTGCTCTCGTTTCAGCTTGCAGGCTGTTTTCTAACTTGGGAACAGAGGCACAACAAAATAGAGGGGCTTTGGGAAGCACAGGGCTCTGGCCGCTAGCATGCACAACCTGTACAAACAAACCCACATGCTGTCCCCCAGAGCTGTCATTCTGCCTGGCTTTTGTGGCAGGAAGAACATTTTGTTTCACATGTTCAAAACTACAGTTGTTCCCTGCACACATGGGATATTCCCTTGGAAAATCATACAAAAACATCAATATTTCACCAGCTGACATTAAATTCTTGTTTTGTGAGCAACTGCCCATATCTTTCTCTATGATCCTTTGGTCTGGAGAGTGGGCTTGCTTGGTGCTGTGACGTCTGGCTAGCTGAAGCACCAGAGAGATCCATAACTGCAATTCCCTTTCTTCTAACGCATTATGGAAGCCTTCAAACACCAAGCTCACCTGACTGTGGCTGTTATCACCATATCTGCCCATCAGATTTACTCGGTGACAATTCTTGTACCAGAATGCACCCTTGTATGACAAAGCACAGTTGGTGATGGCAGAATCATTGTCCTTGTCAAAGGTGGAGAAGGACCTTCCGTTATGGTACGTCATGGAATCACCTGGATGGGGGAGGCAAAAGAAAGAGCAAAGTCAGTGGCTTGCCTAGTTTAGATTACATGGGAGTGACCATTCTGCAGAAAATGTACTGTGCCATGCACTGTCTATGCAGCCTGGTTGTGTATCTAAGTTTTTAAAGATTTACTTGTTTTACTACAGAAGGAAGTAGACAATTTTTGTTGTTGGAGGCAAGTCAAAATATTTTTCCAGGTGGTCTGTCATCCCCAACTTAAGTGGTTTTTTATGCAGCTCAATTTCTGCACTTCTTGCTGAAAGCTGGATTTTGGCCCTGTACAGAAGGCAGCGTGGACAAACCAAGTCCAAAGGGACCTTCACAAGGAGTGAGTCAAGACCAAAGCAGTCTTCACATTTAACTCATCCATGCAGTAAATCTACCCATCTTCATTAGCTGGAAACACAGACAGAGAGATGTCTGCCTACTGTTGACTTCCCACTCCCAGGGTCTGGGTGCCCATTTACAGATGGGTGCAATAGGAGCAGCCTTCAGTGTATGCGTGAAGCAGAGCTCACATTCATGCCTCAGGATCTGTGTTGCTTCATCCATTAATCTTAGGCCTGAATGCTTAGGAAGTGGAAGTAGTAGGATTGAATCCTACTAACTGTAGCAGCCACTAGTCCTCTGCATCAGTGTGTTTGCCTTAAATAGACATTAATTCTACTACTGCTGCATATCCTTTGTCTGTATCCCTATCAGCTGTGCATAAATTTCATGTGGTGGTCACAGGGCAGAGTCCATACACACACATCTCTCCGGTCTTTTTTATGCACCTTGCAGCATGAAAAGTATCTCCTTTTAAGACATCCCATGGAGCTGGATTTATCTCTTAATCCTCTGAAGCCCTGAAGAAGACTCAATAAAGGCTGCAGGGTTTGCCCCAGTATGATTACAGAAGGCAGATGATGTGTTCAGCAAAATTACAAATCATGTTATAGCAGGACTCTGCTGCATATTCCACTGACAAGAGATGAGGCTGTGCCAAGCTATTATTAGCTGTATAAATGACAGTCAAGCATTGGCCAAATGAGATATGTGGCTGTTTAATATACTTGTTTATATTCTGTCATAAGCATGCCATAAAACGTGGTACCTAAATGACTGGAGGATTTAAAACAGAAACATAAAATATATTGGTATGTTCATTATTTTCGACACTTGACATACAAGTGGTACCTGCTGTGATGATGATCTGCAACATTCACACACTGCTACCTTGAGCCAACCGGGAGGAAATTGCAAATCAGAAGGAAAAGAAATATTTCATCTCACCTGCTGTGCCACTGTACCCATCCACTTTTAGCCGGTATCTGCTCTTCACGTCTCCAACGCTGAACCTGTCGTAGACAGCATAAGCTGTCTCACCTTTGTCCCGCAGATCCACACGCAGCTCATACTGGCCCTGAGAAGTGATTTTGTGGAGGTTCTCCAGACCTGTGGAAATAAAAGAACAATCCGTTTGTCAGCCCATGTTTATTTGTCTACCATTGTGTTATCCCATAAAGGAGGTCATACTGGTCCGTATAGATACACCAGGGCATAAACACTGGTGAAGAAAGTGGGCTATGTCAGCTGTAGGGTAATGTTAGCACAAAACCAAATAGATAAAAACAGGCTGATCGAGAGACCTCTTCCCTTCAAATCACAGTAACAGGTAGTCCTTTGGGAAAAGTAATCGAAGTTGTGCTGTGTGATCATCACTGTCTTTCATTTACAACCAAATAAAATGTAGCGCATTCTTTGAAAATTTGTTTTTTACTTCTGTTTTCCCCACTTTGCTTTTGTTGCTGGGGATGTCCTAGGAGTACAGGAAGAAGAAGGTTGGCAGTTACTTCTCAGGTTACCTCCTGGCATCTTACAGACCACGAGTGAGCATTGGTTTGGTACATTTGGTGACCCAAGAAGCATGACATCTATGAACTGCAACTGGCTTGGACCTGGCAATTTCAATCTCCCTCACAGATGCTGTCCCCAGCCTCTTTCACACAAATTATGTTCCAATTTACAAATACTCTTGCCAACCAAATGGAGGCTTCAAAGTAGTTCCTAGTCTTTTGGGCTTTGTGTTTTCTTTTTAAAAAAAGACAAATTCTTGCCATTACCTATCCAGAATTCATCTTTAGGATCTCCAAAACCAGCCACATAAGTCTTCCAGTTCTTGTAGAAATCTTCTTTTCCATTTTGACGCCTCAGGAACACCTGCAAACACCACATGCAAGAAGTATTATCAACAGACTGCCTTTGACAGAAAGGGCACTAGCAATGTGGCTTTTACAAATGCAGAGGTTGGCATTGCTGTTCCCCTACCCTTACCACCCAAAGCAGCAATCTCAATGCAATTACTGACTTGTACCAAGTCTGTTGAATGCTCCTTCCTTTTTTTACGTCTCTAGTTTATCTACTGGGTTCCCAGGCTCGCCTGAGTGATGTGGCCTTTTAGTTGCTGCTCTCTGCTTTTTTAACAGCCCCTTGCAGTTCTGTATTTCTCATCCAAGCCTTTCTACATCCTCTAGTCTCCTAGCCACGCATTTCTCCAGCTCCTTCTTCCTTTCTGTGCCCTCGGTCCCTCTGACATGTTTAGATTTGAAGACATCAGTACAGAGAGCTGGCATTTTTATTGCCATTCATTTGTTGTCTGGGTGGGATGTGTTCCTTGTGCAATGGCCTGGGAAGCCCGGCCATCCACCACGCCATGCGGCTGCTGAACAAATGCTTTTTCTGGCCTGTGCTTTAACCTCCTTCACTGTCTCTCTCATTCAAATAGAGTCAGTATGCTGTCCTCTCACCTAATTAGCTATTTACAAGGTACGTATCTGATCTAAGATGGTCATTTCAGCAACCCCTATAGCCAGTGGAAAGAGATCAGTGCTCTTCCTAGGTGCTGAAACCACTGATGTGACCCATCCTTTGGAGACACCTCTTTCTCTTCCAACTACAGAAAGAGCTGGTAACCTTGTTCTAAGCACCTAGGTGTCCAACCTGAGATAGAATTCCCCAAATTTATAGACAAGTCAGCCCTACTCTGATAAGAGTGCTCCTCTAGAGCACTATGAGGGATGCCATAGATGAGCAGGGATGGGATCTGTTACCCCTGCTCTTAGCACAGGCAGATGCACATGAGGGTGGTGTGGGTCCTCTCCCTCTTACTCACAATCCATCCGCCCCCGTCCTCGCCCATGTCACAGAAGACTTGCAGAGGCTGAGCTTTGTCCCCGTTCAGGTAAACTGTGTAGAGCCCAGAGGTGGTTTCTCCATTCAGGAGAGCCTGGGAGCAGTCTTTTGGGTAAGGATAGAGAAGACCAGCTGCACACACACAAAAAAAGAGAAATAAGTCCTTAAGAAATCAGCAATTACAAGAAACTTGTTGAATACAGATGACTCATGAAAATCTGTTATGGGTCAATGGCACAGCCAGGTACAGAGCCCAGGAACAGGCTTGTAATTGCTATCCTACATAAAAAAGATCCACAGCAAACAGAAGATGATGTAAATTTTTCTTTTGAATATGCTTTTGTACGTCTGTCTAGACTTTTGGAAGCGCTGTGAATGCCAGATAACTACTCCCTGCTATGATGGGAGTTCATCCTCTAGCTAAATATTTAGATGGCATGAGCTGTATTTACAGCAACTTTTGCGTAAAACCAAATCCACCAATCTCTGATTATGTGACAGAAAAAGGGGGGGAAATACAAAGACAAGACTACAACCAAAAATAAATAAATTGGGAATATTTCGCTAGCAAGGACAATATTAAATATGTTATAAAACTAGGTTTTTAAAAAAACAAAGCAAACAATAACAGTTGAAACTACAGGGAAATGTTGTTAAGCATTTCTTTCTGATAACAAGCTAATAGCATCATTGCAGTCAGAACAAGTTCTAACCCCCCAAAAACCCCCCATTTTCTTTTTTTCTTTTTAAAGTCACTTAGGCCATTAATTTTTTCTTCCAATGGTCTAATTAAGTGATGTTCCAGGTGTGTCCACAGGAGAGTTTTATCTGTGGCTGCTCACAGAGTGGCTGTTGCTCCCCCTTTCCAGTGTGTTGCACATCCCTGCCTATGCCTCAGCTACAGAGAACTGGCATCAGCTTTGGGATTTGGAGAAAAGTGGCTGTCTGCAGGGAGCTACTTCAGTGTTTCCCTAAATAGCACACAGATATATGTTTAGAGTTAAGGCCAGGCTTAAGCATCTGCCTGAACAAGGCTGACACTGCATTTGTATGGGTGAAGGCATCCCATCCAGTCCCTCCTTATGGTCAATTTGCCAAAAATCACTTAAATACACCCATATTTAATTCTTCTCCTATTTCTGGTTGTAGATTGTCTCTTGTTAGTGGAGTTCACCGTGCTCTACACAAGGAGTGACTGTGAGCAGATTCAGGGCTATGTGACTTTTATTAGCACTTCTGTGAGTCCTTGGGCTGAAGTTGGTACAAGTGGCAGAAGGAAGAATGGAAATGGCTGAAGGTCCTACTGGGTCTGAAAAGCTGGAAATGGTGAAAAGTGAGACAAATGACAGGCAAGGTTTTGCAGTTAATACTGAAAAACGTTTGGTTTTGTTTTTTTTTTTAATGTCAGCTATGAAGTGACCTTCAGAGAACCCAATCTATTCTTGCATTTAGTTCACTAGAGAGCTGTCCTGTTAGAGCTGGAACAGACATGCTGTGTGGCTTTGCAAAAAAGAATCTCAGAAAGAGGAGAAAAAACCTGCCCAGAAAGTCATCTCCTTGGACCACTGAACTGATTTGTGTGTGTGTGTGGTTTGCTTCATTTCAACTTAAAACACTGATTTGTTTTAACAGCTTGCTATGCATCAATACAGAGGTAAATCAGGATGTCAGTTTGGATTTTAGAGAGTAATGTTCCTTTCAATTTTTTACATGGGAAAGGCAGGATGTTTCATAAGACAGAGGACTATAGAGGTGATGTGGATGAATATAAAGAAAAGAATTTCATCCTGCCAGTCTAGGGGAAGCAGATGGCACTGCAGCTCAGGGGGAACAGGGACTTTTGCATCAGCACTACAAGCAAATGAAGTGCATACTGAAAATTGGATTAAAAATCTTCTGTGAGGTCTGTGTCTACTTATTGCAGAGCTCAGCACTGTCCTGAGAGCAGTAACTTATATGTTATTTCAGCTGTGCATGTGCTCCAAGCTCCTTACTTGTCATGAAAATAGTCTGGATCATTTTGCTCTTCAGGGAGCTGTTCAGCGCCTGGAGTTTCACCGTGTACTGGGTAGATGGGCTTAGCTCTGTCAGGCTGTAGGAAGTTGTCTCACCGTTTAGGATGACTTCCTATGGGGAGGAGAGATAATACAGGGAAATCACTGTGAGAAAATCATAATAACTGGAACTGTTACATATTTCGATTTGTCACATTATTTTTTGTGGTAATTATTTATGGTATCTTTAACCATCTAAATTATTTAATACAAAACTTGTATTCCTCTAAGATTTTTATCAAGCTAACTTTCTTTAGAAGTTCAAGAAATGTTGTCTGGAAATGAATGTTTACCATGATAATGTATTAGCTGTGTGATTTAAAAGCAAGTCAGCATAAATGTTCACCTGCCTTGAACGTACACATTGTATAGAAGTTTCTGTGAAACTCATAAAAAAATGAGAAGAATCACCTTTTAGGACAAGGAAATATCATACTCCAGTCTTCAAAAGCCTGGCTTTCTATAACTTTAAAAGACTGAGTTTCAGTATGCTTAGGGAATTTGCCTTCTTGAAAATCAGAACCCTTTCTGATGTACCAGGCTGGGCATCCAAAATTATCTGCCATTTTTGCTGGGATTCACCTCATTCACATTTAGGCATCTAGTGTAATCTAGTTATGTAGGAACATAATAAAGTTATTGGAGAGCAAAAGGCACTTTTAAATGCATTTGTGTTCAAGCTAGCACTGAAACAGGTACTTAGTATTTTACCATGATTAACTTCAGGTGCATGATTGTGTTCTATTGCTGGACACTTCAGAGCATCTCTACTGCCCAGTGCTGAGGCACAGCCCTTCTGGTTTGGTGACAAGTACAGGTCTTATGAGGAGTGGCTGAGGGAACTGGGGTTGTTTAGCCTGGAGAAAAGGAGGCTGAGGGGAGATCTTATCACTCTCTACAACTCCCTGAAAGGAGGTTGTAGTGAGGTGGGTGTTGGTCTCTTCTCCCACGTAGTTAGTGATAGGATGAGAGGATATGGGCTCAAGCTGCACCAGGGGAGATCTAGATTGGATATTAGGAAAAATTTCTTCACAGAAAGGGTAGTCAAGCATTGGAACAGGCTGCCCAGAGAGGTGGTGGAGTCACCATCCCTGGAAGTGTTCAAAAAACAGGTAGACATGGCACTTTGGGACATGGTTTAGTGGGCATGGTGGTGTTAGGTTGATGGTTGGAATGATGATCATAGACGTCCTTTCCAATCTTAATGATTCCTAGTTTTTACTTTCATTAAAAACAATCCAGCCACCAAGCCAGGAAACATGAAATTGCTATTCTACCCTTAATTGGTTTAGTGGTGGACTTGGTAATGTTAGGTTAATAGTTGGACTGGATGATCTAAAGGTCTTTTCCAACCTAAATGATTTTATGATTCTAAGTGCTATACCTTGACTCTGCCATCAATGGACTCGTAGATCAGGAGATAACTAGTGACAGGACCACGTGGAGGCCTCCAAGTTATCACAGCTGTTTCTGACTGAACCTCAGTGGCACTTAAATCTCTTGGAGCATCCAGTCCTGAAGACGACAACAGAACAATTACAATCACATCTATATGGAATTTAGTACAAAGGCTATGTTATGGGCAGTGTATTAAAACAGACCAGGAAAGCAAACATTTTGTCCCCAGAAATTTGAAATTAAAAAATATTTCAACCTAAATTTTGTGATTAAAAAGTAATTTTCCCATTGGTAGTTTTAAAATAAAGGTATTTATTTTATCTATGATAAAATATTTTCTTGTCGCAGGCACTTTAGTTTATAAGCTGTTGTATTGAAATGTCTTTTGAAACAAGATTGTGCCTTTCATTATTTCACGCAAGAAGACAGATTGGTATTTACATATTCCCAGGAAGAACAACTTTGGTTCCAAAGATGCCTCTTTTGAATAGGAAAACTTTTCACACTTGGTCTGGCTACAGCTTCCCTTCTCCACTGTAATTATAACACTGAATTTCTATGGCTCAGCTCTTGGTTCTCTAGTTAATGTCCTGGGACAAGTCAAGTAACAGTCAAGAAAATGAGAAACATCCATGATTTCATTGATGCTCATGGGAAGCCATAGGTATGAAACCAACTAGATAGCTTCAGCATTTGGTACCCCACCATCAACCCCCAAAGAAGAGCTCCTGCTCCTGCTTTGTGTGAGAATCTGTAGAATTGGTGATAGAAAACCACCTTCTGGATCAGTCACACTAGCCTTCAACCAGAGTAAATTTGGTGCAAATACTATCAAAACTCAGGTTTCTAGTAAAAAAGGCACAATGTGCTGGGTGACTTTATGGTATTAGAGAAATGTAAGCCAGGTGGGAGTAGAAGAGATGGCAGGTCTCCCCGCAGTGAGGTGGGACATAGCACCTGTAGTAAACTGGGTGGAGAGGGTCTCACTCTTCTGTGTGTCCTTCACTGCATGGACACTCAGCGTATACTCAGTTGCAGGTCGAAGGCTCTTCAGGTCATACTCCACAGTGTTTCCTGATACTGTCTGAGTAACTTCTGGTTCTAAGAAGAAAACATGTAAGAGAACAGGTTCCGGCATTATTCAGACATGTTATGATGTACTCAACTCCATGCTCCACTCAGTGATATATATTTTTTTTTTTACTAGCTGAGAGCAAGCACAAAATAGTAAAAGCTCAGAGCCCATCTCTCTGCTTACACCTATGTTGAATCTGAATTAACACCAGAGTTCTTTATCTAAAAGTATTAGCACTCTCTAGTGTTCATACGAATTATAACACCACCTTTTCTTTTCAAGAATCAGTTACCTCTGTTCATGTCTGAACTGGGAATGCTGAACTAAAATGATCGTTTTTAAAATGATTCCAGGGAGGCATCTCCTTCAAATAACAGCCCCCTGCCATCCTCCTGGAGTCACATTGCTGCACCCATTTCTGAGCTTGTGTCAAGACCTGTAATGCTGTCAGCTGCCTGACCCATCACTAACTCTTCTTACCATACTCAGAAGCATAGGAGACAATGTAATTATCCACAGCAGCAATTGCTGGCTGCCAGGTTGCCAGAGCCTCAGAGTCTGTGATGTTCACCACTACGAGGCCTGACGGGCTGTCCAGAGCTGAAAGAAAAAGAATAACAGATTGAAGGAATTTGACAAACATTCTTGGCTCTGTTCAATGCTCTGTTGTAAATATATGATATAAAATGCATAAACACTGCTGCTTGGTGCAGCTTTTATGATCCCCTTTGGAATAGTGGAGCTCTGCAGAAAAGGCGTCAGTGCCTATAAAGGGACATCAAATGCCTCCACTGGAAAGGGAGGTCAATGTGTGAAAAGATTAAACACTGGGAACAGACATAATTAACTATGTTCTCAGATCAGTCTTGATATCATCAATCTTAATGGCTCTGTCAGAGCTGGCATATTTCTCTCAACACCCTCAAATCTGGACTGCTTTTTGGAGCAAACTCAGGAGACAGAGCTGGGAAAAATAACTAATGTGACGGCAACTGATAGCCACTGTGACCTTCCACTAGCTTGCCCTGCACGTTTAAAAATAAACCAATCGAACAGCCAGCCAACCATCCAAAATCCACCACATGTCCTGCCTTGCTTCCTCGTGGGACTGTATTTTGCACATAGTTTTATGCTCTTCCTGAACTGGGATAGATATCTGCCTCCAGTACATCTAGAATGGGCTATACATTTCATGTTATTATCCAATACTCATCATCTTGTTCCTTGCTTTAGTTCTCTGAATACTTGTTAGCCCCCCCAAAAAAGAATGAATGAATGAGACTGCAGGGTGGGGTCAGCAGAAGCATAGTGGACCCTCATTTCCTGCAGGGGTATTTAAAGCTGTATTGAAGAAAAAACAGGAGAGAGAATGTTTTTATGCTCAGAACACAGTCTGGAACCTGGGAGATGTGGAGTTTGAGTCCACAAAAGAAACTGGCTGAACTGCCTAGCTGAGTTGGCCCTAATTAAACTTGTGGTTTCTTTCTGATGTATTAGGACTGTAAATACATGAATTGTCTCTCTCTCACTGCAAGGTGGTTCAGCACTTAGCAAATGGGAGCCTGATCAAACCTACAAGTTCTACACCCATCTGAAGTACAAAGACACAAAGAGTGGGCAAAAGACTTCCTACAGTTTGTGCAGACAGCAAAAATGGGATCTCAGTGGGTCTTCAGCTCCAGTACCTGAGTGTCTCCTACAGCACAGACAATGCATTTGAAAACCTGCTATTTCCTCTTTATATATTACCTGTTTTCAGAGTGCCAGAGATGGGTTCACTTTCTTCAAAGCCTTTCACAGAGATGATACTAACACTGTAGTCTACACCTGGGACTAACTTTACCAACTTGGTCCTTGTCTTGCTTCCATCGACTGTAACAACATTTGGAGTACCTAGGATGAAGCCAAATGCCGAGGGATTAGTGACACAATACACCAGTAAATGCTTGAAGGATGTGTTTCAAGTTAAAGACATTATGACCAACATGGATGTACTTGTACAGGAGGAGGTGAATTTTCCCCAGTTAGTTACAATCACCAATGACAAAGAGCAGCCTCAGGAAAAAATATTGCTGCCATGATACCTAAATCTAAGACACTGGTTTGTATTCATTCCTAGTGGTATGCCAACAGTAAGAAAAATTTAACATTTCTGTTCAGAAAAATATAATTTTACAAACGATATGTAAGGTGAAAACACAGCACTCTCTACACTGGATTTCATACACCTGTGAGGACAGGACTTGCAGATTAGATCTGCTTAATTTCTGGTAAGGGCTGGAAGTTTCCCCTTCACGCATCTGATTTCAAATAAAGATACAGTATATATTATTTGAAGAGGTGCTGCATGTGTGAGTGAGGACTTAGGACATATATTTCTTTCAAATTCCCAGCTTATTCCAGGAAAGCACTTAGACAAGTGCCTAACTTTATGATTGTGGATTGCTCCTTTTCTTCTGTGGGATCACTATATATTTAAAGTTGCATGTGTGCTTACATACTATATTATCTAAAGGCCTATATTTTCATTATCGACTTGTCTTAGTGAATAGCATGTCTTTTATGGTCCTGACATCTGTAGTGTCTGCTCTTTAGCTGTTTCCTTTCAGAGATGTCCCTAAGTTATGCTAGAAATCTGTTCAAGTATAGGATATTTTTTAAGCTGAACACTAAAACAGAGATATAATGGATGGAATGAAACAACTTTGGGGAGTACTAAGAAAAATCACTGCCGTGGAAAACTATTGTAACCATGGATTATGATTGTTATTTCCAAGGGTCATCTTTTCAAATATGTTTAGCTCATAAAGTGCCTACAAAATAATGAAACAGTTTGGAAATAAATCCTTACTTAGGAGGCTCAGGTAGGGACAGAAATTTTTTTGAGTGTGGCCCTATTAGGGGTACAACCATTCCAGCATCTAGCTCTGAGCTCCCTTACAAGTCTTGTACATGGGATGTGGGACACTATGTTCAGACAGAGGTTGGCTACTGGGACCATGAATGCACACCCATGTTCCCAGTCAGCAGTTTGAAGAAAAAAGAGATGATTTGTGTAAGATCACCTGGGAGATGCTCTGACAGATGGATATCAGCACAACAAACCCTTTCTGCTCTCCCTTTTACCATCATCCATCCTGTCCCTCCTTGCAGTTACGCACCTCCTGTGACAGGGACATAGGAGATTCGGTAGCTCTCCACGCGGGTGCGAGGGGGTGTCCAGCTGACTGTAGCAGAGTTTTCCGTGATGTCAGAGAAAGAAATTCCCTTGGGAGATCCAACAACTGTCAGTGGAGAACAGAGAACAAACACACCACATAGAAAGAAAAGGTAAATCATTTGCTTATCAGTCCTTAATGCTGGAATACTGATTTGTCTTATCCCTCTATCCCAAGAGCTGATGCTATCAATATTCTGTCCTAAACAACACTAATGCAGGGAGTACCAGTTAACAGTTTTATTAGATACTGTCAGCAACAGTCTATTTGGTCTAAATTTCCTTTTTCAGTAACATTACAGTAGTACATAGCTTAAAAATACCCCAGACATGTATCTACATATCATGTACACATAAGTAACAGAGATTTGAGTGTTATAGAAAAGTACAGAGGAATACTTACAGGAATGCCATTCTATTACCGAGGAGTCATTGTATTTATAATTTTTTTCTACCCCAGTTTCACTTGGATTATTTTTTCACTTTCCATTGAGTCTCAGAGCCCTATCTGTGACACATAGCAACAGCAGCCCTTAGCAGTGGAGAGATCTATCTTCCTGAGCATAAAGTTTCTACAATAGGATGCCTAAAAAAAGACCTGGACTCAGTTGTGTGAGTTCATCAAGGGTCCATCCTCTCAAGCACTGACTGCCTGTAACTTCTGTTGGCTTCAAACTAGAAGCAATAAGATTTTTTTTCTTGGAATCTCTGAGACCATGATTTTTCTTACATACATTTAAGCAAATCTATCCAGAGGACACCCAAGTATGACTATCATGCGGAAGGCACTTGTGTTTCCACTGCAGCTCTTTGTCATACAACCCAGCCTTTTCCTGTATAAACCTGAGCACTACATTTGCCCATATAAATTAGATCAGTAAGCTGGGCAAACAAAGCCCAAGTTTTGCCAAAATGACCCAATCTTAAGCTACAAATCAACATGTATCTGAAAAATTCCGGTTTAACGCTTAAGTTACTGCAAAACAAGCATGGAAAGGGCTTCTGGAAGGACATGGTAAAGAGACCTGCCACTTCAAAGTTTAAGTTGAGCATCTTGCTTCCAATTTGCTTTTTTGACTGTAACCAAAACAACTCTGACATTTGTTAAAAAAATAAACAACCCACACAGAGTAGGCCATTAGCACAAAGAGGAGAGATACCAAACATCAGCCACACTGAGCGCGGTGGAGACAGGCTGAGGGCAGGGGAAGGGGGGCAAGAGGAGAAAAAAAGTGACTGTGCTTGAAATAGCTTGGAAAGAACGTGTCTGCAGGGAAGAAGTCAGAGGGCTGTTTGTTCCATGAGTCCCCAAAGCTCTAGCAGCAATGCACTAAATCAACTGAAAGGCAAGGAAAGAAAAACAACTGAGTCCTCAAGAGAAATGTAAATTATTTCTCTGGAGCTCACTAAACATGTTGCTTTTGTGGGGTTTGCTCACATGGAAAAGCCAAATAAGGAAAGAAAAGAATTAAAGATAATGAAGAAAGCAAGGTGGGGTTAGTAAAGCTACACGGCACACAAAATTGCTACTGATTGAGATACAGTCTGAAGGAAACAGAAGAGCATAAACAAAACCTAGGAAAGAGAGAGAAGTGAAAATCACATTGATTTTTTTTCATATTGTTGGTGCCCTTAGTGACTGGTCAAAAGTGCTAGCGATGACTTTGGAGACCAAAGAGATGGACCAGCACCTGTTTTTCATACACATGGGGAATTCCAGCCTTTCCCAAAAAATAAAGTACCCAATCCATCCCACATGGACTCTGCTGTGCACAATTCCATGGGCCTCATGCTTCTTTTCTGTACCAGGTGAACTGCATAAGAAAAAGTAGTAAGAAGAGCCTTGACTATGTGAGAGTTCCACATCCCCAACTACCCCAACTGCAGCTACTTTCCTGGGAGCAAACCTGGCAAAGAAAGTATAATGAACCATCAGAGCAAGCACCAGTCCTGGAATGAGTCCCAGAGATGTAAGAGAGTGGTACCTCTTAGCACAGGGAAATTAAAAAGGAGCAAATGAAACCATCTTCCTGAGCTACCTGAAAGCCAAAATTAAGCAGGCATAAAAAATGGCCAGCGTGCTTCTGTCTTGTCAGTCATAAAAAAACTCAGTTCACCTGTTGGGCAGACACAGGTAATTAGCATTATCTTCCAGCATCATTCCCCATTAGCTGTATGAAAGACAGAGAACTTTCCTGTGAGGTTGCCAAAGCACCCATGATACCTGAGTAGCTGCTGTTCTTTGGGGATTTTTTTGCTAAAAAATTGTTCTTTTATTGTTAACATACTATAGGAGTATGCTCACTGGCTTTCTTCTCTTAAGCAACAGGAACCATCAAGTTGCATTTATCACATATGAAGAGCATGTGAAGTGTTCTGTGATCCTCTCAGATGAAAAATGTTGTCACATTGTGGCAAAACACCATTAGAAGAAGAGGAAAGTAGCAGCATGAGACCCACACTTCCTACCAAGGCTATTACATGGCACATAGCCATGATGATGTCCCCCAGTGAGGCCTGAATTGCACTTTAACAGACATTATACAGATGTATTTCCAAAAGACACCAAGTGTCCCTCTGAGAGCAACAGTGGACAAACTCCCTTTTGCCAACTTGATTAGACACTGCAGATCTGTATGATGCTGCCTTGCACTACAGTGATTTTATAATTAATATTTTCTATCACAGAAAATTGCTGAGGATAAAATGACAGACAAATGCAGAGGGTAGGGAGAGTGGGTACCATCATCACCCCAAAGAGGATAACCTTTTAACAACGTTATCATCAGCAGTTCTGGGGGAAAACTATTGCTGTTCACTTGTACATATGAGTAAATAATGGAGGAAGAACTGCTTGGGTGTGGGAAGATACAACTTTATTGTCAATTCCCATGACCAGCAGTTTCACACAACATTCCTGGTGTGATGGGAGCAAGGGAGATCATATCAGCCTCCGGGCAAGTTACCAGCTGCAGGTCCAACACAAGCTACATGGAGAAAATGGCAAATGCCAGTCCTGCCCTACTCATCCTTTCCACATCCAAAGCCCATGGCTGTCACTAGATCAACTGCCTTGCTGTCTTCTTGTTAAAAGAGAAAGAAGGAAAGGAAACCAAGGCAGCAAAAGGTGAACGTTCATCTCCCTCCTTCCTCATGGTGGTTGGGTTGTTTGCTGTACAAAGATAAGAGGTCAGACCCTCAGAGAGGATTGCTTGGCAATGCTCAAACCAGACTTCCTCAGCTGCACCAGTTACACCAGTTGAGGACCTGATCCTTGAAGACTGCATTTGTGTATACAAGGGTACGTGCCCAGGTAGGGAAGAAGGGGGAAGCTGCGAGTGATAAATACAGAGAAGGATTTTCGGTCTAGATTATTTTCCTGCCTTCATTTCCATGGTAGTGTTTGGTTTAGGTTTGCTGGTCTGTTTGCTAGCTTTGTTCCAACTGTTATTTTACTATCTCCTCTACTAAAGCTAAAGACTTTCTAGCTAATTTAGTCCTTACTCACTTGTAACTTGTACACAGGCCAGAGTAAAGTAAGGCTGAATATAATCCTGTCTGATCTACCCCTTTCAGGCATAGAAATATTCCTTTCCAACCAGACTGGAAATGCTATAAATATACATATGTTTGTCTAACAATCAACTCCTAAAAAAGAAATTAGTTAGATGCCTTGGTGGCCCAACTACCCAATGTGGTACAACCTGCAGCCCGAATTATTTAGCAGGATTTTTGTGGCTCCAGCTCTATTATCAATTATACATGGGCTATTTACAACTGACAAACATCTTTCGGGCTGTTGGCTTCAGTAGATGATGTGCTAAATCTCCCCGAAAGAACCGAATAAGAATGTAGTCATGAGGCAAATAATAACTCTTAATTGTTTACCATAAATATCCTGGAAGTCAGTGAAAATGGGGACATGCTGCTAACAAGTGCAGTTGACTTTAAACATCCCTCTCCATCACGAGTCAACCCGCATGAGCTTGAAGAAAGGTAGCTTGTGATGGATGCCTGTTCTGCTTCATGTAAATGTCTGGGGGAGTGTACATATGCCCTTGCTGTTTATTCAAGGGATGTGATGGCCATCAGTGGAGCTGGTCAGAAATGTGCCTTTCCATGCTAAAAACTGGCACTACAGACATTAAGGTGAATCACAAGGCCATGTTATTTCAGGAAAAGCTGTTCAATACTGAGTTATTGTTGTCCCTTTTCTGTCCATTGTCCGGAGTACACTGCTACAGCTGGGCAAATGCCTCTTTTATGCATTTCTGTTGGCTTCCTCATACACTGAACTTACCTGTCCCCTTCTCGTTTCACTCCTCCTGGAATTAGGTTGATTTGAAATTATTATGTTTTCATATCAGCAAGCTCAGAATTCTTAAAAGAGTGAATTTGAGTCACAGAACATTGCTTCATGTGCTTTAGATTTAAATAAATTTCAAAATGAAACCATGATTTTGGTGGAAAAAAATGAAAAACTTCATTCAAAAATGCCAAAATTAAATACTCCAAATTATGAACCTTTTTTTTTTTTAAGTTAATCTGAGGAATTCAACCTAAGCCTCCAGAACTTTTTACTTGACTAGTATCTGCATATTTTCATAGAAAAATAATAGAAGAAAAAAATGTAGTTACAAATAGAAAAAATTTCCTGCTTCCTGGCACTGAGAAAATGAAGCTCTGTTCTGGTGGAGATTTTTCAGAAACTTATATAGGCTTAGGCTAACTTCAGACAGAAGACATCTGCAGTTATGTTTACAATGTTTCTTCATTAATGTGAGACTATGAAAGGCAAGAACTCCAGCTTTGTGGAATTGGCATGCTGCAATTGAGGATTAAGGCCTTGGTATTTTTAAACCAAAATGGCATGAATTGGCAATCATAACTGCATCTTTTCTTCTGGATGATTTCACCTGGATAAGTCAGGTAAATTTACAATTTACATCAGGATTTTTGACACACAAGAATGAGAACATACAGCAACTTCTGCTGAGGGAGTTCAAAGCTTTGATTTTGTGAGAAATGCAAGTTTATTTTGAATTATCAAGCATGTGTTGCTCCTGGTAAGATCAGTCTAAGTTAATGGTGCTTAGTCCTTTGCTGATCAAGCTATAAACAAACTTATCAATAGCTCTGGTAAATTCATTTTGTCATACCTGTTTTCTAGGGAGGTAAATTGTTGTGCAGTGGTACTATGTAATTAGTCACAGGAAATCACTGGAAAAGGCTTATACAGAGACAATATTTCTTGGCCCTTAAAGCTAGTGTTTTAATTGCTAGACTCTTCTGCCTAATTCCAGATCATTAAAGTAGTTAAATAAAACTGTATTAAATAGACAGTGACAAAGCTAAGGAATCTGAGATGATTGATTATAAATAACTACACCACGTTGAACCAGTAACCTGGACAAGGGACACGCAGAAGACAGTTCAAACACCTCAGTAACAGCTCAAGCTGGCTATGAAAAGGAGAGATGCTGAAAGAAAGAGGCATTAACACATTACGCTTTTCCTACTGCAAAGGCAATACCTGTGGTTGCTACTGCATTTACGGGTTGGGAACGTCGTCCACTGCTAACTCCATAGAGCTCAATTTCATATTCAGTACCCTCTTTCAGCCCTGTTATATCCTGGGTGCGCTCATGGCCTGGTACTATTAGTTCCAGTGGATCAGATTTCCTTTTGGTATCCCTGATTTTTAGAACAAAGCTGTCGAAAACCCCATCATCTGCAGTCCAGGACAGACGGAAGCCGTCTGGAGTAGCATCTGAAACCAGAAGGTTGTCGACCTCGGGTTCTGCTTCTAAAAAAGGAGAAGATAGCAGTAGGGAAAAGAAATGATTTTTTAATCAGTTCATTAGAGACCTGCCTGAGGTCTGGATGTAACACACTGCAAGAATCCAACCACAGTTCAAAGAAAGGGAAAGAATCTGCCAGCTATTGAAAAAAAAAAGAAAAAAACCCCAAACTATTAGCATTATACACATACTGAAGAAGATACATGTGAGTGTGTGCAGGCCCATTCAAACTTTCACTCTTTAATAGCAAATCCACTGCATGGACATACACCATTTGCCTCTGACATGCAAAGTTACACATGCTAATAGTAAGTTTTGTGTGCATTTCTCCCTCGCTACCTATGTGAAACCTTTAGGTATGATAAAACCAAGCTCTTGTTATAGAACTGCAGGCATGCCTGTAATATTGTCAGGTCTCTCTCTGTTAGGAGGACAATTTAGAAGACATTTGAAAGAGTCTTTCTTCATGCAAAACCCTTACTTCATGCACTTCTGGCATCTGTGATGCTTCTGATCAGATGAATCCTTTACTTCAATATTAAACAAATGCTGAAGCAGCAAAGGGGAATCATGAAAATTCATATCCCTTAAACAGCACACTTAAATCCAAATGCAAGACCTGCTGTCTTTAGTGGAAGAACCCATTCAAGAGGATCCCAGGAGCTGTAAGTTATTAATTACCTGCAAAATCTCTTTAGCTCAGTAAGGTCAGGCATCATTACCTAGAGAAATGCTACTGGAGTGGTTACTATCTTACAGCATCTCCAATGCACTTCTTTCTTCCACTGAAAAACATTCCTGTTTATTTTCTTGCAAACTGCCAATCAGGTAACCCCCAGCTTTACTGCTGCATAGACAGCAACATGCAGATGAGACTTGATGGTTATGGGGATAGAGAATCAGTCTGCAATGATTTTTCAAGAAAGCTCAAGTGCTGCTGGAAAATGGCAGCTATGATGAGGCTGAAAACCTGAGCTAAGGTTTTCTGGAGAGAGATGCCAACTTTATGGGTGGCAACGATCACACTTGATGGTCTTGGGTGTAACCCACGCAGAGAGTGAAAGAAAGGAGGACATGAGCAAGAAATCCATGAGTTTTCCTGAAAGTCCTGACAGTTGGCAAGTTGGAGAACGCTGGTGTGCCCAGCAGCTGTTAACAAGACGAGCTCCTGCATGCAGCCATTTTTCTTTAAAGACTTCGGTTAGAAGTACCTGCATGACCATACCAGAAAACTTTCACCCAGCAACCCATGTCATGCACCTCTACAGGATCCCTCACAAAGAAAAAAGGGAAACATCAAGTTAAAAGGAACAGAATTTCATTGGTGAACCTATCAATCATGAGGAGTTACGTGTAGCCACAATGCAGAAAAGGATGCAAAAGCCAAGGTTTGCTTTGCAAATGGATTGCATGAAACATCTTCCATGTGAGAATAAAAGCAAGAAAGAAAGGGTGGAAGAGAACAATTTGTTCACAATAAAATACCTGTAACAGCCACAGTGCTTAGGGGCTTTGTTTGGTGCCCCTTGGCAAAACCATAAAGCATAACCTCATAGCCAATGCCAGTAATAAGGCCTTTAAGCTTCAGTTGCCGCTGGGCTCCCGTAAGGAGGAACTCCTGTGGGTCCAGCAGCTTGCCAGAATCCACCACGACTACTAGAAAGTTGTCAAAGGCATTCTCCGATGCCATCCACGACACTGTGAACCCATAAGGGTTAATATCAGAGACAGTTAGGTTTTCCAGTGGGGGCATGGCCTCTAAAAGAAGGGAAGGTGCAAAAACACACAAAAAAAAGAAGCGAAAAACATTGCAAATTAGAAAGTGTCACAGATTCCACCAAACATAAATCACATTTTTCCCCAAAGTATGGATTTAATAGAAGTGCATAGGCAGGACCACATGACTAGGATTTTCAATGGAGCCTCCAGAAGTTAGATGCTCAATTCTTAATTTTCATCAAGGGTGTCTCAGCACCTCATCTCACAAGCTCCACTGAAATTCCTTCCAAGCTCACTGCGTAAGCACATTTCTTCTGTTACACATGCACTGTAAGACAGTTATAACCAAAACTGTTTTAGAAATGCTACGCATGAAGCTTTAATTTCCTTCCACTTGTCTTCACCATCGGTGCTTTAGGGACAAGCCTCAACTTTGGCAATCACAATTCCTGTATTTTGCTTCTTTACCTCTCTACTTCATGTGAATATCTCCAGCTTTTCTTTTCAATGGTGGAGGGGTCAGAGATGCCAGAATGACTGCCAGAAGCAGGACATTAATCAGTCAGGGTCATAGCCAGTGCAAGTACTAAATACTTGCTAGATTGTTTTTTGTGGGGGATAGGAGAGAAGCCAGAGTTTGCGCTGGCTAAGGGCAGGGGCTAATGACTGAAGAACAGAGAAATAATCTGTCCAAAGAGCTTCACAGGCAGCTGCTAGTGTGGTATGTTGACAACTTAAAGAAATTCCCATGAGGGGTCTTTTTTTTCGCATCAGTATGACATTTGTCAAAGTTTAGAGGTTGTGGACCAACTCCTCAAAACTTTCCCACCAAGTCTCTGAAAAAAAAAAAGAAAAGCCAAATTTTCACAAGGTACTTTCTCAGTGTATTCTGCTCACTCAAAATCTGACAAGTCAAATAGGAAGATCAACTGGCTCTGCTAAACCCTGGCCTTGATTCTGGATACCAAGCATTGCTAGTATTTCTCTCAACTATTTGTCAAACCTTGCTTTGTTGGCTCAGGAGCTAACTCATTTGATCTTCCAATCATTCAAATTCTACTCACTTAAGAAAATACCAGTTAGTTAAACACAGAACTTGCTCTGTGAAAGGGTTTTGGGTTTGGCTTTGGCATTTCACAACTGCTGAAATTGATGTTCTGTTAGAATTTGGCATAAAAATTCCCTCTTAAAGTTTTATAATTTGGAATTCCTTATGTTTTGATGTTTACACATTTGGGTGTCAGAGATTCAGCTCAAATTTACTCAGTTTGGAGACATTTTTGCAGCTTATTTGCTTCTAATCAAGCAATCCCAAAGAGTCACATTTTGGTTTGCTCTCTGGGAGGGTGGATAAACAAATAATGAGCCCAACATGCTGAAATTATTTTCCTGGCATAGGTATTGAGTGACACCAACACTCTAAACCCAGCAGCTTTATGTGAACTGTTGGCACATCCTTCTGCCATGTAGAGAGTGCCACATGTTTACCTAGCTGTGGGAAGTTTCCTCTCAAAATACCAATGTCCATGGTTTATTTTCAAAAAGGAAGCATTTGTGCTCTGGTGAAGCAAAAGAGCTGGGGTTTTGAAAGCGAAGAGTTGCTCACTTCTAACTATGTGACTAAATGTCATCAGAGGGCAGGTCAGACCTGGTGCAAATTGCAACCATTTGCCTTAAGGAAAATGATCATGGACATCGCCTTTCACAGACTGGCAGCCCAGGTGCTGTGAGGGATGCTGCTACTGCAACCGGTGTTCCCACTGCATGGTAATGAAGAGAGGAGAAAAAGGAAAAGCCCTCAATGTCTCCATTAATCCTATTAATTATGGCTTGTCCATCTGACAAGCCCTAGAAGCACATACTGGCCACATAATACATGCCAGGTGAACTCTGTGGCATTTATTTGATCATCAAGGAGGCATATGAAATACAACAGATCCCATTCAAAATCTGGCCAACATATTCAGACTTAAGGGATACGTTGAGGGGACATCACAGGACAGGTGTTCTAAAATCCGCTCTGGATCCTTAGATGCAACTACTGAGTATTAGGCAAATTTCCCCCTCAAACTTCAGGAGTTAAAAAGTTTGTTAGACCTGGGAGAAAGACTCCAGAGGGCTCTTAACTCTAAACTAGTACTCCTCATAGAAATTTTTTTAAGGTCAACGTGACTGTTCTGACCCATCCTTGCACTAAGTTTACAAACAAAAGCATTGTCACTGGACAAGATATTCAGTGCTGTAGAGAGTCTTTCTTTTAATCCATGCTGGAATATATATTTTTATAAGCCAATAAATGGACTCTAAACTTTTAAGCAGGTACCTGTCATGACAAAAGCAGTGAGGGGCTCTGTGTGAACACCTGCATTGGTGGTCCCCTTAATGTTAATGTCATAGCCAGTGTAATCTAGCAGGCCTGAGATGTGAGCGCTGCGAGCACCTCCCGACACTGTAAGCTCCTGGGGTTCATGTGCTGCATAGGAATCTCTAATGTGTATAACAAACTTGGCAAAAGGCCCATCACTTGTGGTCCATGAGAGGTTGAAGCTGTCGGGGGTAACGTTTGTGAGTGTAAGCGTGCCCAGCTGTGGCTCAGCCTCTGAAGGAGAAAGGAACATAAGTGAAGAGACAGCATTACTATGGGGTGCTGGGGGAATTAGCAGTCGAGGTTTGTAGACGCTTAAAGGTAAGGCTGAACATTTTGGCCACGTTTTGCAGTGGTTGAAGATAAAAAAAAAAAGGAGCATTGCAACAGCTATTTTGTAAGGTTTTGAAAAGAAGCCACTGAAATTAGTGCTGACTCTTAATATTTTTTCATTCAATTTTCTTAAAACAACCTCAATTTTCCTAATGAAACGTGGCCCTGATTTACAGAAGCACCAACAGCATATGGCCCTGTGGTAAATCCATACCAATTGCATGAACTCCACACTAGCAATTTGATGGGAATACAAACCCGCAGCAATTCCAAAGTAGATAAAGTAGGATTCAGGCAGGAATTAGGTGAGTCCAAAACAGACATCCTTGAAATCCCAGTTCAGTTTCTGTTTAGTGTTTCTGTTGCCTGGAGTTGTAGATACTTTTACTTTTGGACCCCGAAGTTTATGAGGGGTTTCAGTCCCAGCAGTGATTATCTCAGCACTAAACTCAGGCCAAAGCCTCCCTGAGACTTCTCATCCTTTGATTAGGCAAAATCAGAGAATATCTCATAGACTAAACAAAAAACCCCACAACACTGCCGTTGCTCTCCTTTCTGACCCTTCAGTGGTCAGGGCACTTCTTTGAGAAGCGAAGACTTTCCTTTTCTGTAAGGGGAAATTCAAAATCACATCTCTCCTGTGCCAGGGAGAAACTGTTATAGGAGGGGGAGAGCTCCTCACCCATCCTGTTTTAAAGGTATTTCATTTAGCATAAAATCATTAAAGATTCATTAGAGCACAGAGAGAGCACAAACATGACCCAGCAGTCAGGTAGTCAGAGAATCCTGTGTCTGCTCTCAGGGCTGATTTTCTATTTTTTTCTCTTGCCAATTGTGTATACACCAAGAACACCTTGGGAAATGCAGCCAGTGAGATACAGGAAAATAACTATGTAAGTGATTCATGCCAGGAGAAAAGTAAGAAAGATTTATCCCACCAAAAAAGAGAACAGTGAAAGAATTAAATCCTTTTCTTAACTAAAACATGAACTGCTGCAAGTTGTTC
Organism: Pelecanus crispus; assembly: GCF_030463565.1. Lineage (NCBI taxonomy): Eukaryota > Metazoa > Chordata > Aves > Pelecaniformes > Pelecanidae > Pelecanus > Pelecanus crispus. Next base: position 34,554,524 of record NC_134651.1, read on the forward strand.
CAACTTTTACTCACGTTCCCCATTGCAAGACTTTTAAATAGTCCACCTTCTCTAGAAATGTCTAGGAACAGGTGAATCCAAGTGGCCCCAATTAAGGACACATGCTATTGTCATGCTATCAACCAGTGACCATCAATGCCTTCATGGCTGACAGTGAAGATGTCACCATGTAAGCATGGTACTTCCAAAGACAGGGGAGGAGATGAGAGAATATTCACAAAGCAAACAGGCTTGGGTGGAGAACCCACTGAAACTGAGCATGGAGCCATGAGCCCCGCATGCAGGTCAGAGAGGACAAACCAACCCTTTCCAATCTCATCCTGAAATGGCCACATTCCTTCACATGCCACTTGCATCCAGTCAGGCATGTTCACATCATGACACCCAGACTCCAAAGAACACTGCATGCAAAATAAGTTGAAAATATCTCTTCAAGCAAGTCTCCTGCCATCCTGGAATCACCATCACTGTAGGAAAAGCCTTGACGTCCAGCGAAACCAGACAGCTCTTAGAAACTCAAAGGTAGCAATGCAAGTGACAGAGTGGTGGGCTGACCATCAAGAAAGGGTTGATTACCCCTTTGAGCCCTGCTCTCTGCTGGGAACACACAAAAATGCTAGGCAAAGAAGAACATCAGAACCAGCACAAGGTGGCCAGACCACTCCATGCAGTTTTGGTTGGTCATTTAGCATGCTGCATGAAACTGCCACAAGAGATGCAAATATCTTGGCAGACATTTGCTTTTAAGAATGAAGAACCAAAATAGCATGCAGGTGCCTCTCCAGGCTGATAAAGACATGAAGGACTCCCAACCACAACAAAGCAAGTGAGGATGGGATGAACAAGGACTTTATTCCAGATCAAGTGCAAAGATGCTCTGAAAAATATTAACCATCTGGAGCAAGTCAATTATATATACACAGAACTTGCAGATAAGTGTATATATAAGGAAACCAATCATGGTTTACTACTGACTCCCTTAATGCTGGGGGCACTTCTTCAGCCTTTTCCATTGTCTCAGATCTCTCTTTTTCCAAGCGCTTTCAAGCCCACCTTATTTCAGCCTCCCCTCCTAGTGATCTCCCTATAATTTACCAAAGGAACGATGATGAGTTGGAGCCATGTTTTAGAGCAGTTCAGTGGACACCAAAAGACAGAAGAGAACAAGCAAACCTGGAAGGTGAAACAGTGAAATACCTGTGGTTGCCCGTGCTGTCAAGGTCTGACCACCTTGCCCATCAATTACACCATGGAGTTGGACAGTGTAATTAGTGGCAGCTTTGAGGTTGGTGACTACATAGCGCCGGGAGGCCCCTGGCACTGTGTGCACCAGGGAGTCCAAAGGGAAGTCAGAGTTTCTGACTTCTAGAATAAAATGGTCAAAGGCATTGTCCTGTGCTTCCCACGTGAGTGACATGCTGTCTGAGGTAGCATTTGATACAGTGAGTTTGCTAAGGAGAAGTTCCTCTACTACAGGAAGAAAAACAAATGGAAATGTATTGCAATTATTAAAACCCAAAGCAACAAAATAAATATAGAACTTTGAGTTCATATGAGCCACAGGTCACAAAAATCATCTAGCTTTGCGTTTCTCAATGTTTTCCATACCACAACCCCTGCAGTCACCCTGCCCATGTTATCCATGATTCAGTGAGGATATTCACAATCTGCTGATGCTAGAAATTGCAACTCTGTATTATCTGATTGCTGAAATTTGATGTTCTGCTTAATGTCATTGACCACATTAATATATTGCTATGACAGATTGCTATGACAACTTTTCCTAAGACCATATCAGCAGGCAAAATTTGGTAGAGAAATTAAATTATCACAATGTGAGCTATTATCTGCCTACTATGAGAATCCACTTTCTGCTTCCGTAGTCTAGTCCTCTCCCTCCACTTTCATACTGTAATTGGCTAGAGCACATCAAACATTTGACTTCCCTGCCTTTTCTGGAAAAAACATCAACTGTAAAACCTCAAAATGCACTATGTGCCAACAAATAAACGTGCATCTATTTCATTCACCAACATCAAGTCAAATGGACTCTTTCAATGTCTCATCCCATGTAAACCTAATTGTGAAGCTGAATTCAAGCAAAGCATCTGCCTTCTTGGAGTCTGCTGTCACAGACTGAAATGTGCCTCAAATCTATCTAGAGAATCAGGATAAAAAAGTATATCTAGAAATCAGCTTATCTGAGAGAAATAGTGTGTCCTCTATGCTGTGTGACAGATGCAAACACATGTTGCAAGGCTAACATAACGAATCATCTCCCACTTGGCTCTTGGAAAATTTGTTTTGCTTCTTATCTGTGTCAGAGGTTGCCCCAACCTTAACATTTGAACAAGAGCAAACTTATTATGTGAATGAAACCACATCACAATGTGACTGACTGACTTTGCTGGGTGGGATGGTGGATTAATATTCACAGTTCAAAATGTCTCCGGCAGGTCTTCCTTAGAAGGTGTCAAACAATGAGGTAGAAGATTTGGCAATGGGTAGACTGATGGGGTAGCTGAGGGCAGGGAAAGGGGCACAACCTGTAAGGAAGAGTTAGAAGAAAGGAGAGTTAGCACTGAGGTAGGATTCATATACCTGTTGTAGCTGCAGCACTTATTGCCTGTGTGCGGAAACCATGAGAGATCCCATAGAGGTAGACAATAAAATCAGTGCTGGGGGAAAGCCCTGAGATATGAGCAGTTCTTGAATTGCCTGAGATGTTGAACTCCATGGGCTCCAGCAACCTGTTAGAATCAATAATTTCAATAGTAAAGACGTCGAAATCCCCATTGGTGGTTGTCCAAGAAAGGTTGAAGCTTTCAGGAGTAATGTCGGAAACGGTTAGCTCACCAACTTCTGGGTGCACTCCTGAGGAGGGAAACAACATTGGTCAGAAGGGGACAGGCCTGTACTGCCTCCTGCTCAGAAATGCCATGCTTCTCTCTGCTCATGCTGGCAGCATGAGAGAAGCTGCCACTGGAGAAAAGGTTTTGAGTAAAAGCTTGCTACAAGCAGACAGGTACTAAGGGGAAGAAATCAAATGGAAGCATCTCAAAATGTTAAATAAGAAAAAAAAGAAGGGAAAAATAAAAAAAAAAAAGAAAAAAGAAAAACAAGCCTTAAAGCTATAGCTATTTCCCTTTACCTCCAGGAGCAGCCACGTGTCATTGAGGTCTGAGCATGAAAGCAGATGCAAAAGAACTTTTCTGAATGCCTCTGGGGCATTTGGAAAAGTCACCTTCCAGTTTTAGGAGAAGCTAAAACTAGAGCTATTGCTTTATCCAAAGGAAAAGGTTGTGTTTTGTTTGCTCTTCTACTTTCCCTTTCAGCTTTAGCCTATGAAAGCTGGCATGTAATTTTGGAGCTGGAGCCAAAATGCAAAGCAGTGATAGCTGCCTTGGGGTTTCTTCCTCTCTGTAGACATCCCTGATGCGTTACAGGAAGGCTCAGAAAATTCTGACAATTGGAAGTCCCCAGAAGGGAAAATTTTGAAAAGCCGGGTGCTGAGCATGACCCAGAAAGGGAAGGGAACACCTCAGCAGGGCATCTTCTGCTGTTTTCATTAAGTTAATAAAAAGAGAGCACATTGCTTATTCAGGCAGGACACCCATGATGCCTGTTTTCTTGTTTGTCCCTGTACAGCCTCCTTTGTCTAGCCACATTTGTCTATTTTCAATGGGCAATCTGCTACCAGCTCACACTCAGGACTCTCAAAGCACAGGACTTCTAGACTGCAGCAGGACACAGACCAAGGCAAGTGCCTTGTGCCAGACACATTTTTACCTAAGCCAGGCTGCTTAAAGCATTGTTGAAACAAGAAAACTCTACTGCATTTAATGTTTTAATTCTGTTTAGTTCTTATGTGTACATTTATCCCCTTCTGTGCTGGGTAATATGTGCTTGGGGAAATCAAATATGAGCAAGCTCTGTCCATCTCACATTCACAAAAGGTTTCAAAGGTCTATACAGAAGCCCAGAGGCAGCAGATACTGTCTACAAGAAATTTTCTGGAGGAAATGCCACTGGTGCCGCTTTATTGCCAATTAATTCATACCCTGTTCATTACCAATGATCATAACACCTGGAAGAATCAGTGAGCCATACAGGATAGACATAAGTATATATCTACCTCTCACAGTCAAAGCTCATGATAAGCTCTCATTGAAAACTGCCGTCTTTCACAAGATGAGCCAGAAAATTATTTTTGTGGCTCTTGATTAGTTTCATGCAACCTTCTGAAAATGTGGGGCTTACCTTCCTTCTTTCAGGTCAGTTTATGCCAGGGTAGTTCTGCTGAATTTGGTCTTCTTGCATTATACCTTTTTCAGACCAATCAGATTGTTAAACATCCTTACGTGGCTTAATATATGATACTGCTCTTGGTAGGAATTCACTTGTGTTCTTTTCTCTATGAGAACATATAGAAGGTATCTATCCTTGCCCTGGAGACAGATGCACACACTATACCCCTGAGTTTGTATTTACATAGAGGCTGGTGCATAATTTCAGAGGTAGTTTCTGAAGGGTAAAAACTAAGCATACTCTCGGGCTTTGATTATCTGGGCTATAAAGAACAGATTTTTATAATTTTACAAGGCAACCTGGGCTTTTCTGAGCATGTACAACAGCCAGTTGGGTTTTACTGTTAGTGTCAACCAGCAGAAAAGCAAGTAAAGGGAACAAAACAAGTCATTCTGAGGTGGGGAAAAAAAGCATTCCTAAAAGCAAAGGACTCCATGGGACCACTGAGACTCTTATTGGAAAGTCTGATCACAAGACATTTCCATGCCAGAGATGTTCAGCCAAGCTTTAATGAGTTCAGTGCACCCCATGCAAAGCCGACCAAGTGAGCAAGCTTTGCCGAGCAGTTGCAATAGCTCTGGCTCACATCCTTGTCTGCAAAGAAAGGAAGCCATAAGACTGGATGTGTGACTTGAAAAGATACCTGTCATGGTTTCAACAGAAAGGGGTTTGGTCCTGTAGCCTTGAATCACACCATGAAGTGTGACGTTATAAGGTGTGTTGGCCTTGAGGCCAGTAATATTCATAAAGCGCAGTCCACCTGGGACTGTGATATTCCACGTTTCTTCCGGATTGTCAGACTCCTGCACCTGAATGATAAAGTTTTCATAGGCCCCATCAGCTGCTGTCCAGGTGAGCTGGAAACCATCCCAGCCAGTCTCCGATACTGATAATTTTCCAAGCTCAGGTTCCTCCTCTGAATAAGGACAGAGAGTCAATCAGTTACTCAGATTACATACTAGTGGTGATGACGTATTATTTAATGATATTCCATGTTAATGAATTTCACTTGTAATCAGTGACACAGAGATGCACCCACACACACACACATTTACATTCTCAGCTGCCCCAGATAACTTGTAAAGGCTCTTCAGAGACAAGGAAAAACAGAACAGTAAGAAAAGAACTGTAATAATAGATAATAACCACATTAATGCTAAAAGACTGCTTACAAAAAGCAGCTTATAGACCATCTTACAGCTGCAAGTGTTTTGGCAACATTAATTACAACTCACAATACTGCAATAATGCCTGTTGTGAGGGTAGGAAGACACTGAGTTTAGACTAGTTGGGATTTAGATGTTTATGCTTTTAATTTTGTCCACATGAAGGATGCTATTTATTCTTCTAAACTATTTCTAATCCAAAACAATAAAGAAGGGGAAAATTCCTCCATGTCTGCATGTCTTCAGTTTAATGGATTTGTCTTCCTTACATTACATTATTCTGTCCACAAAACCTTCCTGGGGAGCAGAGAAGCTTGGATTTTCAGAGTTACTGATGTTAATCTAAAATTAAAATCTGCATTCACAGAAATCAACATTCTCATAAGCCATCACAGGGGTGGCCTAGGAAGTTGGGAACCATCAGAGCTAACTCTCTGATGCTGTTAAATCTGAAAGTTTAGGTCATTTTCTCAGCAAGAATAGAAAGTCCTCTGTTAAGAGGAAATACATCTGATTCCTTAAAATTAGCAGTCATATGGGAAAATGACAGAGTAACACCTGTTTTTTTCTACATGGAAAATCTTGCTATATGATCTATCATTGGCCTATGGACTGCTATGACTTTCTAGCACTTATTTACTTGCATTGTCGACACATAAGCATTATAATAAGAACAGAGTCTAGTTCAATAATCCCAATCTGCACAACTAAAAATTTATATGAGATGATGCATGGAGGGAAATGGATCTGTCAGTTGTAAACTTCAACTTCAAGCTTTATGCATCTTTTAAGGCAGAAGGTAAAGGAGCCCTGGAACAAATGAAAATTAGGCTCAGCAACATTACTCAGATAAGTTTTCCCCCTGTAAAAAGAGAGTGTTTATTGTATGACTGCTGCATAGCCTTATGTAGGTAGCTAGGGTTGTATTTTCAGAGGTTGACCACTCATAGATCACAGTCAATTATTTTCAGTGGGATTCCCTAATGTATAGTAAATCGGTACTACTCAGGAACACAAAAGTTTTGATGAGCTTTTCCCATCCTGTTAAAAAGGAAGAGATTGTTTATGAAATAACACGATGATGTTCAACAGATAAAATGCATGAATCCAGCGCTGTTTCACTTTATCAGGAACAGAAAAAACTAATTGATGCAAAATACAAATCCTGTCAAAATAGCACTGTTCAGCTGAAAAAGAGAAAGCAGGAACGAAAAGGAACAGGTTATATCAGAAATAATAATCTTTTGGTGGCAACCGAAACAAACAAAACAAACATATTTCCTTAAAACAAAAATGAAACTAAACCAAAAGTCACAGTAAGCTAAAATATTCTAAGTAAAAGCTTGATTATAATAAGTAATGCAGTAACCATCACAGCTTAAAAGCAATTCAGATTTCTCTGAAGAGTGCTCAGTTTCATTTGCCTCCAAGATGCAGAGTCCCTTTTCCTCCTGCTTGTTTCTCATGCACGTCTGAAATGGAAGCGCACACAACCCCATCATGCTTTCTTAGGAACCAAAAGATTTTCATACAGAATCATGCATCAACTTGGACTGTTGGAGACTTTCAAAAGCCTCATCCATAAAGCATCCAACTTCTATGACAAAACAAAGACAATGTCATAGCAAATGATACAAAGGGATGATGTTTCTTACTTTAAAAAAAAAAAAGAGAGAACAAACCATTGAGAGATGAGACTGCTCTATCCTTGTAGTAGGTGTGAAATAATCTGTGTGTTTCTATGTAAATATTTTATCTGATGTTGTGAATTTGGTTTTGGGTGATGGACAGGTACAGTCATTAGTCTCCAGCTAGGTTCTCCAGATATGAACTTACACACTGGTACTTTGATCATTATTGAACTCAGCCCTGTGGCTATAAGCCTGTTTCCTCATGAAATGAATGTACTAGGGATAAGAGGTGGAAGTTTTCAGAAAGGTATACTCCCAATGTGTTACAATCTTTTTTTTCTCTGACATCACCACTTCCATGCCAGTGCTGCAAACTGCAACCTGCTTGCGATCTTTCTTGTGTTTGAACCACAATCCAGATAAATACCTGTAGCATCTTGCTATTTTCATGTGCTTTGTAAATAGCAGATGCATCAATGTCTCTCTTTGCATGCAATTTGAAAAGAGAGAATCGATGCTACATCACATTAAAAGCTGCATGGGGCACTGTCCATGCTGCACCACTCAAGGCTCTCATTCCATAGCAATAAGAGTTTTATCCTGTGCAAAAGGAAGAAAGGAAAAAAAAAAAAGAAGAAGAAACGCATCACTCACAAGGCCTAGCATTTCTGCAGTGGAACAGCAGTACGAAACTGAAGTTCTATATTTCAAAGCAGAAAAGGAACGTATAGCTAATGAATCCATAGAAAATACCTGTAGCAGCTAGGGCTTCCAGGGACCAAGAGAGCTGACCTTGAGTGCTTCCATGGAGGTTAATCTGGTATTGTGTGCCAGCTGTGAGATTGGTAATTTCTGTTTCTCGATGGTTTCCTGGCAAAAAGATTTCCTGTGTCCTGTTTAAACTGGACAGGTCTTTCAAAGTGATAAAGAACTGATCAAATACCTCATCCTGTGCTGCCCAAGACAGGGTGAAACTACTGAACATCCTGTGTGTTATATTAAGGTCATGAAGAGCACCAGTGGCTTCTGAGATGGGAATGTCAGTGGGCACCGAAAGCAGAGCATGAGAATCAGTGCTGGGGCTTGTTAAATAACTTAGCTCTGCAGGTGCAGGACTGCTAGGATTAAATGATGTTTCATTGTTTGATTTTCCAGGTGCTGTGACTAGATGTGCTAAACAGAGGTAAATTACAAGTTAAAATTTCCTGATAATAAACCCCCAAATACACCAAAAGACAGCTAACATCTTCTACAAAACAGTTTGTGTGCTTTGCATTAAAGAGCTTTAAAAACAAACAGATGGGTACTTCTTTTTTGGAGACTGAATCCAGGCCACATGCAAAGGTAGCATCACCAAGCACAACATGGTTCTCACACAGCCACAGTAACTAGCAGGTCCAGAGCGACAACCATTAAATACAGAGATGAGCTAAAACGCTTCCAGCAGAGCAATGGGTACATCCTCAGTTGATGTAAATCAGTATACTTTGACTACCTCCAAGGAACTTTGCTAATTTACATCAGTGAGGATTTGAACCCTAAGTCTCTCAAACATGCCTTTTTTCTTTACTACAGCATATCTGTTATTGCTTCTGATACAACCCATAAGTGGAATGCATGCCAAATATCTCAAACATATCCAAATCCAGACTGAGAAATCAGCCACAGTAGAAGCATGCTAAAGCTCATCCTATCCAATCAAAAACAGGCTTGGAGGAGTTATCCATCTGGATACATGCACAATTTTCAAAAGAGGCAGGGGAGGATATACATCCTTACCTAAAAACCAGGACAGAAAGAACTTGAGCAATCTTTCTTTAAAGAGGTCCAAAGGAATGGAAGGGAAAAAGACTTGGCCTTCAACATGCTGAATAATCTGTGAATATATCCTGTAGCACAGTCAGATTCTGAAAATCTGAGAACTGTGGAGATCACAGAGAATGTGTTTCTGATCACAGCTGCAAGGCAACAGGCAGGTGATTTTTCTGACATGCAGAATTATCTCCTCATTAGTGGAAAACCACATCATTTCACACTTCAATGACTTTCTTGCTTTCATGCTCCACTTGCATTCAATTAAGGGAGACCAAGTCATCTACCACTATCAATCAGATCAGCACAAATATGTACTCAGGATTCACTATCTGTCTCCAAATTCACACATGTATCAGGAAAAAAAGGTTTTCAGAGAAGAAAGATCCATTAAAATTTTTTTTCAAATAAATACAAGAATGTTATTTTGAAAATATACTCTCAGGACAAATACAGATGTGAAAACATTGTTTTCTGCTCAGCTCCAAGAAGGAGAGAAGCCTGTGAGGCAAACAGTGATATATATTTACATATATCATTGACATTCTTGACTTAGGTAAAGGCCCTCCTTAAATTACCCCAGCACATGATCTGAACAAGGCCCTTCATATGCTGCAACCTGAAGATAGCCATGTTGTCATCACACCAGCATACCTGCAATGGTAACCACTAGCATAATTCCCTCTTTCTCAGTAAACCAACTGTCAGAACTATTAACTGACTGCACCAGGGTTACTGAGCTCGTGTAACAAAGCAGGAAGGCATGCAGTATGGAACCATTAGCCTTCTGCGACTCTCAGTTGCTTGTGCACAATCAGATGCCAACCAGCTCTTTCCTATTCTGGGAAGAGGCAAAAAACTATGGAATCAAGCAAGTGCACAGGTACTTGTTCAGCCTTAAGGTTGTCTACTTAGCATGCATAGTGGTAGCTGGGCTTTACTGTGGATTATTTCTGCAGAAGACATACATAAACAGAGTGAACAGGCCAGTGGGGAGGAAAGGGCAGAAGTACATTACACAGGTACAGCACCATGCTGTGGATGGTCCCGCTGGGAAACTGCCATGCACCCGGTATTGGAAACCAAGGACAAAACACCCAAAAATGTAAGGGAAAAAGAAAAAGAATAAGGCTGGCATTATGCTCCTGATATACCGAGGATCCCTAAGAAAACCCTGTGAAATATTATGCAAAACTGGCTTTTCATCTTCCCTCGTTTTACTTGACCCCCCCCTGCTGACATTTCTCCATTTCTCCCAGATTCCTGCCAGTTATAGTATAACCACACAAGGACTTGGTTACTCTAATCTGAATGGGAAACACAGTTCAGTATTCAGTATTCAGTTCAAATCAACTGTATTATACATAAAATGAGGAACCAACTACCTAAGCGGCAGTTTAGTTCAGAATTTTGCTGTCACAAGTGGATTAATTTTATTATGCCAACTTTTGACAACTACATTGGATGTTACCACGTACAGATTGTCTCCTGGGGCATGTGTAAATATACGTAGTTACATTACCTCTGATTTTTTTTAGATCTAATTCTGAATATTTCCTTGGTTTTAATGACTTGACTCCACAAATGAATTTGTGGATGAGAAAGAGTGGTAGAAAGATACCACAGACATTATCAGTGTTCATTGGTTAGCAAATAGAATATTATAACAGATAACAGAAAATTTGGAAAACAATCAAACTGTAGGATAAAAAGACCAATGGAGTTCAAACTGTTGACTTAGCAGCTAAGGGGATAGATGGGAAGAAGAGGAAGACAGCTCTAGGAGCCCTAGGTAGGAGGATGACAGCCAGATAGAATGATTCATGATGGCAAGATGAATGAATAGTAGAGGCCAAAGAGCTGAAAACTATGTAGAATGGAAACTGGATGGACAACAAACATACACTCTTTCTCAGACTGGAATGCTTCTCAATATCATTCTCTTAGTAAAATCTTCAGGCTGAATATGGCCTGAATATGTCTACACTGCTGATGCTGGCCTTTTGAGGAATTCCAGTGTAATGCTTCACTGGTGATTTTACTAAAAAGAATGTTAATGTCCTGCCAGGATATTTCCCCAGTTACTTGGGATGGAGTAAAGAGTATTCTGTATTATTTCTTGCTTTTGTCCCTTGGATTTTATACTATTTTCCAAGAGAAGCTATCAGCCAGTTTTGCTTCAGAGTCTCTCATCAGCTCAAGCACACTTGTAAGACATGATTGATGACCTACCAAGGTATTTGCATTCTTTTCAGACCCCTTTGGCTAAATGGCTTTCTCCTGTCTCAACCAGCTGATTAAACTAGGCTTGCAGTGCCGGTGCACCTCTGGATTTCATAAAGAAAACATTGCAGTATATCACAAGCCAAAAATACTACAGTAGCTGCCACTAAAAATCTTCATATTGAAGTCATGTTCCAGGTACTCTTAGCAGAGGAATTAGCTGAAGAAATGGACAATCTTTACTGGCAAATTTAGTTTCCCGGTGGTCAGCACTGTAGTTTGCCATTGGACTGGCTCACCTAATCATTCTTCCTAATGTTTCTTTGAGTTTGTATAAAAAAGGGTGGCGCAATCTAAGACTAGTAGAAGCCAGGAGAGGAAGAGGGACTGACGCACAACACAGACAAGGGTTCTTGGTAAACAGCATAAATCTTCTTAAAAACATTCAACAGAATGGAAAAGTTACTTCCCCAAGCCATGCTCTTATGTGCAACTCACTCTGAGGCAAGACAGTATCACATCCACGATTCATCAGCAGTTGCTGCACAATCTGGGTCCTTCAGCAGAGGAATTTGAGGTTGGCGCTTGGTTTCTCTAATGTCCACTCATTTATCTCCACAGGCCTCTCACGCCTGATGTATTACCATCCATCCTCCTCCAGGACCCACATTGTGCTATGCAGGCAGGATTCCAGAACCAGAGCAAGAAAGTACAAAGCTGCAGTCTGACTGCTCAGCTTCCTCAGAGCTGGGTTACGTGCTCATCCTACAGATTAGTTGTTAATCTGATGTAACATTCTCAAGACATGCTGCTTGAAAGGTCCCTCCAACTAGTAAAATGGCTCACTTCCTTTGATTTCTGAAGTGATTCTAAACCAAAACCTTAATGTGATGCTGGGTGAGACCTCTAACAGATAAGCAGTACCTTAGTTTGTGATACCTTTGTTAATAACAGAAAGGAGGTACCTGTTGTAGCCACAGCTTCCAGAGGAGAGGAGCGCTGTTCTCCAGCCAATCCATACACCTTGATTTTATAGGAAGTGTTAGCTTGGAGGCCATCAATCACAGCACCTAGGGATTTTCTGGGCAGGAAGGTTTCTGCAGGGGGCCCAGCTGCCAATGACACTTCCTTGTACTCCACCAGAAAACTATTGTAGACTTCTGTATTCGCATACCACGAGACACTAAAGCTGTGGTCTGTTACCCTCGAGACCACAAGGTCCCTCAGTGCATCCTGCTGCATCCCTGAGGCCTCTGGAGCAAGAAAGCTCCCAGAGCCAGAAAGCTCCTCTGGGTCAGGAGTCATTGCTTGCATTAGGGTTAGACTATATAGAGCTACAAAGAAACAAACAAGCAAATAGCAGTGTGAAATATTCAGTCTTTCCTTTTCAGCAAAACAAAAAACATTTAGCAAAGTGCTCACTTCAGAATCTTTACCATCCCTTGAATGCAGAATTACTGACATCAGTTAAAAAAACCTTTGTCACTTGAGCTGCACTTCATCCACATGAAGAGACAGAAGCAACAGAAGGCTGCCATCCTGTATTATGGAAAAGTGTCCTCTGCTAGAGGTTCATGAGCTCTGAATGTTTCAGCTGTCTGTGTGTGGAGAATTGATACACATAAAAAGATAACAGGAAGAATGTGAGAGGGGAGAGGAAGCACCAACAGAAGATTTCAGCTTTGGGGCTGAAAGAAGCTTTACCCTCAGCGATACAAAATTCACTATGGAAACAAATAAAAATAACAGGTGGGAAACTCCTGAACACCTGCAGGCAGAGCCTGACTGAACCATCAAGAGGCTGGGAAGAATATAAGATGAAAAACTGGAGAAGCAAAGGAAGCTCTGAAAAGAAAAAATGTCAGCCCTTCCACAGTCCCTGGCTCCCTTGTTCAGCAGAGATGGCACATGCCCCTCTAAACAACAAGACTGTCTCCTCCACCCACCGAGAAGAGCTAGTCCAGTCCTAGCCATGCTACTGACATTTTCCACTTCAATCATTCCCCTCTCCCTGGTTGCTCCAAGTGCCCTCCCCAGCAGTGCAATGGATCTGAGGTCTTCCATAGCTCTGCAAGAGAGGGTAAAACAACAAGTTTGTTTGACTTAGCCTGACGACTTCAGGACCTCCCAGGTACTGGGAACATGGATAAAGAGGACTGACTTAAGGGTGGATGAAAAAGTATATTGAAGAAGAGACCTCTTGTCTTATACCCCACAGGCTTACAGAGCATTTCTACCTCCCCATGCTCGTGTGTTTGGATTTGTCCATTCCTATGCAGGAGGAAAGTCACAGAGACAGGTTATGTCAACTACTGCTGTTGCTTCTAAGGAGCCCACTGCAGAGAACTCTTTGTTTACTGGCTGCTCTGAGTAAAGACTTAAAACAAATACACTGGCCGGATGAATGTCTGTATAAAAACCCCAAACCAAACCAGGAAAAAGAAGCCAGCTTGTGAGACTTTGGAAGTTGGTGCTGGAAAGACCAGACCAGACTATGAAAATCCACTGCGTGTTGTTTCTGCCTTTTCACCATCTATGCATACTTCTTTTGAGACCACTCAGTCTTCAGACAGATGGGGAAACAGGTAACTTTGGAAAAATAGAAGCGTGCTCACTTCTGCCACATAAACCTTCAGCTTTCTTTTGTATGTGTGTGCCTCAAGGCTTCCTAATTTTTCCCTACATTGGATACAGGCTTGACTTATGCATCAAACAAGTAATTCAGTACTGGTGGTTTTCTGTAGTTTACACCACACCATATAGCTCTCTGCTGTACTGGATTACTTGACTCTATAAAGCATTCAGAGGTTCTGCTGGCATGAACACTACCGGGGAATATGAAACCAGGTTTGATCAGTTAAGCTGTATAATTATTAATCTGTAAAATCCACAACTTCTGGCATGTGTTTACCTCATAGATGGTCTCTGGGGAGAAAAGGATAAACACCTTCTTATCTGCAAAGGACAATAATTGTAGCCCAACTGATTCTGATTTCATTGTCTCTGCTTACTTATAGCAGTTAAGGCTTTGCCTCACAGGATTTAGCCTGAAGGCACATAAAGATTCAGGACTTACTTGTGTTCTATACTGAGATATAATTCTGTATGCAACAAACTTTGGGTCAAAATGCTTCACAAAGAATAAAACCTTATTCAATAAGTAGTCCACTGATAACTGGTTGAGTGGTTTGTACAAATGCAGATGGCAGAAATGGACCCTGTCTTTGTAGAGAAATGTAGCAGTCATGGTATCCAATGGAAACAGTGTCTGTGACCAGATTTATGGCAGTAGCCTTTCTCGGTTTTGGATATGAAAACTGAAAAAGGGCAACATCTGAGCCCTCTTGACCTTGCTGAAGCATGATGGGTGGAGCCATGCTGTGAAAAGAATTCATTAGGCAGAAACAAGCAATGTTAAATACATTCTGGTTGCTCTTCCTCTTAGTTTTTGGCTGTAGAAAACAATTCAAGTTATAAGACATAACACACAAAAAAACAGCCTCATTTAAAAGTAAGGATGAGGTCTGCATTTTCTGCAGGACAAATAGCTGTGCTCTTTGTGAGTAATCTCAAAGGATAAGTAAGAAGTCATTGAGAAGATGGAGACAAACACAGTAGGTAGGGAAATACACAGCTATCCCTCAGTTAAGTCTATCATGCTAGACAGAGCTAAGTCTGCTCTGCAGGCAGTTGATGTTTTTAAGCAGTTGCCCAGACATGGCTTACAAAATCAGGTGAAGTTGTACTTGGGCTAGTCATTGCCCAATGACCCAGTGCACAGCACTCCTCAAAAGCTTTTACTCACCAGTCGAACCCTTGATGGTTGTAGGTTTGCTTTTGTGTCTCCCTTTCTCCGCCACCAGACTAACGCTGTATTCTGTCCCTGCCTCCAACCCTCGCAAGATAAAAGAGGTGCTGTCCACAGGGATCTCCACTTCGTTCTTCTTTCCAGAGGGGCTAACATAAATGAGGCGATAACGATCAAACTTGGCCACTGGTCTTCTCCAGCGAAGGGATAAGGTGGTTTCAGTAGGGTCACTGACTTCTAAGTCCTTGGGGCTATCAAGATCTACAGGTTAAAAAAGCAAAGTTGAGTTGTTTCTGAACTGCCCTGGGACAGTTTTTCAGGCATCTGTAGACACACCAACATCTATACTGGGTGTCTAGCAACAGCTTAGAGTCCTATCCACCTTTTGAAGCCCTGTTGCTTGATATAGGTAGAAGATGATGAAGTTCTCTTTTACAGACAAACCACACTAGAACAGATTTCCCCCACTTACATTCACTTCAGCAGGCACTGCATGGAGGAGAGGCAAAATTTAAGCCTTCAGAGGATTTACCTGGGAAAAGGGGGATATTGTGAGAAAAATCCTGGATTTGAAGGGCAGTCAGGACTATTGCAACCACTGAGGCTATGCTCTTTATCAGATCAACCTTTTGGCCATAACCACCATTTCTGCCAGAAACCCTCACAATTAGAGGATGGCCAGAGTAATCAGTGTAAGCGTAATTACCATTAAAGAGCTCACCTGGAGGTGAAACTCCCAGAGCATTAAGAGATCCTCATAAATGAAAAGGAAGCCAGATTTAGAGGTCAAGATCTTTAGGGAAATGTTTTTTTCTTTCCCTTGAGGGGAAATGTCCCATCAGTACCAAATCAAGAACTTTCTAAAATATTTCTTACAGCATGACTTGGAAAAGAAAGAAAGTTCAGAGTGGCTCCACCTGACTTGCTGCTTCCTCCAGAGCACAAAGGAGGATCAAGCTACTCACCAGTGCCAGCATTAATGGTAGCAGGAGCACTTTCCCTGTCCTGTCTCACTGCTGTCACTCCAATGCCATATTCAGTTCCAGGCCTCAAACCTAAGAGATGAGGAATAGAAGTATGAGTTCCTGTCCATGGAGTATGCCTACGGTCATTTCTTTAACTGAGGAAGCCTGAATGTATACAAGGTAAGATATATACATTCTTGTGTATGGAGAGAATTGAGGTTTCAGTTCACCCTCCAGCTGACCTGATGTTAATAAGTCTTTTTCTATGTGCATGCCAATTGATAAAGATTATGGCTGACTGAGACTGCATTTTGGACACTGTGCAAATGCATAATCAGAGATAGGTTCTACTTTCAAGAGCTTGCAGTATAGGTACTTCTGCCAAAGAAAAGCAGGTAGACATCCATATGACACGGAGAAAGTACCATTATCTAGCCTTGCAGGCTGGTAAGACTACTTGCAGGTACACAGAAAAGTTGCAGGCTGGCATCAGTAAATACCATCCCTAGCACATGCAAAAGCCTTTTGGACTCAGGGATGTGAAGCCATCTCCACAAAGACATGTAGCTGCCTAGAACTCAGGAAACTGACTACTGGGATTCAGAGATGCACATGAAAGTGAAATGGCTATACACCTTCTGTTGGCTAGTTATCCATCTACAGGCATGTAAATAGATATCACATGTATTTTAATTTAATTGCTTGTACTCAAAATGCATAACATCTGCTTATACCTCTTATATATAGTGACCAAAAGGACATTTTTTCACTACGCTACTGTGCTCTAGGGTGATGGCAGTGGCATGACATTAACAACAATCTCTCCATCCCCCTACCTGTGAGTGTAGCTCTGGTCGTTGCTTGGTTGCCCTTTGGCACTGTGATCTCGGCATGGTCTCCACCAGAGATGGGAGCAAACTTAATTCGATAGTTATCAATATTTGCATGGCTGTTCTTCCACTCCAAAGTAATGCTATTGTCTGTCTGTGACACCCGCTTCAGGTTTCTTGGAGCATCCAAGTCTGTAATCAATCAACCAATAAATAAATAAAGAGGAATAATTCTTTTATGACCACAGACTCTTATGACAGTACTTCTTAGAAGGTGAAATGATCCGTAAAGCTGAAGTTAAGTTTCCTCTGACATGTACCACTATGTTTTTAACTACATCGAGCAGATTTCTTTTAGCACGAAGTGGAGAGATCACCAGCTTTGGGAAAAAATCAGTGGAAGAAATTCAGCTTTTGCCTCCTGAGACAAAAATAACATTTTCAATTCAGTATTTTTTTTTTTATTATTACAAAATAGGCTTGTGGAAAAACATATTTGTATGAAAATACTGTTTTTCTCTTATAAATACCTCAGCTTTCAAAAGAAAAAAGGCTGCTAAGAAAAAAGAATTTATCATCTCTAGAATTTTTGTTCAGTAAATATCTTGCATTCATGGCTGAAAGGAACTCTAACTCTCAAAACAAAAGGTGAATATTTTGTAGAAATTCAATGGGCCTTCACTGTTCACACCTATAATAGACTCAAATCCTGCTCTGAATGAACAACTGCATTTTGGGATGAAAGGGGAGGTAATTCTCTAGGTACCATTTACTTAGCTCCCTAAATGCATCAAAACTTGATAACATGCCAAAGGACCCATCATTAAGGAGCAAAGTAAATTTATAAAAGCATGACAGAAAACATTTGCAGAACTGAAGAAGGGAAAAAAGCCAAGTTCTCTGCTTTTGTTTGTAGACAAACAGAAATAAGGTCTTAGATGGAATAGGAACCATGGAAGATATTTAGCTCAGCAGACAGACAAATAATCCAGAGGAATTCGTTTCCTGAAGTAGAGATTTAGGGTATGATGAGCAAAAACTTCCAAATGACTTAATAATATAATTCCCATTTTCAGAATACATTTAGATACTTGGGGGTTCTAAATATTTTGTTGAGCCAGTAAGGTATATAGGGCACAGAAAAACATTCTCCACTTTCATGCACCTCTATAACAGTGCTGATTCTGTGTTGATGCAGTAACTTATCAACTCAAGCAACATGACACAAACAGCACAGGAAGATTGATGGTGATTGTATTACCTTCCCAGAAGTTTGGATTGGTATCCAAGCCTCTTACCTGTGACAAAGACTTCTTTCATAGGGTCACTTTCCATGTCCCCTCGACGAGAGATGAGTGTCACTTCATACTCTGTGTGCGGCCTCAGGTTTCCAATAGAATATTGGTTTTCATCTTCAGAGAGGTCGATGGTTGTCCTGTCCCCTGGAATGTCCTTGGGACCATAAGTGAGCTCTACGCCTTCAATTTCAGCCAAGGGTTTGGACCACGTAATAAGAGCTGTGGTGTCTGTGACATCTTTTGCCTCTATCTGGCTAGGGGCATCAAGCTCTGTTACAAAAAGAGAAAAAGGTGTTTTTTTAAAGAAATCTTGCCAGAAAAATCATACACATTCTTGTGCTTTTAATTGCTGATTCAGAACAAAATTAAAATGATTAGCTTCTACCAACTGAAGTTTGTCTCCAATTACTTTCTTCCTTTATTTTCTATAGTTGTAGAAGAAAGTGCCAAATGGATTCAATTAATCAGAAGCAAATTCATCACAATTAATTAACATCAGAAGCTGCCAAAGGAAAGACAAGTAGGAACCCTAAGAGGTTCTCCATCTGCAAACTAGAAACTCTCCTTTAAGTAATTTCTTCATGCAAATACCACCAGGATGAAAGAAATTGTAGTTCCTATTGATATAAGTTTTGAAAAAGAATAAAAGTACATACTGCTTGCTATCTTCTAGCTAAACATAAATTTCCTTTCCTCTTCAAACCAGTAATTTGGAAAAGAATTAATTTCTCCTCATGTATTCCTCATCAGCAACTCCACTACTTTCTTTTTTCCCCCATCAATTCACAGTTGTTTTATTGGTGGCACTACACCACATACAGGTTGTGCTTACTTGTGGTTATCACTCTGGATAGTCCTGGTCCTCTTGTATTGTTTTTCACTATATGAAGGGATACATTATACTGTTGCCCTGGTGCCAAACCTGGCTGCATATAAGATGTCGCTGGCCTTTTCAAGCTGCTGGTTATATCTCCATTATCATCCTTTTTCTGTAACACATGGAACAATCAGTTAGTACAAATACAAAAAATCCAGGATCTTTCACTTATATATGGCCTCTATACAAGAAACACTGCTTCTTTACCATATTACGGAAGACCAGTTCCCAGCCATCAAATGAAAAGTTCAGAGGATCCCACTCCACCTGGACAGATGTTTCTTTAACAGATTTGAATTTCAGACCTTCTGGAGCAGGCAGATCTGTGACAGAAAATAAGTGTATCATTACATGAGCAACAAGTTCCCATAAATAGGGCACTGCGGGTGGGACATCTTTCCACCACTATAAATATCTGCTGTGTAGATATCTGCATCTGAGGTGTTTAAACCCTCTTCACAGCCAGTTATTCTGTCTTTGGAGAAACATTCCTCTAACCTGTTTTAGATGTCACCTTAGAGTAAAATCAATTTTGCCCTAGAAATCTCTATTTTTGCCCTCTTGGAAGAAGCCTAGCGTGGACGTTTTAAGCTAGGTGAGATGAATCCTGCCCGAGGTCTCTAAAAATGAGCACAGTGACAGAACTCAAAGAGCATCTTTTGAGGCTGGGATGTTTAGATATGACTGTGGTGTGCACAATACAAAAAGGAAAATGAACAACAAATGAACAGACAGGCAGATAGAAAGTCAGTTGTGGTAAAACACACTTAAGAGGCAGAACAAATATAACCTCCATTTTAGTCAAAACAGTTTGAATCCAAGTGATTTCATATTGCTCTTTTACACGCTGCTACATTTTTATATTTTTTCAGGAAGCATTATCAGATTTTAAAAAATGTACCTTATTATGAAGAAGCCAAGGGTCTTAATTTACAAAGACCCTGTGATATTCATTGGGAGGTACTGCAGAGAGCAGAACAGCTAGTGAACTGTACTTTTAACACAGTCATTGGTATTGGAAAAGAATAGAAAATGAAAGTGCAGAAGCCTGTCTTTGTCCAGAACAGTAGATGAACTGAAAATAGAAAATACAAAAGGAATAAAACCCTGAAAAAGGGATGCAAATAAATACATAGTATGGAACAGACAAAAGAATGACTACAAGGAATTTTAAACTCACATGTTGCTACCCTAGCACTGACTGGAATACTCTTCTTGTTTTTAAGGATTGCAAAGACACGGATAAAGTATTCTACACCCGGCTCCAGTTCATGAATAGTGGCAGCTGTCTGGTTTCCTGGCACGGTGAACTGCATATCTAAGCCACCACTGCTGGTAGGGACATAGGTGATGAGGTACTCATTGACGAGATTCTCATGCTTCCATTCCAGATTTACGGTTTTATCTGTTACGTTTTTCACAGTCAGTTCAGTTGGAGGAGACACTAGAAAGGGGAAAAAACCAAACTTATAAGAACTTTTCAAGGCTCAGAAAATAGTGACTTACCCAGTTTCACATTTTCCCAGGAGCAGTTTATAAGAATTATCTAACAAACAGGGAATGGGGAAGCCATGTCACACAAACTAGCCACTTGAAGAAAGGAATGTTCAGCTGATGAAGACTACAGACATTTCTAAAAGTCACGGGCCAATTTCTACTCTCATGCTTGCACACAGCCTATGGCTGACTGTCTTTCAGCTCCTCCTCTCATGGCTACTGAACAAGACCACTATAGCTGGGTCCCTCGGGATTCAGATGCTTAATTCAACTGCCAGCAACACATGATTTTACATCTAGAAGTCCTGGGGTTTGGATACACATAATTGCACAGATTTTCCAAGCAAAATAAAACATGATTATTTCTGTAAATAGTTTCAATAGATTACTCCACATTTGCATGTGCAAGACCACAAAATATGTCTTGGGAGTCTTCCAGAAGGAGATGAAAAATGGGAATTTCTTTTCAAGGGTATTCATTGTCTTTTATAATGTTCCCAACCCCAAAGTACTCTGATTACTCTACAAAGTTCTTAGTTCCTAAAGAAAACTACCTCCTTTACAGCATAATGCCTGTCATTATCTAGCTGCCAAAATTTTCTATCAACTTCTGTAGAGTCAG
The DNA here is from genome assembly GCF_030463565.1 of Pelecanus crispus. Classification (NCBI taxonomy): domain Eukaryota; kingdom Metazoa; phylum Chordata; class Aves; order Pelecaniformes; family Pelecanidae; genus Pelecanus; species Pelecanus crispus. The sequence goes on from NC_134651.1 coordinate 34,575,561, forward strand.
TAGTACTGCGAAACTAAACACGTGACTTTACAGCTAAGTTTCCACTCTGGCTGATTCCATGATTTTACTCTAAGCTTTGTCAGATCTAAAATACACACACACATATATAAATGTATAAATATATATATAATATATAAATATAATATATATAAAATCAAGTTTTACTTTAGTTAGAAAAATCTATTCAGCCAATTGAGAGATAGCCAAGGCCCCTGTAATAATCCTGAAAGCTTGCACTGCAATATTTGCAACATCTGGAAATTCCTTCATGACAGTTTTCTCATACAGATCACTCAGGTAGGACAACGTTATCTTCTGTGTGTGCCTTGCCTCCACTACACCCTCTGTCTCCACCAGAGCTCCAGCTCAGAGATCTACCTCCAAAGCAAAGTTGCTGAGCCCTCAGGGTCTGTCAGTGTATATTGTCAGTGCTGCGTGTTTCATTTTTGGCTCCTAAAATAGTGATGGCATTGTAAATGCAAACCCTTTTCTTACCCATCCAGCATGAGGCTGGGAACCAGCACCTGGCTGTAAGACACTTTTGATACCCAGGCTCTTTATTCACTAACATTCATTATCTACATTATCTCATTTGTGCAAAGCCTTATTCTTTAGTCATATTCTTTTGACTAATCCTGCTGAATACCTAGCAAGAAGACTCTGGATACATCTCCCTCTTCTCCATAGATAGAACGGTTTCTTTTAGATGCGGGGGTTTTTTAGCATCAAGAGGTAGTGTGAGAAACTGAAAGGTCATGGTGACAAAGCCCAGCAAGTGCTAACTACAGCTCTGTTGACATTGTGGTGGGAGCAAACTTGGAGATAACAAGTGGACTTGCATCACCATTATCAGCCTGCTGGCTTGCTGACCACCAAAAGTCTCCAGCAACCACTATGCTATATAGACCTGAAAAGTAAGGGAGGCCAAGAGCTTGCTGCTGGTGTTATTACTTCTCTGATTCCGCTGTTTGGACTGCTGATAAAGAAGAGTGGCAACAGGGCCCAGCTATATGGAAAAGGTTCACAGAGGCTCTGAGGCTGCTGGACAGACACAGGGAATAACCCAGGGGAAGCGGTTCAAAAGGGACATTGCAACCTACCATCAGAGCAGTCATCCCCCATGTACCCATCCTCACAGGCACACCGTCCGTCGATGCAGCGGCCCGCATTGTTGCAGTCGTTGGGGCAGGACCGTTCACGGCAGTCCTCCCCTGTGAAGCCCTCATGGCACACACAGCGCCCATCGATGCAGCGCCCACGTTGGTGGCAGTCATTGGGGCAGGACAGCTCGCCGCAGTCCTCCCCTGTGAAGCCATTGTCACACTCACAGCGCCCCTCCACACAGCGCCCACGGTTGTTGCAATCGTTTGGGCACCGCAGCTCCCCACAGTCCTCCCCTGTGTACCCCTCACGACACACACACTGCCCACTGACACAGAGTCCATGGTTGTTGCAATCATTGGGGCACCGCAGCTCACCGCAGTCAACCCCGATGTATCCCTCGTGACACACACACTGTCCGTTGACACAGCGGCCACGGTTGTTGCAGTCACTGGGGCACCGCAGCTCCCTGCAGTCCTCTCCAATGAATTGGTCATAGCACATGCACTGCCCATTGATGCAGCGCCCGTGGCCGTGACAGTCATTGGGGCACCGCAGCTCCCCGCAGTCCTCACCCAGGTACCCCTCATGGCAGATGCAGCGCCCACCCATGCAGCGCCCACGGTTGTGGCAGTCCTTCGGGCACCTCTTCTCACTACAATCATCCCCCATGAAGCCCTCATAGCAGACGCACAGCCCCTTCTCACAGTGCCCATTGCCATTGCAGTTGTTAGGGCAGGTCAGCTCCCCGCAGTCCTCCCCGGTGAAGCCTTCCTCACAGAAGCAGGTCCCATTGATGCAGCGCCCACGGTCGAAGCAGTCATTGGGGCAGATGAGCTCGCTGCAGTCCTCGCCGGTGTAGCCCTCATCGCAGACGCACTCGTTGTCCACACAGCGCCCACGGTTGTGGCAGTTGTTGGGGCAGAGGGGCTCACTGCAGTCCTCACCGGTGAAGCCCTCGTGGCACACACACTGCCCGCTCACGCACCTCCCGTGCACGCTGCACACCTGGGAGCAGAACTCTTCGCTGCAGTCTGTGCCTGTGTACCCCTCAAAGCACACGCACACCCCATCCACGCACTTGCCTTGGTCGTTACAGTCAGATGGGCAGGTGGCCTGGCTGCAGTCCTCACCAGTGAAGCCTTCATTGCAGATGCATTTGCCCTGGTTGCAGAGGCCCCGGTTGAAGCAGTTGTGTGGGCAGTCTGGTTCAGAGCAGTTGGGGCCTTTCCAGCCAGGCTCACAAATGCAGCCGCAGATCTCAATGCTATAGTTGCCATGTCCACTGCAATAGGGTGTTGTGTCCAGGCGACCTGTACCAATGATCCAGAAAACCCATTACTCCCCTTGGCTCTGGGATGCATTAAGCCAGTATGGCACACATGACCTAAAAGGGATCTGATTTTCCCAGCTCCCTGCAGGACATAATTTCCAGAATCGCCAAAGCTTTTGAATGAGAATTCCTCCTTCTTTCTCTAGTGAGATTTAGTTTACCAGGAATGCTTTAATTCGCACTAATGCCAGGGAAGAGCCCCTGCCAACTACTTGGTAAATGAGCATGCTGGATTCCTCTGCCCTTCTCAAAATCCCTCTTTCACTGACTGAGCAGCTTTTCTGACTGCTTCATTAGGGCATGCACCATGAAGCATTATTCATCAATTCACTCCAGAACATAAAAAGCCAGGCGGCATGCTGTATCAACTGTGAGACCGGCTCTGTGCTTGGAGGGACAGATTACTACTGAGAAGACCTATGTTTTCTCTCTTGTATGACCAATCTCTTATCTCAGTTTAAAAAACAGACAGAAGGATACCTTTTTCCTCCCTTCTTCAACTATTTGTGCTTGTCTATTGCCTTATGTCCTGCTGTATTTTCATTGGTTTCTATTAAAAAAAACTTGGAAACAAAACCGGTTACATTGGCAGCTTACTCAAGGGGACAAAATGTGGAGCCAAGAGCTTGGACTGCGTGAGTTTTAATCTTAACTCTGACACATATTCTCACCATGCCCAAGTGTCGTACATGCTCAATGCCACAGCTACAAAGCAGCCCAGGCAGACTTCTGACCCACAGATTCATAAAACTGCAAAAGTGTGAATGAGTGTATCTTGCAAGCTGGCCAAACACATTCCCAGTTTTGATTACATTTCAAATTTAACAGGTTGACTTTTTCTCATTCTTGAAACAGATTTGAGTGTCTACTCTAAACAAGATATACAGCCAGGACAAGAATTTCCCCAAGAGCAGCTCCCCAGTCTGCCTTACCTTCTACTGCCTGGGAATTAGGGCAGCATCCAGCCCCGCTGGCACACTGCTCCCGTAGGGAGGATACCAGCCCCTCCAGCTCCTCTAGTCTGCTCAGCAGATCCTTAATGTCTGGGGCAGCTGCACAGCCACAAGACCGGCGGGGAATGTTAATACGGTGCGTGAAGACAATCTGGTTCTCTTCATTCACCGTGTGCTCCTCATAATTCTTGACAGGCTCAATTTCTGCCTTCAGGTCTGCATCACCACTTGCTGTATCCAGGTCCACAGAGCAAAGGGAGCCAACAGGCAACTTAATGTTGTAGACATGGTTAAAAACCACAGGCTGATTATCCTCTGGCAAGGTCACGTTTAGCCCAGTCTCCCGCTTCTGCCGGATAATTCGCTTGATGAGTCCACCACTGACATGCTGGTACAGCAAAGCTAAGATTGCACAGGCCAAAACCTGGGTGGGGAGTCCCATTGCGGTGTTCAGTTCCTTTTCAAAGCTGATGGAGTCTTATATATGTTTGGCCTTTGTAGTCTGGAGCAGAAATTGGAGAGCCAGTTCAAACCAAGTTCCTTTCCTTTCCTGGCACACTTGTTCCCTAAAAGAAGAAAGAGCACTGTAAGGGATGAACCACAGCTACACCATCCAACAAAAGGCCTATGACACTGTATGAGTGTTGGCATCTTTAAAGAACATGGCTGGGGTTCTAGTCAATGTACGATCTCACTTCACCCAAGCTGCTGAGCTTGTTCTTACATATAATAACAGTGCATTACCTTCTTTTCCAGGATTTCAGTGTGCTAGTGAACAAAATGTCACAAGACATGAATCTTGAAGGAAGCTACTATTATTTCCAATTTAGAGCAAGTATAGTGGAGTATAGAAGGTTTAATTGCCTCAAGCAGAAGACCAGGGCAAAGAAGCCTGCTGAGTCTCATCTCAACTGAAAATACTACTTTCAGACAGAGGTAGGTAAAATAAATATATGTTCTGTTATGATTCAACTAATGTTAAAAGTCTGTATTTCCTTCACGCATTAGTTCACTGCTTGAAGGCTACTGAAGGCTGGATCATGTAAGAAACTTGAGTCATTGTCAAAAGGCATATCAACACTACTAAGCTCATTGCAGCCCTTTTCCATATGCTTTAAATTACTCCAGTTGCTTGGAAATCTGAACTCCAGGGCTTGTAGCCCAATAGTAAGTTTCACTATATTGATGATTTGTCTATAGAATGAAGATAAATGGAGCTCTCTGGAGAACACTGCAGGTTGAAGGTTCTGGTGTCAGTGCGTGTATCATAGCTAGATCTTTTTAGCACAGAAGTAGTGAGATACAACAGAATATGAGACTCCAACAAGGGAGACACACTGTAAGAAACTGCAATAGAAATACACGTGTGGACACACACAAAAAAAAAAGGGAGAGGAAAAGAAGGAAAATAAATCCTTTGATCACCTAAGTCCTTCAAGAAAGAGAGAAAGCTTTACATCAATATGCGTGTAAAAAGTCTTCCTAGCAACCAATACACCTATTCACTTGGCAACATTTCCCACTATCTGATCTTTCATCAGCTATAATACAAGAGCTTGCTTATGGTTACAAGCACCTGGCTGGGCTGTACTAGCTCTTCCTGAAACTCATTCTTTTCAATTAGCTTCAATATTTCCTCTTCCCCCTCAGTCTGTACCGGTTCCTTTTAAACTATATGACCCAGGGGAGCTGAAAGACATCTGTTGACTTCCATGCAGAATCAACCCTTCAGCATGTAGAGTAAGAACCAAAAGCAGCTAATGGACTGACTAAACAAGTGCACCTAATAAATGTCATCTTAGCATTTGTTTTCCTTTCTACTCCCAGAAAAGTTTGGTTAAATGGTTAGGTCAGTGACCATGCTTTGACTACTTGTAAGCAAGTGAAATGCCAGTAATGGAAGAAACAGCAATTTATTCTCTAAACACCATGGTTTTGATGATAATTCATTTGTCAGATGAGAGACTAGCTTCTTCCACCATTCTGCTTCCCCTGAAATGTAGAGATCACTTTTTTCCATGCTATTACAGCTGCTTTTGTGAGAGAATTACAATAATACATCAGACACTTTACTGAAGTTAATTTTTTTGTAGACAATATTGAGCTCACAAAGAGTGAACTTCACCCCTTTTTACTGGGGAATAAATCAGAAGTAAACAAGCAGCAGTGGAGGCCTTTTTTTTTTTTTTGTCACAGAAAAGCATTCAGGTTTAAGCCATTTCTAACACTTAACCCATTTGTTCAAATATGTCTGCAGCCCCTGTCTGCACCAGAAGAGATCACAAGGTAGCTAATAAAGAGTAACAGAGACAGACATGGTCCAGGTCTCATTTGTGACTCAGCCCAGCCCCTAAATTGGGTTGCCAGTTCATGAAACATGTTCAGGATAGTACTTGAAGTCGGATTTTACTCCCAAGCACTCCCACTTGGGGTTTGTAAATTGCTTTCCATACAATGAAATTCCATGTGCTATAGACTTTCTGCCCTGAGACAAGGTCATATGGCTAAAATTGGTGCCTAATCCTCAAGTAGTTATTTAAGGGACAGGCTGCTTGACAGATGCATCACCAATGGAAAATGGAACAAACTGGAAGCAGATCTGCATGTACTTCTCACTGAATTTTAGCGAAAGTTGAGCATCAATTTCTTTATGGCTTTTGTAAAACCCAGCCTACAAGAATATGGGCCTTGACCAAAGCAAGAAAGTTCTTCTGCTGACTGACATGAATTTACATGTCATTTTATGATGGTACAAACTGTGATTTTTTTAATATGCCTGGAAAATGAAAAACTTGCTTCTGACAAGATCCACCGTCACTATTACCTTCACTATTGATGAAAGCCACATGAACACCATTACTTTTACTGGATACTCATTACATTAGAGTCAGCCAAACCTCTCAGCCTACACATGATATTGGAAGACTTAATGTGTCTTGGCTGACATCCTTTTGAAGTTTATGAGGCAACACTGTGGTGGTCTAGAAGAAGTATTCCCCAGTGTCTGATCTGTGACCTCTGTGTTTTGACACCTAGTGTGATGTCTGAGCTAGTTCAGATCAGGTGTTTCTCATCTGATCTGCCAAGGACCCAGCATGATTAGCTGAGCTCCACTCCTAGATCTGAGATCAACAAAACAAGGCACCTTCATACAATTATTTATACATTAGCCATATTTTTGGCTGGAAGAACAAAGATGACATCCTTCTCTCCAATTCCCATTCCTCAAATATATCTAAACAACATCTCAGACCACAATGGACCACCCAGGAGCAGGCCATTCTAGAGAGAAATGGAAGCCACGGCAACTGTCAGGCTCTGTTGTTCCTTCATTTTTCCCCATCTTCTTCCCTTAAGAACGGCTCATGTAGACTGTATTTTAAACCTGCCTCTTGGAGACATCCTCTCTATATTTTCTTTGTAGACATTAGCTGCTGGATTATTTACAGGCACCTAAAAGTCTTGTGGCAAGAGTTTGCAAAAGAAAATGACCCTTCTCATCATGAGTTTGGCCTTGCTGCAATGCACATAAAAGGAGCTGGGTGATTTTTGTAGCATATCTCTCAGATAAGTTGAGAGGCTTGTATGACCGAGAATGTGTCCATTTTTTACAAACAGTTTGTCTAATATGGAACATTACTCATCCTAATGAACTGTGCCCCTCGTCTTCCTGCTGTCCTGACTACAACACAACTGCTTCAAAAACCTTGGCAATGATTATGTGGTTGGTCTACAAAATATTCTGCTTGTCATGCAGAACAATAAAGTCTAGAGCTTGTGTTCTCCCAGTCTGATCATTGGTGTCTTCCCATAGCCATCACCCTCATTGGGCAAGATTTATCTTTTCTTTCTCTCCTTCCTGTTCCCTTAGGCACCACAATATAAATAATAACAAAAGGTACTGTGGCCTCTCACATGTGTCTTAAATTTCCTTGTTCAGGAGTGACTTCCCGCAGGACTGAATTTTGCAGTCATGTCACTTAATGAGTTGTGTACTGGCATCAGATAAAAAATAGATCCAAGAGTGCATCTCTCAGAGTCATCTGAGGCCTGCTGTGCACATATTTGCTTCCAAGAACACTTAGGTAGCCTATCCATCTTAGTACAGCTTGTGCAGGTACAGGCAGAACGATGAAACCTTGGATCACTAACACTAGATGCACCAGCTATCATCGTAAGAGCACTTTTTTTTTTTTTAATTGTGCAAGATCTTAGAGCACATAAACTTAACAAGTGATATATCTGAAATTGTTGGTCTAGATACCCAGGACAGAGATGTCAGTCTCTCTGATAAATGTGCTGTCCGTATCAATGCGACATGGGAAGAGGGTGTTTGGCAATGGCTCAGCGCAGTAGTGGTGTTGAAAGTTTGGAATCTCTGCAAGGTGAGTTGGGTTCAAGTTCAAGTCAGAAGAGTATGAAGATAATACACATTTTTTCATCCCAGCCACAGGCTAAACTTGCTGTCTCCTCTCTACTCCTCTGTCTTGGCTGGCTCAGAGCATGTTACAATTAACTTCAGAGTTTCTTTGGCCTATTAAAAAAATAGGGACTATGAATTGAGAAACTAATCATGGCATCTATGCAGTACTAGCTGATGCAGAAAGAGATTCAGGAAAAAAATTTTTCTTTGTCTTGTATAAACACTAACTGTAAAAGTTACATGTTATCCAAAGAGAAAAAAAAGACCATTCCTAGAAAAACACTCTTTAAAAACCTGATCACTAGGTAGTAATACTCTTAATATGTGGTGGAAGTAAGATGGACTGTCAATAGCGCAAAGGAAAGGAATCATTTTCATTTGCAATGTAACCCTTTCATCTGAAAGCACATCATAGTCTGGCTGTCATAGCTGAAAAAATGTTAGGGTTATTTTTTTGTTTAGACATTCCTCCCTCCCCGCCCCCCGACATCACAACTTTTTCAGGACCTTTCCATTTAATTAGAAATTTGTTTCTTAATAGGAAATTTTCAATCAATCTTGAAAAAATCCCAGGAATCCTGATTCCTGGGGAATACTAAGCAAAGGTAATGTATGAATATTTTCCTTCCCCAAAGACATATTTGCTGGAAAACAGCAGGTGTGAGAAACTAAATTAATGTTTGCATAGTTTAAAGCTCCAGTGTACCACTCTAGTCTCTCCTGCAAATTCAGGAGTGGCAGAGTTGTGAAATGATTTGTGGGTATGTGGAGTGATAAATATGCAAATGAGAACCCTGTGTGATTTTAATCAAAACAGATTATAGCAATGAAGAAACGGAGGTGTTAAAAAGTATCTCAGCTGTCCTTCTTAAAGGAGGCAGAAGGCTGATTAGATTTGCTCAGACACCCTCTACATGTCATGACTTGGAAATTAGACTTAAAGAAGGCAGGAAAAAAAGAGAAAAAAGGAAAAAAATCCTCTCTAAACAGATACTTCCAACATTACAGCAGGAGGAGATCAAATATTGTCAGCATGTATTGGATTCAAGAACATCTTGTTAAAATCTGCATAAAATAGCAATGGGCTGGATTCTGACAGAGAGGAAGACTCAGCTGGAGAAGAGCCATAGCCCTCTACAGAAAACACAAAAGGGTGCATTTTGAGGTTTGTTAATTGCTAACCCCAAAATAGTTTTCTGTAATCTGTTAACTGAACAAACTTCATGTTTCAAGAATTTCCACCAAGGCATGATCTGGCCAGCTCTTCCCTCAAGACTGGGGTATCCAGCAGTGCACGTGTACAGGCATTGACATCATGATATCATGGCGATCTTCTCTTTATCTATCACCATACAGAAAAAAGAGCCATGTTAGGAATTTCATCTGACCTGGAATACTCCCACTTTGCAGACATGGGGAATTTGTGCATTTACTACAAGGAATACAAGCAGTGGTGTTACAGAGGATTAATAAATTGAAACTGTCTGCCAGACTGCATTTTTACAAGGCAAGGCTTCAAAAGATGCAACCTTTTAAAGAAAAAGTGCTAACGTAGCTTTGCCAAGAGCATGTGACTCTTGAGGCTCCAGGCATCTTCTCAAACACAGATGGATTAAGTCTGAAGTAAATTGAAATGTTCTCAAACAAAGAGACTGGGGGAGGGGCTGAAAGCTTTGACATGGCAGGCCAAAACATGAACAGTTCTGACTTCATCAGCTTTCACTGTTGTTTCCATACATTCATAACTACTGAAAATAATTTTCTTTCCATTCCCAATTCCAACAGGGCAAAGGAATCAGCAGGGATACTCAGTGTAGGTCAGACTACATTAAATCACAGTGGGGAGCAGAAATTCATAACAGTCCTAACCTATCAGTACTGAATCTTTCCAGCAGAAATGATCAAAGCCAAATGGCTTCTTCTTCTTCTTCTTTATTTACACTGTATTCATTCTAAGGAAAAGAATCTTAAGGAAGCCAAATCTGGAGTAATTCAGAAAATCCATTGTGTTCCCCAAGGCTTATGGAAAAGTTGTGGGCAAAGAAATGCTACAATTGTTTCAATACCACTTAGACACCACAGATATTAATAGCTCCTTAGGATGTGAAGCTCCAAAGGGAAATACTCATAATCCAGAAATTTCCTTCGAAGTCTTAAATTGAATGCATGAAGAGAGGAGAAGAGGATCATAACTATCAAAGAAGAAAGAAAGAAAGAATCCGATTCCCTCAATCTCAAAGGTTCTAACAGATAAAATGCAGGGTGATAAGCTGTAATCCATCTAGTTTCCAACTCGCACTGTGAAGACTTACCTGTAATCTATACTCAAATAACTTAACTTCTACCTCCATGGCCAGTTCATGAAGAAAAAATGTCCTGTGTATACTCTACAGTTTTCTATAGAAGAAATCCCACATCTGGAAAACCCACAAACAACTATGGATCTGGACTCAGTGACCACCCCCCACCCTCACTCCCCCCTCTTTATAAATAGAAAAATGAAAATGCACTGATTTGAAAGCCTTTGCAACCCTACCCTGCTCCAGATTTGCAGACTGGCCCTATTCCTGGAAGTTAAAAGGAAAGAAAAGCATTAACAAAAAAGATCTTGCTGTCTGTGGATGACAAACAGCACTGAAAAAGAGGGAGAAAGGACCCTCTGCAACAACTGCATTGAGAAAGATGCAGAGAGGAAACATCTGAGAAGGAAGTTTTAAAACATGTTTATTTAACTGGAGAAGTATGAAGTCTGAAGATAAAAGTGGTATAGGTACTGAAACCCAGTTTCTGTTACAGAAGTGATTCAGTGATGTCCATAGCCCCAGAACAAAAGTCCCATGGCATCCATGTGTGCTGTAGCTGTGGCAGAAAGCCTTTTCTCCAAAAGATTTTGTAATTATAGTGGACAAACAAAGCATCATTCCTCCATTTCAAATATGGAAAACTGAGACACAGAGAGGTGGGCACTGAGACACCCAAGCTCCTAGAAGCCTCTGCATTTAGGCCTAAGTATTTTACCCACTGCAAGACTGGCAAAGCTGATCCAACTTTGCAAGTCCCATCCCAGTAGTTCAAACAGAAGGATGTCCCAGAAGGCATTTATAGCACCTTACAGCACCAGACCCTAATACCATACTTTCCTTTTCATGAGTCTGCCTTTATGACTTAAGTCCTTTTTATTTAAGGGCAAACTAGCAGTTTGTGTTTGATGTGGGTAAACATCCACAACTTGGAGCTCTGGATACACCCTGAAGCCACCTGTGTTTCATTTAGTGCTGGCACCGCACATTCAAGAGAAGTCCCCTTCATGGGACTGAGAACACTTACAAATATGGGCACTTTGAATGCAGACTTGGGAACTGATTTTCACAGTTAATTCATGAATGATTTCTTAGCTCTCATAGATTAGAGTTTTCATGTCCAGAATGCATCCATCACACATTCTGAGGGCTTTGCCCATGCCACTGGAATTACTAATAAAAGCAAAACAAATTTTAGATTACCATAAATGAACACTACAGTAGATCCTGGTGATCACTAGAACTGCAATCAGATTTATACCTCAGACTGCTTCAAAGAACAGAAATTAAAACAAGTAAACAGATATTTTTTGCCCCATCCAGCCCCTGAGGTCCTGCACTAAGCATCACTCAGCTAAGCATGAACTCTTCACTCCAGTTAATTTTTCATCTTTGGCTTCAGCTCTTAGATGACATTTCTACTTTGGGGAAGCTGTATAGATTCTGGTTCACAGATCCTACTGTACATCATCTTTAAATAAAAGCATTTAGATTCATTTTAGCCTCCGCCTATTCTACCTTGGCTGAAAAGCAGCATATAGACAGGACTTTACCGAGGCTGTTTTGGAAGGAATTTTAATTAATTGCTTTGTGTACAATTTAGAATTTAGCAAAGGCTCATATTTCAAAGCCATCAGCATGACAGTGCCACAAAAGGGGAAGGAGAAATAACCCACTGAAGCCAACATCCATAAAAATGTGAAAGAGCTATGGTAAATTCCGAATGATAAGCATAAAAGGAGCCCCATGAGAGACTAAACCTTCTGTCGTACAGTGACTATTTTGAGTTAAATTAGCATGATTATTCCATTACAAACCACTTTGTTTCAAAAGTTTTGTACTCTTAGCCATGGAAAATCTCTCTAGGTCTATCCTTGTTCAGGATCTCAGAGAGAGAACAGACATTTCCAAACTAAACAATGAGTTTGGCTGTTTTTCAAAGCAGAACAAAAGTTCAGAGATCAGAGGCGGTCTTCTTCGAGTATCAGTAACACCTTTGATCGATAAAGTATTAAGTATAATGAGAAAATCTCATTAATTAAATGAAAAATTAAGTCAGCTGGCAGAGATACAGCTGGGAGAAAATGACCGCTAAAAACATGCAATGATTAAACAGAAGTGAAAAAGATTGTGTGATGAGGTGCCTGCAATAACAGGATATTGAATTCAACAACCACAGGTGCCTTCCAGTTTCATAGTCCTAAAGACTTCTTTGATTTATGTTTCTTAGAAATTACCTGGCTGATGATGAGAAAAGCAAAGAAATTCTGTCTGAACATACTACTGCTGCTATTACTATTCCATCAAGAGCAAAGGAGCAAGAACTCAGAGAGCCAGGTGTGAGGAAATGGCACTGTGCTGGGACTTGTGAGATCTGAGGTCATCCCTACTTTCTGGCATGAGTTTAGCCAAGTCAGTTATCATCCTGATTTCTAATAAGTCCATGGCAGATTTGCACCCCAAACGAAGTGCAAATAACTAAACTAAATTACTTAATTCTTTTTATGTTTCCAGTTGCTTCTCTAGAGAGATTTTTCAGTGTATCCTCTATGAAAAGACTTTCCCTGCTCTCAATTTTTCTGCCTAAGTTCTATGATCTTCATGCCAGAGGTTGTCTCTTAATGTCTTTATTTACTACCTATATTAGATGAAGCCCCAAGTGTGTTAAACAATAGTAGCCAAGTGGCTACACTTCTTAATAAGGTTTAATCACAGCCACCTTCTAAATAGGCCACAGATAGACCGTAGATGAGACTGATGGTGAAAAAGGCAAATGAGATGCCTTTGGAAATTATACAATCTGGCTAGAGCAGAGCTGCTCTGAAACAACTACCATGTTGTTTAGGGCTGCTGAGTATGAGATACTCTTGTTAAGGCCATGCCTACACAATTATTTATTGAATAAACTCAGTGCTTACTTTGGAGCCATTCCAGAGGCCAGCCACCATTGAGGGAAATTAAATAACAAACCTGTGTTTAACATTATTAAGAGAAAACTAGTCTTATGGAAATGCTTTGTGTTACTGTAAGGAGATTTCCATTTCAAGTGCGTCGCGGTGGTGGGCAGTGATGGCCCCTGCTGCCATTCGCACAGCCAGCAGTGCAGGACAGCCAACAATGTGGCAGAACCTGCACACCTTCTGCTCGACTTACTGCCCTTGCACAACTCCTGCAGGGTGTGAGAGGGGCCGCTACCCCTGAATGTTGCCTCCTGCAGATAACTTCAAAGTTGTACATTTGGGCTGTCATGCTGAAAAGCAGCCTGCTGTCCCTTAAAGAAATGTAAAGGCACAGCACGTATTGTACCATGATGCTCTCATAACGGCTTGAACCCTCACTTAATCAAAACGGTCATGAACGTCATCTGGAAAACCTCAAGAACGAGGTTTTGCAACATTTGCTGCCCACCAACAGGTATCACAAGTGTTACGCAGAATTCACATTTACAGGATCAGACCCTAAGGAAATGGCATCTGCTGAATCCTAGAATATCCCAGCTTCTCTTGCCTTGTGTCAGTCTCATGGCTATGTAAACACAGTTGTTTATGTGAGAAACATCCAGTGTGGCATTATGTAACAGTTTTATATAGCCAACCAGACTCAGGAAGAGACCTATACTAAACACAGGAATCAAAAGCTCTTAATAACTCATTTTTGGTACCACCAGAATTAATAAAATTATCTGAATTCAAAATTAATGAAGATAATTGCTGAATGACTTAGATGCATAATGCAGAATTAATCAGACCATGCTCATAACTTGTTGCTTAATCTCTCATGTAGTATACTGTTAAATGTGCATAATTAGAAACAAATAAATGATACATCTCAGTCTGAGCTGCAAATGTGCTGCCTTCCAGCACACTCACGGGCTTCTGACTACAGATGATGAGGCTTATACCAAATATGCCTCCAGCTTGTGAGCTGGCAGGATCTTGCCTTTTTAGTTAATTTTACTTCAGCAACTGCAGAAGCCTTTGCTGCCTTTTCTTGGAGACCCTAAGGTCTCTGCTGTTATACCTTGTCCAGCAAAAGCATGCTGGGGTGGGAGGCTACACTGCTCTCCATGTCTGCCTTTCTATTCACAGGGGCAATACAAGCAATGTCTTTACACCCAAACTGAGATTTCAAAGCACCTGGCGGGAAACCCATATATTTCCTGAGAAATGTCTATAAAAAGGATATCCTAAGGATATCGATGCTGTCCAATATTAGGTGCTAGAAACCCTGAGAGCATCAAGACAATACATTGGTGTCACTTCTTATATATTAGGGAGGGACGCATGCCACCTTCCGGCAAAGGGTTAGTTTTGGGAGCGCTATGTGTGACCTTGCAAGTGTTCCCAGAGTCAGCTCCTGGCTGCCAAGGCTCTGAGCATCCAACAAAACCAAGACAGACAATGGGAGCTGTGAGTGAATACCAGACTTGCGCCACGACTGCAAACCTGTGCCAGAGCTCACTGGTTCCAGGAGGGCAATGGCCCAAAGGCACAGTCCGGCCAGCAGCTTTTGAGTGCATGGCAGGCTATTTGTGACCAGGAAAATCTGCCTCTTATGCTGAATTTCCATACACGTTTAATCCCAGTGACTGAGGAAGACATTGGCAAAGCATAGCCCTGCCTAATGGAGGCGAATAAAGCACTTCATTGCAAACGGAGCCTAACATTTATTTTGGGTGTGCGATGGAGTCTGAATTCATGTGATAGAATAATCCTATCGATGAGGTCATGTGTTCCTCTGAAGGGGCTTCTTTGTACCCCGGGCTAGTTAGCAACGCTTTTTCTGTTATCAAGCATCTGATTAAACTCACAAAAGAAGGGTCTTTTAAAAACAGTCTCAGGCAGAATTGAGAAGTGAATAAATAAATTGTTTTTTTTTTTTCTTTTCATTTTATCCAACAGGAAAAAGAGAGGGGAATAAGATGGGAAAGGGGAACAAGAAAGGTATTAATTGTTCTCAGATGACAGAACAAAGGTCTTAATCTATTTTCAAATCTTCTACAGAGCCCAACCCTGTGGCAGATACTAGTTATACACATCCATGTGGCAAATTTCACCTTGAAGGATCGCAGTGCACTATCCAAAAAACACAAGCCTCCCAGAAGCCATCCTATGCCTCTCACTGCTGGAGTGACACAGCATCTACCTTCTAGAGTAGTGAAATCCTTTACCAAAACACTGGGCTTTGGTTCCATTATGGCACAGGTAAACTAAAATGTGCCCCCAATTTTTATTTGACTTGAAGAAAGACTTAGCCCTTTGGATGAGAATATTTTTTGTCTTGCAGCTTAGACAACTTTTGTAATGCTCTGCAATACCGCTTACCATGTGGCAGGAACACCAGCTCAGCTCTGACAGCAGGGAAAGAGTGAGCTATAACTAAATCGTTACTAATTTCCCTTGCAGGACACACACCCAAGGTCAGCTTAGCTTGTGAAGTCTAAGAGCAAAGCTCAAGTTGTTTTGCACTGATTTATCTGTAAGTACTCAAAGATGCTTATAAACTGTAAGATATTTGCTGTTAAATATATGTACTTATTAGAATTACATTATTTCAGATTAGTTATTTGGTGGCATCAGTGATCCCCTATATTAGCAAAAGAATTAACTCAGTTCCTTTCATTCTGGATAATTTAATTCAGTACTTCCCTGTCCACTCCACTGGATGTCTGAGCAACCAAACAGGAGTATAAAGGTTGGCTCTATAAAAAGAGCACTATAGAAGAACTGTGACTGAGTGATGATAAAGTAACAGGTACAACTGGTTGAAAATTTTTTCACAACACATATTTTGCCATTGAAAGATGTCATTTTTCATTTGATTCTGAAAACTTAGCATGAAGAAAACTAAAATATAGTCAGCAACATTTCAGGAGTTTCCTTTCTCAAGAAGAAATTCCATCCTATCCAGAAAAAAACTTCCTGAGGAATTCTTCTTTGAAACCAGTAATCTTCTTTGAAGCCAGTAATTTTTCTGCTATGACTTGCTTTCAACAAAATGGCTGTTTTGAAAGAATAACCACCTTAATGATTTCTTCAACCTCTTTTTTCTAATAAAATTCAGAGCAGCCTGGACTTTAATTACTAAGTGAAAAGCATTACGAAAGTGAAAATACAGAGCCCATGCTCTCCTTCATCCCAGGACAGGAGGAAAAAGAGAATTAATCTTACGTTACTTTACAGCTCTAGAAGTGCAGAGACGGGCTCATGGGGAAGTAAGACATGTCAGTACATTTTATAACATCATTAGACACCAAACTGAATTTTCAGGTAGCAAAATGCTTCAAAAATAGTGGTCTGAGAGCCAAAAAGCTTTTTATTGATGACTGACTTGTTGTCCAGTTACCTTTCTGTTTCTTACCATCTTTGAGGACATCTTTGCAAGGCAAGTTCTGCTTATTATACAAAAAAGTATTGTAACTACAGATAAATAACACTCCCCCCACACCCCCAGCATGTTTGGCTGGAAACCA
Source organism: Pelecanus crispus (assembly GCF_030463565.1). NCBI lineage: Eukaryota > Metazoa > Chordata > Aves > Pelecaniformes > Pelecanidae > Pelecanus > Pelecanus crispus. The sequence goes on from NC_134651.1 coordinate 34,592,143, forward strand.
TCTTGGCTCAAGATGTGAAACAAGCAGCTTGAAAGACTGGGGAAAGAGAAGAAAGAAGAGCTCAGGAGGGAGAGCAGAGGAGACAGATACTCAGATTTCTCAGTTTCCTAATTTGATTGTTCTGTTCTGGTGGATTAGCCAGCTCCACTTTCTCTTTTTCTACAAACCATGTTAGACCAGATGGTGAATATGACCTGTGACACTCCGGTGATTCACAGCAGTTAAAAATATGTCTCTCTATTACTTTTTAAAAATACATGGGTTTTTTGAGGCAAAATGAGGATAAGATCATGTAAAAAGGATGCCACCGAATGAGTTCAAGGGAATAATGCAAACTGCTGTGGATTGAGTGAAGTAATGTCTCACATGGTTTATATTGCCTGCTTCTTTCTGCCTTAGAGTTGCAAAGCCCAGGAAATTAAAATGCTCCATCTGTAAAATGCACAGGGTTTTTTTACAAATCAGGATTGTTCCATTTATTATGTGAAGAGGTGAAACTCTGAATGCTGATCTGAAAAAGCCAAACAAATGTTCACTTGGAGTATTTTTTTTTAAGTATATTTCAGTGGACATTTACAACAGTGGCTTGTTGTGTGATTTGGGTCCTGCTACTCAGGCAGCATAAGGAAAGGAACAAGTATCTTCCAGCTTTGTCCTGCAGGGACATGTGGCAGGTGTTGGCAGGCAAGGGAGCACGCAGCTCACTTCTGCTCTACCACAGAACCTTGGTTTGTGGTGCTGTGAGGATGGATGCTTCTGGACAGCAGACATTCTCCTTTATGAAAACTGAGAATACAAACTGCCAGATGGACTTCCTAGGGAGTCTTCTGCTGACTGATGGTAAAATCAAAATGGAAATAAAGTTTGAGATGAACCGATATATGGAGCAGCCAAAGAATATGTTCATCTGGGAGTTATACTTCAATGGAATGGTGAGGCATAGACTGTTACCTTATAGTATTATTGTAAAGTGAGAATGAACAGGTCTCCCACTGAATGGATTCCCCAGGCCCAGAAAAACTATGTCTCAACAGTAGTTGAGACAAAACCTTCCCATCCAAGAGTCTGCCATCTCAGAGTTTTTTGAACCCTAACGAGAGAAATTAAACTAAATAGAGCTGGCTTGTTAGGGCTGGATGCATAGCGTTCCCACAGAACCATTTGCTCTCAGCAGAGACTCCAGAAAGTGCTCACAACCTTGGGATTAATAGTGTGGTCTTGTGGTTAGAACTGAGGACTGAAACTCAGGCATCCTGCACTGAAATTATTTTATAAATCATCTGGTGTGTCTCAGTTTATCCACTAATAAAACCTCACAGAGGGAATGTATGTCTTGGTGAATTAAGTATTCCAAGGACCTCACAGGAAAGCTACTGTCAAATCCTCATTTCCATAATTAATATCTACCTGAAGAGTGCTATAAAATTGCCAGAAAATACGTAAGTAAAAAGCAAAGAACTGGAGTGTTATCCCCTGCAATGTAAGGGAGAAAAAGAATCACAGATAGGGAAATGTCTTCTGCACTGAAGAAGAAATCTGACCAGAGATGTATAGCAAATATGCAGATAACTACATGACTGCTTGAAATTCTAGGGTAACAATAGAAAACTGAAGACTTATTCTGAAACCAAAACATAGGATGTGCCAAGCCAATTACCAGAATAAGAAGGTGAAACCATGGAAATAAATGATAAGGTTAACAAAACCCACAGAGAAACACACTAGAAAATTTGAGAAAAATCTGCAACTGAAACAAAATACATGGGTCCAGCTAACTATCTTAGCCCTTTCATCTATAACAGTCTCCAGACATTTTATGAAATCAGAGGAATCATTCACACACACATGTACACAGTCTTCCTCTATGATGAGCTGTGTCCACCGTTGTGTAGCAACATCTTCTGCTGTTACACAGCTGAAGTGACTCATGCTTTCAGACGGGAAGTAAAGAATACTATATCCAGCTCAAACCTCAGAAGGATTTTTATACAAGCCACAAGAAACAAGCTAGTTATTTTATGGGGCAGATTATTCAAACATGTTACATATAAACTAAAAAAGAGAAACAGAATTAGAAAAGATAACTATAGGAGAACTAGCACCAACTCCATCTGGTCTAGCTCCCAGTGACTGAGGTGAGGCACAAGTTAACAGGGAATCCAGTCTGTCCTTAGAGCTCGTTTTTTTGTTAAGAGCTTGGACACTTGAGCATTGATTTCTGGAAGTGGAAACTCAGAAAAGAGGAACAAAACAAGCAGGTCAGTGGGGTTCTTTTGAGCTACATTCAGATTCATGGCAGGGTGCACAGCAATCAGCCAAGTAGAGCAATTTGCTACAAACTTGAGAGGAAAAAAAAAAAAAAAAAGACAGGACTATGCATCTGCTAAATACTTTTTTTTCTCCCATCTGCAAAGCAATCTCTGTTCTTACTGTAGTTTTCAGAGCTGGAAGAAAAAAGCCTAGACAAACACTGTGGATTAGAAACAGCAGGACACATGAGTGATGTGAACAGCAACAACGGCAATGGATTCAGAAAAACTGTCGCTGTTCTAAAAACAGAAGCAGAAATATAGAAATGGGTCATCTCAGAAGGACTCCATGGAAAGCAGAAGGGATGTGTTGACACCTTCCTTTTGCTTAGTTTCCAACTGAAACCCTCATTTGCATTTACAGCACAGAAGTGAGTTTTACCTGTTAGTCTCTGAATACATACACAGAGCTCTGGATTTTTAAATGTGGAATTGAGTCAGGTCCAAAGGAGAGCTGCCACAGACACTGAAGCCTAGATTAGCGCCTTTTACAATATATTAAAAAAAAAAAAAAAACCCAAAAAAACCACCCCAAAAACTTTTCACAGCAAGAGCAACTTTTGCACATAATTTCACAGCAGAAATCACTCTTGCCTCCTAAGTATGCACTGTACCTTTTAATAAAGCCTTTCCTAATAGCAAAAGCATTTGCTTGCTCTCTTGGCTTTTTCTTCTTCATAGCAAAGACGCAGAGCTGGAAAAGATCTACGGTTTTCTAAATTTGTCTTTGGAAAGTTTCTTTGCCAAGTTACACTTTGTCAGGAGCTCATTATTTTCTGGGTAGACACTAGAGACTTCACTTTGAATTATTTTGAGGTCTTTGCTGATGCAGTTTCAAACTATGAGGTTTGTGTGCTTTTTTGCATGAATCACAGCAACTTACATTCATTCCACATACAAAGCTCTGCTTAATTTCCAGACCCTTCTCCACAGTGTTTCTTCCAAAACCACCTATAGGTTTTCCACAGCCCATTTCACAAAGTTCTAGATGTTTTTGTGATGAGATGGGAAGAGCAGAAATTCAGGACTTCTGAATTTTCTTCCTTCTCCTTTCATGCTGAGCAAGAGTTTCTGAAACTACAGCAGCAGCCAGTTCTGGGGATAGGAGTCTGGACAGCCTCATTTGTCCCTAAAATTCACAACTGAGGTATCAAACATCAGCTTTTCTACAGATAATGGGAGGTCGGAAATGAATTATCAATACTCTTGATAAATATAATATGAATAGGTGAATAAATAGGTGATCTGTTATAAAAAGCAGATGCCAAATTAATAAACTTACCAAAAGTATTGCTGAAAACTATGCAGTAAAAAATAGGATCTTTGCATTCATAAGAACCATGAGCCATTGACATATTAAACAATACTCACATAGTACACAAGTTAATAGGCTAAGCACACTGAGACAACATTGTTTTGCACAGCATCTCTAATGAAGCTGTTTTTTCAAATTTCTCCTGGAGGTCAGAAGGAAAAGGTTAGCCAAAATTCTACTCCATACACCCAGCATCACACTTTTCCATATTTAAAGTGATTTTAGCTGAAGGAATGTCACATACAGAGGCAAGTGACATGGAATTCTTCTGTTTGAGTGACTTGGCTGTAACTAAGAGCACAAATAATTTACATGTGTATTGGTCTGGAATAACAAAAAGTGTTTAAGAAGTATGAATTGCTACAGATTATATTCGTCAGCAGGCAGCAGGATACTTTCAGAATTCATTGTGGTTATTCACATGCAGTTTGTAATTTTACTTTGATTTAACCATATACTTATTCAAGCAATGAAAATAACATATCTAAAAATGTCTCAGAACTCAGTCATAAAAGCCTGTACTATTCTTGGTGATCAGAAATATTATTACTTGCCTCCTTTCATTAGCAGACTTTGGTCATCTTCTTAAAAGAAGCTGGGAAAACATATGGGTAACCCTTCCCCAGACAATTCTTTGCTTTTAAAACAATTATTAGTTTACTTGGGAAGCTTTTCCTCCCTGCCAGAGCTCCTCTGTCCTTGGTACTAGCATTGAAATGTGCAGGAATGTGCACATTTTTTTAACTCATGAGACCACAGGAGTTCCTTGAAATCTGACTTCCAGTAACAGCCCCCAGGCTAGATAGCTGCTTGGCCTAGTTCTGTCAGATGTGGTAGCATCAAGAATTTGCATCTTTGGCAACCTAGGGTAGGGTAGCAAAGTCTTAGTATAACAAAATACATAATGAAGAGTGAAGATGGAGTGAAATCAACCATGGCTTGGCAAGACAAAATAAAATATAAATGAGATCCACAAAATATGAAACAAATTGAGTGCAAGGCATTTGGAAAAAGAGAGGAGGCTGTTTCTAAAAAGTCCAGTCTGAGGATGTTTCTCAGTGCTCTGATGTAAAGCAGAAGCACTTATGTAATGTAATGGAAAATACAGCCATATACACAGCCCTGAGCAAGTGATTAGTCACAACGGTGACTGAACTCGGACAAAAATCTGCACTGCTGTTTCAAATGTCAACAAATTGGGCACTGTTACGCTAATGGGAGACTTGAGAGACCTCCACCAACAACGCTCTGACCTCGTTCTCTTAACCCACAGTGACTTGAGACCTATCTGTGCTAAAGTCTTAGCTGACAGCAATTTGAGCTGTGGAATAAAAGAAGGGATGTAGAGCTCAATTATCCAGCAACAGATCTCCAGTGAAATCAATGCAATTGTGTCACATGAGAATTTGGCTGGCAGCCTCTGAAGTCTGCATAGAAAAAAAACATCCCTTCAGAAAGGCAAGTTGAAGTGAAGCGGACAGGAATAATGCAGACAATGAAGTGCCATTCTATGCATGAAAAATGCTCAGTGGATTCTAATTTCCTCTCTGTCAGACTGTTTTTTTCCCCATGTTACTCCATGAGCAGTACTCCTGACCTATATGAGCATAAACCAAATCAGATCAGGCCAAGGCATCCTCTGCAAAAAGGAATTTCTCTGCTATATAATTAAGACAATGTCAAGCAGATATACTATATGCATATTCAACACCCCATATCAAAGTGAAATAGTAATTGCTCATGTTAGCAGAAAAAGCTGTCTCCCCAGGTGAAACCACTGAAGTTAGACACTGTAGACTCAATTTTTATTTACACTAAGGCCCCCTTTTTGTCATTGTAGTAGTGCATATTAATAGGATATTAGGATTTAGGATTATAGGATACATAGGGCATATTTCTATTTATAGGAACTATACTTTTCTTACATCAAGTGTGAGTTTTATGTATATACACAGAAACACACACAGTTTAAGGGTTTCTGCACATGTTCTGAGCACCATAAATAGCACAAAAGAGAGTCAGGCCACAACCTGGAAAGCACTGTATTAATTCAGGATCGGTTCCCTTTTCTTACACATGAGACTTCACCCATTTGAATAGTGCCAGTGGGACCATTAGTAATGAGGAAATATAGTCACACCCAAATCTAGAGGGATCCCAACCAAACCAAAAAAATGAACTCTTGTGTCCAAAACGACCTTCCTCAGCACTGACATGGCATTACAATACCAGAAGCACGGGGCTTCTGAGAACACAGATGGGGCAGCAACACTGAGCTCCCCAAGATGCAAGAGCCTAGGCACCATGCCCAGTGATGGGGAAAGCATGGACAGGCACACATGGCTAGCTGGTGTTAAACCATACTTCCCTGCCTCTGCCAGCAACCCTCTCAAATCCCAGTGTACTACTATTAAGGCAAATAAACAGTATATGAAATAATGACCTGAGAATGACAAAATATAAATAATGGCTAATACATTATTCTCCCTGGGTCCTGCATTCTTTCCATCAAACCAGGAACTGAAGCATTTGTAGTGCTGGATCACTGTGATTGACTTGCTAACCTGTAAAGTGTGTAAGTCTACATCATAATTAATGCTTGGCAGTGGAAATATAAATTCCCTGGCTTGTAGATGGTATATCCTCCTATAAACACTTCGCTTGGCCACCAAACTGCAAAAATAGATAGGACATTCATAAGGAGTGCTCACCATGGGAAATGCCAGCATTTTTTCCTGGAAACTACTTACTTTGCCAAAATACTTCAATAAGAAAAATTATCTGAGACCTTTCCCTTAATATGCATCCTGTTCCCATTTGACTTGTAGTCTACAGTGTGCAGCATTCATTCTGAGTCAGACTTGAATTACTGTTGTACAAGCAATGCAGAAGGGAAGTACAAGCCACAAGTAAAGGAAAAATATGCATTACACTGTGTCTCACTAAGAGGAATGGATTGCCTACACATCACAGGCTACCTTTATATCTTTCTTGGCATAGACCTTTGTCACACAGCACAGAGAAACTATTTAGGAGGATTCAGCATATCCAAAAGAGGCTGGCTTTCCAAAAGAATCAGTAAAAATAAAGAACCAGTGCAAAGTAGACACTGAGCTCCTTTTGAAAGCCTAACAAACTTCTGACTTCGGACAAAATGAGATCACACCAGGCCAAGAAGGAAGATAACCGCTAAGGTCTTGCACTGAACTGTACAACACATACTGAAAGTGAACCTTTGCTGTCCGAATAAAGGCTTTTCATCAAACCGAAGAGGCAGAACACCACAGTCACAAGTGTTCAGCTCACAGTTGGCTCTCTCACCCGCTAACCCTGCATCCTGTCTTTGAGACAAGCCCAAAACTGATTGACAAAATCTGTCTGTTTCCAGTTCTTTTCGTTAAAAGGGGGGATGAACAGCAAATTTCTTTCTGGGAAATAAATCTTTTTCTTTATCCCTTTCCAGCAGTTCCTTAATGGTGGAAATAACTATTTAGCTAGTTCTGATGGGTACACAGGGAAACAATCTCACAGTTTAATTTTCATGAATACTCAGAAGAAGATATTTACATCCCCTTTTAGCTTTGTGCTGCCAGAATGGTGTAAAAGAGCACAAATTTAAAGAAAAATCAAGACAGTTTAGATTAATATTATGGATAATATCCTAATCCTGTAAGAAAAATTAGCATTTGTAATTTTAGGTTTATGAGTTTATGATGTTCTGGTGCATCTTGGGATAAGGCACAGACAAATGCTCAAGTACTTAGTTGAAGTAAAATCATTACAGTGGAATTTCCCCAGGCACCCAATTTCAGACTCCTTTGAGTATCTTGGCCAATATCTATACACTTACAGTCAATGCTACAGCCTGGCATGGGGAAGAGGCAGACTACTACAATAGACCTTTGTTGTGCCTATGATTCAAGCAATTATTTTAAAAATCTGTATTAAAGATTCCTGTTCTACCACCCTGTACTTTCTACTCAATTACTAAAAAGAATATGTTTTCTAAGCATGAAACAATATCATTTTTGTCAAGAGTTTGGAAACTGAGCACTTATATGAATTGAAGAAAGCTTCCTTTCTCTTCCCTGTGCAGTTCTGGTTATGAGGAAAGAGCTTTCTGTGTGAGTAATCTTTCTAAGTAGGAAGCAGAGCACCCCTATTGCTAGGGAAGAATGGACCTCCAGTAGGCTAATATGTGATGGATGACTGAATGCAAACTTGGCAACGTTGTTCTCCGCTGCCCAAAGAGTACAAAATGCCACAGGCTATTCGTACACAGGGACTCTCTAGTTGGAAGTTCTGAAAACTTGGCAACATCCCATCTTAGTTTAATTGAAACTATAGTGGCAAGACAATTAAGGATGTGAATTTGGAGAAATTTCTTGCAACAAGATCGACTCAGGATGAATTTATCTTTGGTGATTGACTCATGCATAAGCCAAACAAAAATATAAATGGAAAGTTATTCTCATTGACTCCACAACCTGAGCAGCAAAATCTCACTTTTTTTTACGAGGGTTACTTTATGGGATATAAACTAGTATATTAACTAGTATTCCTTAAAGTCTACTTCCAGATATCCTCACTGAAGCTACAGGGGTGTGTGTTGTTTTGTCAGCAACAGGGTATGTAGTCTATAGGGGAGAGAGAGAGAAATTACACATACAGAAATACAGTAAAATACTACATTAAGGCCATGTCTAGTTATAAGGGCATTTATATCATTCCAGTGAATGTTAAAAAGAGACACTAAGTAATTAAAACTTTGTCCTTTTAGCAGAAGGATCCCTATTATATTCCTTCTTTCAATGCCTGAACACTCTCTGCTGGATCAAGAGACATCTCTTGTCAGGCACAATCCCATTCTGATTCCTCCTCCCCAGTCTGTCCATTCTGCACTGTTTAGTTACGTCATACATTGAAAGATACTAGCTGGAAGAATGCCCGGGTTTTAACTTTTCCCACATGTGGAAGGCATTTAACTTCAGCTCAGGTTGGACAGAGGGTCGAACACACGAGTGGACAGGTAAGCTCTGAGTCAGTGGAAGTGTCACACTTGTATAAACCCCAGAGGTTGGTGGAAGCTGAGACAGCTCAAGACTGTCTCTCAGGGTTGTTCATTTTCCTTATTTCCAGTAGTCCTGTTCCTCAAAGAACTGCCTTCTTCCTTCTTTTTCCTCTTCACTACACAAAGAACTCTTTTGAACAGCTAATAATAGCAATTGTAAGTTCTTTGTGGCAGAGAGCATCACTTATTATGTCTATTCACTCTTTCTAATACACTGAGGCCCTAAAATGCTGTAGCAATAGTAACAAAATCATCAACTTGTAATAAACTCCTACACAAACCCAATAGAAGCCACGGACAGCAAGTCCACTTTGATATCAAGCAGTTTAATGAATTAAATTAATTTTATAAACTCATAAGTGATCTGTACACATCCCTTATTTTTCAGCTCTTGACCTCAAGTTATGATGTTTCCTGTCCAGAACTTACTAGTTACTAGTCCTACAATTGCTTACACTAGTTTGCATATTTCTGAGCCTGGGTGATGATAAAATATCTACTCAACTTAATTCACTCGGATTGCTGTCTTGCTTAGTTTCCTATTTCAGTAACAAGGATTTTTCTACAATATTACATCAGCAACTTCCTTAAAACTACTAAGGGTAGCTATTACATTTTACAGTAGTTTCAGACTTCTGTAGTTTATAACCATGGGTTTTGATAACAGAGATCAGTCTTTGAGAAGAGTGTGCTAAATTCGCACCAGAAATTAAGTCTAAGAAAGCACATGTTGGTAAATCAGAGCACAATTTTAAAGCCCAATATCTCAAACTGTCACAGTTCAAAACAAATACCTTTTTATTATTGGAAAGCTGAGATTTCTAACTTTCCAGTGATGTAAATCATCCATTCCTAAGCCTAGAGCTTTATGAGACACTGGACCTTAAAACTGCCTATGGCCCTTCAGCTTACCAGACTGTGATGGCACGTGTCCAAGGATGAATATATCAAGTCACAGGCTTCAAATTAGAGTAATTTTCAACCACTCTGAATTCCTCATGTTTCAATCTATGTCACACAGGTAGGACAGGTAAATGTGTAGCTGATAATGAAACAGACACCACCCTCTGCATTTATGCTTACTCGCAAATGTAATATTCAACCTAGACAGATACCAGGGTTCAGTAATGGAAACAGCCAACAGTTTTTCACTTACAGATTTGCCAGTACGGGACATCCATTTACACCAGACAACTATTATACAATCCAGTACACTTCATTGCCATTTAGCACCACTCAAACCTCTGAACACAGCCTACGAAGCTAGATGAACAGATGTACTGTGGTGTTGTACTAGGAAAATGGCAAAGAACTGCACAAGCAGGTCTAGTATTTCAAATGGTTTCACCAGAAGGAATGAAAGGGTTAAAGCTCCAGCTCCAAAGCAACATCAATGTTTCAAATGCACACTTGCTTCTCAGTTCTGCTTCACTCCTGAAAAGGATGAAAAAGTCCCAAGAAGCACAGACTCTGCCATCTAATCTCATTTTCTTATCAAAAAGTGAAACAATACTCAAGAACAAACTTTGACAGTCTCTTTATAGCAAGTCAGAACATCTCCATACATGAATAGTCTTTGGCTTTTTTTAGATATTTTATAAAAAGCAATAATACGAAAAATAAGCCACCCAATCTGAACTTCAAACACCTTTAGAAATGCTGTTCTAGCAACATAATAGTTAAGTTTAGGTGAATACTGAGGAGAAATGATCCAGTCTTAAAGAGTTGGGATCAAAAAAAAAAAAAAAAAAAGATTTCTATTAACAAAAAGTATCCAGCTAACACAGTTACTCATAATTTTGTGGAGCACTTTTTAGCCTGAGTTTAGGGATATTCCCAGTAAGTTCAAGCATCATTAAGCATCATTAAGCATCATTATTTCAACAGGAAGATGGGATCTGGTTGGTTCTCTTTTCATATGCCTATCACCACAATGTACCTGGATGAGATTTCTTCAGCAGAATATCAGCTTCCTCTCCAAATGAGACACGACATTCTAATCTGCAGGCTGTACGCTTTTCAGCAGTTCCTTTGGCTCTTCTACAGCTTTGGAAACACTGATAAAGTAACTGTAGTTATGGGATTAAGGACTGGAACTTGCAAAAAATTTTCTCTGGGCTGAAAGAAGCCAGAGGATAAACTTAATGAGCAAAAAATATGGGAAATGAGTAACAGCTTACTGAAGATAGTTAACTGTGATAGGGCCAGTGACAGTGGGGACAAGCACTCCCTTGACAGCATCCCTCTCACTCTGCCCCTTTTCAGCTGCTAATCGCCCTGCTCAGTTCAGATGCGCGTCCTTTCCTGAGTAACGGTGCAGAGGTGTAGCAGCTGCAAAGGGGATGTGCTAGGAACACCCTGATAACCCTTCCACGTACTTTCAACGTTCACTGCCAGAGAAGGTAAACTGCAGACAGACCGATTCTCTCCTTTTGGCTAAACAACTTTATTGGATCAGACATTTGCTCCTGAGTTCCCAATAGCAGTAAGAAAAAACCCAAAAGAGATCATTACACTTTTCTGCAAGCCTTCCTAGAATTCAAAGGACTGTCACTAGCCCTTACTGTCCAGCTCATTCGTGGACTACAGCACCCTTAAGATTTCACAGCTTTAAAAGGCACAACCCCAGCATAATAAAACAAAAAAACACATATAATGCTAATCAGGAAGCATGTAAAATGAATTTCCATTATTTAATATGATTTTTAAAAAAATAAACTGGGAGAGAAAAACACACACAACAGCTGGACAATAAGGCTTTTACCCAGTCCACAGAATCACATGCATCTCATTGGTTTCTATTTTTTTTCTGAAGGAAAATTTGATAAGTATTTTTATTATGCTTTTTAATTTTATAATGCCTCCACTGTGCAAGAGGACATGTCACTGTCATTTCAATCTGAACATATCTTTCTCCTGCCTAGTATGATACAGACTTCTCAGAAGTTTAGAATAACTGCCAAAACCTCTGTCTCCTAGTAGTCAGAGAGCAAATCAGTCAGGGAAAACTCTGCAAAGGTGATGTAACACAAACTTTTGAGTAAGTGGGCTTAACTTCTAAATGAAGCTAAGTGCGATCACCTTCTCCCAGTCAGCTTCTCTGTTTTAAGCCCATTTGAGCCTAACTGGTAAGTGCAGACACAGTCATGCAGAAAATCTCAGTGCACAAGGGAGCAGGCAGTTAAGACACGCTGTAAAGCAAAAGTGTCTCCATTTTTCCATGATGATCGAGAACTTCACCCTCCCACTCCCCAGAACCCACCCATTTAAGTACTGGTAATAAGACACCAGTTGAATCTTCTTTTGTCTTTTGCTCCCCACTGCAGAAGTATGGTAAAGTTACCATACTACTAAAAGAAACGGGAGCCCAGTGGGGGCAGGGGGGAAGGTGACAAAGGCTTCAGTGCAAATAAGTGTGCAGACAGAAAATTAAAAAGGAAAAGGGCCTGATACTTTTCAAGTCTTGCACGATAGCATAGGAAGAGGAGTTACCTGGGAGGTTTAACAACTGCAAGTGAATTTAGGCTGGTACACGAGGTGAGGATGGGGGAAACATTTACATTACTTCAGTAGACAAGAGAAAATCCCAAATCTGTTTTTCTACCCTTCCTGTCAATTAGGTTCCTGTCTGTATTTTTGTAGATGTCCAGCATTCAACTAACTCATCCTTCATTCATTCGCTAGATCAGATTGATGTCACTGAGACATTCGTACACTATTATTACACCGGACAATAAAGACAACCTAAAGACAGGCATGCTCCAATTCAAAAATATTCCTTAATAGGATCCTTGACTATTCAGACTGATAATCATAACTATGAGGGTCATGACAGAACACTGTCATTGCAAACTTGTGTGGGAGAAGAGCTCCTGATTTTTTAATTCAGGAAGGAAGCAGACTTACCTTACAGACTCTGACAGAGATTAGATCGTGCTGTAAGCAGTCTCCATGAAATAAATATGATGTTAAAGTCAGCTATCGGCTTCTGACTTTGTTGCCGTCCTGTCAAAACTCAGAGAAGTTGCATTGCCTAATTTTGCGTGTGAGTGTGTGAAAGACAGAAACGGTTGACAGTAAGGCAAACTGGTCAGATCAGCCAGATTCTGCTGGGTTTATATAGCTGAGCTGCAGATCCTGATCCTTGGCTCATTCCACTGTAATAGGATGCCTGAAGGCATTTTTTTCAGTTTTGCTTTAAAGGAACAGCCTCTCTCTTTGGCTTAGCTTCTGAAAGACACACACACACACTCACATACACACACTGTCATACACAGGCACACACACAAAAAAAGAATTTGCATGCAATTTATGGCTAAAGAAGGAAACCCCTGAACCATTAAAAAAGAAAGTCAGCTCAGGGCAAATGACTCAGAAAGCAGCATATTTTCCTTAGCAGCAGAGTACATTATCAGGAGTTTTAATCCCCTCATCCCCATTATTTTAACATTGCAAAAGAGTAGCAAACTTTAAAAAACTCAGAGGAATCACAAGCGGGATTTCAATTCTAGAAACTCCTACAGAACATAATGGGTGTAATGTGCAGTTAGTGTAAATCACCCCACTCCACTGGAATCAACTGAAAAATTCAGATTTACACAAGCTGAGGATCTGGCAAATCCCCATATTTTCAAGCTTGTGATCTCCTTTGCATCGTTTTGCACTCCTCCTGCTCTCTCAAGAGCCATATGGAGAAGAGTGGAGAAATCAAGAGAAAAGTCTAGTGAGCAGAGTCCTACTCTGATTGTTTGTAAAAAAAAAAAAAAAAAAGAGATAAAGAGAATGAGGGATTTCCTTTCTTCTCAGATCTGATAAAAAGAGATTAGGTGTCTGTGTGTGCGTAAAGATAATCCAACCACTTTTGTAAGGCTTATGGTTTTTTAGTCATTGCATTCTCTCTGCTTCCCATCCCAGAGCTATCAGTAACACACAGAGTGCTATCTGGGACATTTTCAGGAGTGTTTGCTGTCTCTGACTATACTTGAACCTCAGGCTTGTGGCAAAAAGCAAAGATCACATTCAAAGGGTTCTTATTAACACCGATCTCCATCCTACCTGATACTAAAAATCTGCCTCTCCCTTGCCTAAACCCCATCCCACTGTTGGTCTGGTTTTTGTTTGCGGGGGTTTTTTTTGTTTATTTGGGGGTGAGGGTGACACAGGGGGGAGAGGAATATTAATCTTTAACATTCAGGTCTATCTTCTAGGATAAAGGATGCAATCACTCTTCTGTTTGATGAAAGCAAGACTTATCCAAACACCACTGAAGACAGTGAAAACACAAGACACTACTCGCAGATTTCAAGGGGCTATGTGACAGCCCAATAGGAAAGCAATGGGATCCTACTCAGGAACAAGGATGTTCATAAGGATAAAAATTGATTGCACAGGCCTTTCTGATCAGGTTTCTTTCTGAATGTACCTTCTCCCAGCTGGCCCTTCTCAGGCTCCATGAACTTACACATCACTTTAAAGATTTTTTCCTTTTTTCTGCTTCACAAGCACAGCACTACCAGGAAGATTTGGCCCATCCTACACATTTAGGAAAGGATGAGGGAAATTCCTGACCCTGAAATTCTGAATGACCATTTTAGAATCATTATTTCTGGAAACCATAAAAAGCAGAGTTCTTTTGCTCACTGAACTACTTAAATTTTCTTTGCTGTGGCTTTCATACATAACATTGACCCCATGTGTGTATTCTCTTGTGTCTAATATCACTGAGCTCACACCGAGCTCCCTTCTTCAGCACATGACACAAACTTTAATTTCCAAATAGCTGCTGATAAAAAACTAAGGAAGAAAAAAGAAAAAAAAAAACAAAACCAACCAAACAAAAACCTTGTAGAAGTTTTTACAAATTATTTTTCCAACAACAGATCCCAAATCTCCAACCAATTACAGAAGTGTTCAAAAAAGAGAGATCAAAAATTTCATTAAAATCAGTGATGCATCTCTATCAGCCATTTATGAACACCTATTTTCAATTTCTGTGTTAATTTTTTCACATGCTGTTTTTCATAACAGTCATGCCCTATTGGAGAGAGGATCAGAAACGTTAACTAATTCCTGGTAGAGGCATCAGATCCTCTTTGATTTCTGATTTATTAAAAGTAAATCTTGTTCTGGACATCTCCACCAACCTCAAAGACAATGAGGTTACTGTATACAGCCACTAATAAGTCTCCAATTTTTGTGTGTAATTCTTCTCAGAATATTCTCAAGATGGTCCTGGTATCAGCCTACATTAGCTGTCCCCCAATTATATAGTCTTGTGAAATTCAATTAAAATGTGTACTCAAGGCCAAAAACTGCACGTGAGATGTAACACAATTTTTCCAATAAAATCTCATGGGAACTCAGGAAAAGATGGTTCCCCATACAATGAACCATTCACTGTCTTTTAATTCAGCAGTCCTTTCACATCTATTTGCAAAACACTTTATTTCATTGTCCACCCCCATGAGTCTAAACAAGATATTTAAAGTGTGTGTGTAAACTGTGGAAAACAATTTGCAGGATTTTTTTTTGGAGCAATTTTTTTTTGCTAATACTAGCTTTTCTGCCAACAGTTATTGAATCAAAATTTAAACTATTTTTTTTTCCAATAATTCTCCACCCACTTACCTGACTTCAAAAAACATACCATATGAGATGAGTTTCAGTTAAGAGTTCAGGCCTGTTCTTGTTTTATCTTTTTGGGCTCACCCACCTTTAATTATGCTCTGTTGCAAACACTGAATGATACACTGTATCAGAAGTAAATGATAACATGAAAGAAAAAGGAAAATGTATTTTAATCAGAAAGATAGCTTTAGGTTGTGATCTCTAACAAGCAGGAATAAAACTGGATTCTGTGCTCTGTGGTATCCTCTTTCATTAGATAAATGGGGATAGCAATTGATTTTTTTTTAAATGAAAGGAACAGGGAGAAATTAAATGAACGTTGAAGTTCATACTCTTGCATTTACTGCGGTGTTTTTATGCACTTACAAGCTCGTATTAGAGATGAAATTCAAATGTGCGGAAGATCATAACAGATAGAGAAATCTAGGAATATCTTGATATTTATGAAAGCATAATAGAGACCAACTAATTGCTTTGGAAAATATTAGCGAATTGCAAAAAATATGCTCATTACCACCGTGGGACAAAATTGCTACAACACAGGTAATTAGACTTAGTTCCAATTTAATCCTGTGTTGGTTCACCCAGTCCCAATAATCTACTTTGTAGCAGCATATGTGAGACAGTGAAAGCTGCCGAGTGTGAAGACATGAACATAGGAGAATTAACACTACTGCTAGCATAGCCTCAGAAGTCTTCTGCCATGCACATAGTGCAGCCGACTTCAGTAACATGCAGATGGGAATGCAGTGAGCCACTGGAATATAACTTATGACATATAAATGGCCACATGATATTGCTTTGGGGCAGGGAAACAGATACTTGTTTTGAACAATTTTAGGAGCCAGGAGACATATGCAGTACCTGTGGCTGGAAGGAAGTGCATTTCTCATAGAAAACTAATTTTGGTGCAGGACAATGCTCAAAAAGCAGCACCCAATTGCACAGCATGGAGACAGCCAAGCCAGCCAGCCTGAGAAACGGTACCAATTTAGTCACAATGAAATGTATCCTGCTGAGGACAGCTTATCTCATTTAACGTTAAGAGGAAGATGAAAAATCAAGATTTAAAAAGAGACTATAATATCCCAGGTTGATCCTTAAGGAGACATGACTTTAAAGATCCTTTCCATGCTCCATTCTTATGACTGATGCTTTTAGGTTAAGTAATTTCCAGAGACATTTTGATCCTTCTTCACCGAATATCCTTCCCCTATGTTTTCTGTCTTTTGAGACCATATTCACAAGATTTCACTGGTACAGAATCAAATTCACAGTACTTTTGTTTTTACATTTGCATTGCCTTGATTCCTTTACAACTGTAGCCAAATGCAAGCCAGTTAATTCTAGTTCACATTGAGTAGTATTCTGGCAACTGTGCTAAAACTTTGGCTTTTGGGCTACCATCTTATCTGCTGCTTTTCAGCTGATTTCCCATGAATTTGTAGCAAACCATTGTCCCAGCATATTCACTGCTTCTTACTTGACAATCATTTGCAAACAGACTTTGAATTTTATGAGACCATTTATTTAGAATCTCTCAATGCTAATATACAAGATGACACTTCAACTTATTTCCCCCCAAAATATCTAAATATCTAAACTATTGCTTTAAAAATCTGCTACTTGCAGCAATTCATGTTGCCTCTACATTAATATTCTCCCTTCCCTGATGTAATGACTCTCAAACAGAACAAGAGCTTTCAAGCACTGCAGACTTTTGGCTACTTGTCCAGTGCTTACATTTAGGTGAGAACACTAATTTATATAGTTATACATAGAACATCCTTTCCCAAATGTTATGAGCACTGGTATAACCATGTTCAACCGTGCTGAAGACAACATTGCTTTGAGGCTGGATTGATCCTGGTAATTACAACCCATGTTAAAAGGCAGGAAGAGTGTCCACTGTCTTGTATCAGAAAATGAAGAAGCTCATTCTTAACCCAGGGGAAGTCTGACCTAAATAGACGAATGCAGAAACTGAAGGTACAAGTTTGCAATTGCTGCACAGGTCAGCACTACTGAGAATTTCAGTGGAATCAACTGCACATGTAAAGACAGTAAAGTTGAGGCCCCATAATATCCATTAAAATACTTAATAAAGTATCACACCAAACACTAAATTACAAACTTGTAAATTTTGGAATTTTTAAGAGATTATCTCCAAAAAGGAAAAGGAAAAGGAAATTTCCTCTATTATTTGGATTTATTATTATTATTATTATCATCAGGACATTTCCCAAGGGTTGCATTCATTCCCTAAATGAAGAAATAAGAAACAGCTCTTTGAGAGCAGACCCACTGGGCTTGTGTACTGCCTGTACACAGGAAGACAGTTGTGACAGATATCCATTTAGCCTTTCTTTAACTGGTCTTTTAAGAGCTAAGCATGTCTTGGCATGACCTGGAAAGACCACAAGCTTAATCACAAACATGAGATAATTGAGAAAATGTTGGTGTTTAATAAAGTTATTTCAAACTCTCTTATCAAGACAGTGAAAAGAAGTTATGTGCCTGTTAAGGCATACATGAAAGTACAGCCAGGTGATCAGGTGCTAATGCAAGGTCTGCCATGCTCTGAAAAGATGATCTTGATCATCTTTTTCGCTGATCTATAAAATAAATGTCCTTTGCAAGGTAGACATCAACACACTGATAATATACACTAGACAAGAATTTGTTGTTGGTGATATCACAAACATTTACAAAGATAATCTAGATAGCACTATGCTAAATTCACCCAAGAAAAATAAAAGCTTCACCAAAAAAAAAAAAAAAAAGAGTAAATAGACAATAAAACTATGCCAGTGCATAAATATTCTCCATCCAAACTGCTGGTGTCAGACACTGTGACACAGAATAACTTCTAATGTTCATAAATATCTTTGGCATTTACTGTATTTGCAGTAGACTTTATTAGAAGTTTATGAGACAAAGTATGGTTTTCACTATATTTCAAGGTAGGAAGAGTAACAAGGAAGAATATAACAAATTCCTGAGGACTGAGTGAGAAAGTGAAGCTCGCAATATGAGATGGCTAAAGCTTTTATCAATATGTTAGCATTACTCATAGGTGGTTAATCCATAGATGACACAAGGAAAGTAACTCAACTGCTCTAAAGGGTTTATACTGTGCCACACCAATTTGTATCCTCTAAGTACTGGAGTTCATAAAAATACTTAAGCACAAGCTTCTATCCATCCCTAAATACTTCCGTGCACTTTACTGTAATCATGTTTTTAAGCTTATTGATGTCAAAATTATAGCTAATCACATTAAATACATCCTTAAATGTCTTGCAGGAACAGTTTCCCTACTGAAGCTTAAGTAATGAAAACAGAAAAGCAAAAGTCTGTAGTGCTTATCCATTCTATATGAAACATGTTCAAATATAATGATAGCCATTATCAGTATATGCCCTACAGTGATGAGGATCCCTAGTGCTAATAAATACTGAAGAGTGGATAGTTATACAGCACAAACAGATGTGAGCACACCTAAGTACCCTTTTGTTAACAAACATGATGCAGTTCCACCCAGCTATCATCACAAGGGGTTTGGCCTGGGAGGAAGGTAGCCTACATTACCCACAGGATTGCTCTACCTAAGCACTCCCTTACATAGAGATCAGGACATCTAATGAACATGGTAGTTGAAAAATGTAGCTCTCCACAGACAGTGATAGCAATGTTTCCTTGGTCTGTATCTTGGTATATCGAGTATGGTTTGTTTGATAAGAATCTGTCTTAATTTTGGGTAGGAATTTGATGGCGCTTGCTACCCAAACATCCTCATTTATGCCACATTAACACCTCCCATACATCTCCTCCACACCCTAGCTAAAAAGCTGTGGACACTGCATAATCTTTGATGCCCTCCTGAAATAAGTATGACCCTGAAGGGCCTTGCGGTAAAAGGTGCCTGAAAGAAGCACTTCCTTGAGTGAGATGTTGCTCCCAGAAAATGTGTTCAGTCACTAAGAGACATGCCAACTGGTCACCATAAATGGACCACTCACCTAGCATAAGCGCATGAGACTACTCCTCTGCAAAAATGTACATCTGTTACATAGACATATCTTTGTTTGCTGCTACTAAATGTAAAAACCTACTTGCTTAGGAAAAAGGAGAATGAAGATTTAACAAGAGGCTCTTCTGGCAGCTAACTACTTCCTTAAAAATTCTAATTAGCGTGAGCCGTGCTGTGCTGTAACTAAAAAATAGACAAATGGTTTCATGCGTTTAAGCAATATTTAGTCCCAACAGCATGTTTCATCCAAAAATGTCAAAGCACTTACACAGAAAAAGAAGGAGATGGAACCTTAAAGGTAATATAGTCTTTCAGTTTAGCCATTCATGCTTCAGGCGATGCTGTCAATTAGTCTAAAAGCTGTTACCTGGCCTGGTTAGCTATTTAACAGGTAACCCATAACAAATGTACACATGCAACGCCCTGACATAAGAAAAGAGAATCTTCACAAGGATTTGGATCCATGGAGTTCAAGATGGTGGGTTTGATAACCACTGTGCAGTGATTAATTTTTGCTAATTGGAGAGACAAGACCCATTGGCTGTCAAGGTAACCATGTCCAACCTTTAAAGTAGGAAACTGGTCGCAATGGCTGTCTTAATCCTAAAGCAAAACCCTGACAGGAAGACACTGTAGAAAAATGTGGCAGAAGGACCTTCAATTGTATACCCTCTGGAAATCAAATAAAAGCTGCTGTTTAGCCACATTTATAAACATCATATCATGTATATCACCATTGGCATTCCTGTGAGTGAAGGTAAGCAAGCATATAGACAAATTAGTATTTATGATAGGTATTCCAATCAATGTTCTATCAATAGCATCCATAAAAGACCCACCTGAGGATAAGCAGGCACACTGTCCATCTTGCACAGTTTGACAGAGTTTTATGAAAATAGTCCCGATCCACTGACATAAGAGAGGGGAAAACCCATTTCTATTCAAAGCACCCCAATAAGAGAGGAAGACACCTGTTTGTCTGTCCTTTGAGTCAAAAAAAAAAAAAAAAAAAAAAGATCTTCCCAAAACTCCCAAACAAACCTTGGAGGAAAGCTGTCTGTCCAAGTACTAGAAATCTAAAGCTGTGGTTGAGAAGAGAGGAAATGCCCCAAAACAACTGAAAACTACCTGTTTGTGCTGGCTCTAGACACTCATGTCTCTAGTCTTCAAAGCATATCCTAAAATTGTTTTAAACTAATAAATCATAGTCACAGATTAGCAAATAGGGATATTTAATGTCTCCATTCAGCTGTTAGGGATGAGCAGCAGATAAAATCATTAGAGAAAGTCAGGAATCTGGCTGATGGAGAACCGGTCATTTGCTTTGTAATTCGTAGCCTCTGCAATCAGCTGAAGAGGTGAAAGGTTCACTGAAATACTAGAGACATAAGCCAGACAGCAGAGCTGTTTGACCTGCACAGCATTTGTACAGACTAGCCAAGTGTTTTAGTGTGAGAGTTGTAATTAATCTGTTCATTTTCAAGGAAGAACTAACTTTGGATGTTGAAGCTCAGGTTCAACAGAAGGGAGGAGCAGAAGGGAGGGGGGCTGGTAGGTACAATAGACGTATATGCTTGAAATGTAATTCTGGATTCCTTGAGTACTAACAAAGAGGCTTTTACAGCTATATTTGCCTAATTATTGCCTCACTTCTTGATAATATAACAAGAAACATGGTCAAGGAAAAGCAGACTTGTGAGAATTTCCACTTGTCTCCCCAGCAAAAATCTTGCCAATTTTTAGTGAAAAGTGCTAATTAGTGTCTCCCTCTCCTCTGGTTTTTTTTTTTCAGAATTGCCCCCTGACCAGCTGGGATATCATATCAAAGTTGTCAAAGACTGGCAAGGACCAGCAGCATGATTAATCCCACATCACTCACAAGAGTCCTCAGAAATGTGCTGCCTGATCTTATCTGTTCATCTTCAGTTTGCACCCATACATGAAGAGACAGGAGCATAGTCCTAGCAGCCCAATTCCTGACACTGTCCATTTTACCCAAGATATCTATGGATGCAGCAAAGCAATGTGAACAGGGAGAGGTGATGCTGGCTCTTCACAGAGCTCTGATCCCATTTATATGGCAGTGAAGGGGAACACAAGCTCTTTCTTCTCTCTCCTTGTGTATCGCTCAACACACTTCGCTGTGTCACTAGTGAGGTCACATCATAAAAGCAGACCAAAGGAGAAGAGGGAGGCCTTTTTTTCCCTGCCTTTTTCCCAGCATTTCCGGTAGAAGCCCATACACCTCTCCTCATATCCTGTATTTGGCTTCTTCTGGGACCAAAGGAAAACCTCAAAGCAGATGGGATTTAGCTTGCTTACATTCTCTATAGCTAACTCAGATTTTATTAAACACAGCTGTAATCCCAGACTTCTTCAAATGGGTTATCTCACTTCTTACATTGCTTCTGTATCTTTAGAAATCCAGGTTTAGCAATAATTCTGAGGGGGAAAAAAAAAAAAAAAAAAAAAAGAGTGAATTCATCAGAAGCATCTAAGTCATGAATTTAACAAAAAAAATGTGAGTTTGTAATTGAGCCCTGACCAATTCTTTCTTATTTCCCAGTTCTTCACATCTTTTTTAGGACAGTGTAGTCCACCCTGGACTGAGACTAGAGTCCATCAGATAACACAGCAGAAGCAAAATATATGCTAGAGTAAGACAGGATAATGCATAACTGACTACTGCTTATACCAAGTGCCTTTCCTGCATTCTCTGAAACCCAGGAGTACCCTCTTATCTCCTCATAAGTTTGGGGCTCTCTTAACATCAACAGAAGAGTAAATTCAGTTGAAACCACCTCTCTTGCTCATAACCATCTTTCCCAGCTCAGATTTAAGATTATCTCCCTTTCAGAGCTAGCAAACAAGGCAAGCCTTCCACAACAGAATAATCCAAATCATTCCACGTTGAAATAAGGTTGTTTGCGACCTATTTATATGACAGTGCAACAACAGAAATCATGTATGCTGCTTTTATTCTCAATACAGTTCCTTTATCCCCATACTTTTAGAGTGCAAATTGTATGACAGTATTGTGCAAATACTCCTCCAAATCTTCATTTACAAAGCTGAAGTTAATTGAATGCACAAGTTCAATTCACAAAAGATCAGACTTTTTTTTTTTTTTTCACTATCAGTATCAGTAATTTAATAATGTCTATGTTTTCAAAACAATCAAGACAGAGCAGGAAAATCTTGTTGCTGTGTACAGGGGTAAATTCAACTTTCTGATTATCCCAAACAAATGGCAGTCACTGTCTGTGATAAAGAATGCACAGAAGCACACAACTAAAATGAGGATCTAACCAAGAAAAAAAAAAGAGTTCCTGCTGTAGATCTCTGCTTTAATTTGCCTTCTCCAGAACAGCCCTGATTTTGTTAGAGTGCAGTCAGGTTTCTCTCACCTAAAGCAATTTTTAGGGCAAA
This sequence comes from Pelecanus crispus, assembly GCF_030463565.1. Taxonomy (NCBI): domain Eukaryota; kingdom Metazoa; phylum Chordata; class Aves; order Pelecaniformes; family Pelecanidae; genus Pelecanus; species Pelecanus crispus. The sequence goes on from NC_134651.1 coordinate 34,614,927, forward strand.
CATTTGCATTATGAGAGTTTTTTCTACTGTTGTTGTTTTAAACTGCATTTATTCTGGCAAAGGCGGTGCCTCCCACAAGGCTGAATTCTAAAACTGATGTCTGAAGAAGAGAGAGAGGACTCAGAACCCATAAAGGTATCAAATTCCAAATATTTTATTTCTTTTTTAAAAGGTTTTTACAGACACCATTATGCAATGAGGATTAGGAGTACTCATGTAACAGTCAGTGCTTTAGTATCCCAAAACGACCATGTCCAAGATTGCTCATTACAGCTAGGAAGTGATTCCATTTTGTAAAGCCAACAAGAGATACTCCATGTCATGAATTCCAGTCAATTATAGCCAAATTCAGCCCATGTCCTCCTACTGTAGTTTTCCACCACCTCAATATGTTAACTGCTCCACAGTAAAGTTTGTATCTCACTACCTGTTGCTAAATAAAAATAAAATATAAAAAAGAGCAGTGTGGTGGGAAACTCAGAATTCGACACATCAAGCATCTTGGATTTCAATTTGGCATTTGGCCAAGGTGCAGAAGCACTTATGGACTTTACACATATTTGTCTGATAGTATTATGACTCCACTTTTTCTTTTCTTTTTTTCTTCTGTCTACATTACTAGTGTCTGTTCCCAATTTGCTGTGTAATGAAGTGACACAGGGCTTAGGAACGTCCCCTGGAACAAACTACCAGCCCCCACCGCCTACTGCGATGGGGAAACTCATGGCTCTGACTTCATGGCACCCGGGACTAACAAGCACAGAGCTACTGCAGCAGTCCTGGCAAGAATAAAAAAGCAACCAGACTCCATATGTCCGCCCAGTACTGAGGGGGAAGTGAGTGAGGACAGATTTTCCATTCTATAGCCAGAGGCCCATCTTACGGGAAATTTCAGTCAGTAAAAGCAAAATGTTACTGGAATGTTGCCTTCTTGAGATTCCATGGAATCTTTTATTATTATTAAATTTGGAGAAACAGGTGTGAAAAATTCATCTCTTTCCCCATGGGGCTTGTTCAGATGTTGCAGATTGCGTGGACTCTGCAAGATGCAAAAGGGCTTCTGTCTGGCAGTGTTACCTGCAGACAAATACCTGTTTCTAATTAGCTGCGGGTGTTCCCCCGCCTGCCCACCCCAAGGCAAGGCAGGAGGAAAGCATTTGGCAATGACAATGATATTGTCTACTAAAACAGGCTGCCAAATAATTTCCTTAGCATTCAGAGTATCCCATAAGGTAGCTGAAGTAGTGAGATGGAGCATCTCAGTGCTTTGTGAGCAGCCATAACACAAATAAATTGTCCTCTTTAGGTAGAGGATGATCAGCTGCACTCAGAGACTATCACAAAATGACACTGAGACCCTATTAAAACACTGATTGCTCTTCCTTTAGGTGAGGCAGCAAAGAAAAGCTTCATGGAGCCAGAAAGCATCTTTCCTGTTTGTGCCACCTCCCCATCCATGCTCCCAGATCTCAGGCACTCAAGACAGGGCTGCAAGGGAAATATTAACCCTTGCTGCATTGACTCTCCTAGTAGCCCAGAGCCCCATACTAATAATGTGAATGCAACGTAACTCATTTCAATACTCACATTTAGGTGGCTTAACAGGCATTTCTAACCAGTCAAGCGTGTGAACAAGTATAAGCAAGCCTATGTCCCATTTAGTGGAGGTGTCACAGTCCTACAATACTGCAAAACATTAAGGTAAGAAGCCCGTGAGCAGGCAGCCAGACAATGATAGCAAGCGAACTAGGGAGAAATACCCTTTTTATTCTACGGGGCCCTCTGTTATGAGCTGCATGTGTTTAAAGACACGTTACAATTCAGGAAGGACAGTACAATAGATTTTACTCCCTTCAGCAGCTGGCTCACACAACAGCAACATGGATTCAGGGGGGTCTCAGATCCAGGGGAAAAAAAAAAAGTGCAGAGAGAATAACGAGCAATGCCTCAGTAAAACAATTTGCATCTCCAGGCTAATGGACGCTTGAGGAAGTTATTAAGATATAATCTTGGAAGTGACTCTTGGCACCTGTGTCTGTTCCAACACTACAGTAGAAATGAATAAACTAACCCTCAGTAAAAGAGGAAAAAATTATGTTACATTTTTTACATCTACTGACAGACAAAAGCAAACAGATCAGTAACGAGGGCAAGGAACATACAAAATGTTCTCAGTTTTCTAACCTAACTTGTGTCCTTTCCAGAAACTGACTGCAAAGGATATAGTTGGTATAAGAGCTATATCGAAGGGAACAATAGACAACACAGACACCTTTCAGGTTTTCTCTTCTGAAAGCAATCCAGGGACTTAATACTTGTACTGTGTATAAAAAAACAAAACAAAACAACAAAAACTCTAGTGCATAAAAGACTCAGATGATTAAAAGCTATGAGATTTGCTTGCAGAGGCCTGTGCACATCATTTTCTAGGGTCAAATCCAGCCCCCCTGCATTGTGGCCACTTGACAGCCTGGTACACAGCAGGGGTTACACGGTGCTGCGCTGTCTCCTCCCACCACCAGCAAAGAACTGCCCTGTCCTGTGCCCACAGGCTGGCCAGAAGGTTCAGCCCAGGATAGTTGGTAGTCATCCAGTTGTATACATACATGCATGTATATGTCTGCTTATTTTGCACAGAGACACCTGGTCTTCCCTTTCCCTTTTTGTTTCTAGTCCTTATGTTTCGTTTAAGTGCAATACACCTTGCCAAGGCGAGAATGTATGAGATGCTCTTATTACAAAGGTAATTTTCTCTCTAGGTTCTAGCATTGAAAGTGAGCTATTTGTTCCATAATTAACCATTTCAGAGACAAGTTATTGGACTGCTGTCTAGACCTTGTCTGGCAATTCTCATTTTCCTACAGAGTCTAATGGAGTTGCTCATGTATCACGTATCTTTTATTTAATTTTATTTTTTTATCCATGAAATTAAATCTTTACCTCATCAGAAGAATCTGATGAAAGGCAAATCTATTTCAGAGAGTTGACATATTTACCACAGTGGCATAGGACTGCCTGACCTCCAGGCTGCTGTGGATTTAATGTGGGAGCCTACAAAAAATTCAATGTTTTAACCAGGAAGGAAGAGGTTGAGAGGAAGGAGAGCAAACTCAAGAGCAAACTCTGCTTTTAAAAGGGTGTAAATCCAAAATAGCTTCCCCCAAAAAAATGACATTAGTTCAGGTTTTGATTGGTGTAAATGAACTTGCCTCCTAAAAGACAGGTCAAAAGTTTGATGTTCTAGACTGGAGGAGAGGAAGTGGTTAATATTTCACCACACGGTAAAAAGCCAACTGTGTCAATAGACTATATTCTACCTGGAGAAAGAAAGTTTCTAAATGTGGTTAAATCTGACATCAGAAATCCATAGATGCGGCCTCCTATATAGTATCAGGAAACACAAGGCGAGACATAATACGTCAATGGAATATTTTTTTACCTCGAGAATATGAATAATGTGATCATTGAAAACATGGCTCAGGGACCCTCATGACTCAGGGTGTGTAAATCTCAAATTCCTTCACGGGTTAATAGGTCTATTTGGAGAAAATATCAACAATCTGGACACTTCTACAAAGCTTTCTCCAAATGCCCCCATGTCAATTTGGCTTGGAAACTAGGCTGAGCACAGCATGAGACCCAGCTCTCCTCAGAGAACTATGGGACTTGCTAAGCATAATTTGAATGGTTTCTTTTGCTTGCTAAATGCAAGTTGCAGAGGAAGTTTTGAGGACTTAATAAAAATTACTATATCTTATTCAGTTTTCCAAGGAGTTCATTGATGAATCCTGATCACAGACCCATCCTGAAGTCAATTATAACAACTGGGCAAAACCAACTATTTCCATTCTCCAGACAAGATGGTCAAAGGATATGAAATGACACCACCTATGCCATGCAAGTTTGAGAGCATGTACACATTAGAAAGGCACTTGGCTCTTACTTTGACTTTCCAGTCTTGGATAATCAAGGAGTGTCATGCCGTGACTTAACTAGCTGTCCCTCTCACCAGATCATGACAGGTATTAGCCAGAGAGACAACTACAGAAACAATGTTTACTGCGAGCAAAGACCTATATTCAAAATGGCAATACTAAGGAGGGAAGGAAGCCTTAGAAATCAACTCAATGTTTCTCTTATCCTCAGGACACACAGCACGCTGAGCAACCCTTGGAGACTTATGCCCAGGACAAGCCTCTCCAGCACGTGCAACTGATACTAGACTGCTGCAAAAATCTCTTCAGAGAAATATCCTACCTCATTCATTTTACACTCTTTGCACAGTCAAAGTCCTTTCATTCCTCATACCTGCAGTGGAAGTGACAGGTAGAGGGGCAGGCCCTCAGTACCTTCTGTTCCACCAGACAGGCACTATGAAGCCACGTGTCTCCTCATTCAACCTGAATTCAGGATCCAGGGGAAGGCTCAAAAACAGCTTGTAAAGATGTTTTCTCCTGCTTCATAAACTTTCCGTGTATCACATACAGCCCTTGCAAGCAGCTGCAGCCTCTTGAGTATCTCCTTTAAAAAACATGCAACATGGTTTTGCTATCAAGACAAACTGCAATTTAAAAACTGTGGAAGTAGCTTATGCCAACTAGTTCTCGACTAGATGGCAAAGGGACCAATGAACATGAAGGCATAGAAAATAAAGTTTCCGTACAAGACTGTTTGGTAACAGGTTGCCTCACAACATCAATGTCCCTGGAGGTGCGTTTCAGAATCCCAGGGGAGTTTTGAAGACCTTTTTGAGCACTACTGTGGTCCTACTGCCAGAACTAGGAAGTTTATATGCATACAGTTGAGCCAAGGTTAAACTACTATCATACCGTTGGCCTGCAATACTGACATACCCAAAAGCTCCATCTAAGTTTCTGGCTCTTTCAAATAGAAAGAGAAAAGACAAGATAAAGCTACTTGTCAAATACCAGAAACTCCTAGAAAATGAAATATTTTCTGGAGTGACATTTGGCCTGTTCTTTCCCCTTTTGCCAGGGGTTTGGGCTGTATCTGAGCTGGATGTTGCATTGCTGTGTGGGTCCCTTCACAGAGCAGGCAGAACAGCTTTGCACTGTTTACACAGCCTGAGTTTCCTCAGCAAGACAACCAGGGATTTTCCATGTCCATGATCATTCCTGACTGGCTGCAGTGATTTCCCTTAAGTTACTGAGCACTTTCAAATACACTTTAAGCACAAAAGAAAGGAACGTGACAGCTGAACTGGGGACTGCTAATAAATATGTATTTTTAAAAGCTATGCACAGATTTGCAAAACTCATCCCTTTCTATCAGTTAAGAGAAGAAAGTAAGTAACAGTAGCATAATTTTGCTAAGAATCTTTACAAATTTTTCCACAGCAAACACTGGGAAACTCTGTATTCACAGTTACTGAGTTATTTTGAGATCTATAACATCAACTTCTTTATAGAGGCTTCTAGGTTAGCCTTGCCCTAGAATAACAGCAATCTTCGGCCTTGCAGCTGTATGATCTCTGCCAAAAAGGCTACTGTTCATGCACACTAATGTATTCTCTGGATGCATCTGCACAGCAAAACATAGGTGCAGCTTGCTATACTGCTTTCACCTTAGCGACACAGATAATGGCTGTAATAGGAAGGTGGCACTGGGGGGGTTTGGCTTCAACTGACGTTAGCTTTGGGAGTCTATTGGAGACTGTAGCCATATAATGTGGCATCTCTCCAGTACTAAATTCTGTCATGTATTTTAATAGTCCTCACTATTCATGCCACCCATTTTGAAGCTTACTTGGAAGCTATGCCCGCATATAGTACCATTGGCTCTTTGTTTTGCTGGCAATACGTGAGGACAGAAAGGACAGGTGGACTCTGAAAAAGCTCAATGCAGACTTCTTTCAAAGCAGCTGGAACACCCTCAAAGTTATGGTATAAATGACATCCATAAGCTGAGTCTTACAGAGTCTTTGCAAATTTGTAACACAGGATAACAGAAATAGCACAATCATTTAAGTGGTTAATGGTCACCCTTTAGCGACTCTGTAACTCACTGAAGTTTCAAATGTACTTAATAAACATGGCTTTGGCTCCCATTCAAACTGTCTGGCCGACATTTACTACAGACCAGTTTCCGTCAGACAATCTTGAACCACCTGCAATTCAGGGTTCCCTTGCAATAAGGAAGGGGGATGTAAGAACACTTTTCATAGAATCACAGAATCGTGTAGGTTGGAAAAGACCTTTAAGATCATCCAGTCCAAATATTAACCTACACTACCAAATCCACACTAAACCAATCAAGGGTAGACTAGACTAAACCATGTCCCGAAGTGCCACATCTACCCGTTTTTTGAACACTTCCAGGGATGGTGACTCCACCACCTCTCTGGGCAGCCTCTTCCAATTCTTGACCACTCTTTCCATGAAGAAATTTTTCCTAATTTCCAACCTAAACCTCCCCTGGCGCAGCTTAAGCCCATTTCCTCTTGTCCTATCACTAACTGCTTGGGAGAAGAGACCAACACCCACCTCACTACAACCTCCTTTCAGGGAGTTGTAGAGAGCAATAAGGTCTCCCCTCAGCCTCCTCTTCTCCAGGCTAAACAATCCCAGTTCCCTCAGCTACTCCTCATAAGACCTGTGCTCTAGACCCTTTACCAGCTTCGTTGCCCTTCTCTGAACACGCTCCACCACCTCAATGTCTTTCTTCTACTGAGGGGCCCAAAACTGGACACAGTATTCGAGATGCAGCCTCACCAGTGCCAAGTACAGGGGAACAATCACCTCCCTGCTCCTGCTGGCCACACTATTCCTGATACAAGCCAGGATGCTGTTGGCCTTCTTGGCCACCTGGGCACACTGCTGGCTCATGTTCAACCAGCTATCTACCAACACCCCCAGGTCATTTTCTGCCGGGCAGCTTTCCAGCCCCTCTTGCCCAAGCCTGTAGCGTTGCATGGGGTTGTTGTGACCGAAGTGCAGGACCCAGCACTTGGCCTTGTTGAACCTCATACAGCTGGCCTCGGCCCATCGATCCAGCCTGTCCAGGTCCCTCTGCAGGGCCATCCTACCCTCGAGCAGATCGACGCTCCCACCCAGCTTGGTGCCATCTGCAAATGACAAATGATAATTGTTCTTATACCTTGTGAGCTCCAAAGTAGGAAAAATCCTGGAGTTCTATTGCTCAATGTCATCAAGTTAAGCAGCAGTAAGCGAAGTGATGTCATCAAAGGCATCAAGTCTATTTCTTGGAGATATTTGGATTAAAATGTTATATGGGGGACTGATTTCATTTTATAAGAATCCCAGCTATAAACAGATTAACAAATTATTGTGACAGACAGTAAGCCTTTCGTGAGAATGTTTACCACTGAGTTCCAAAGGCTAGGCTGTGGCCAAGCCCATCATTTCAGAAACATAACCAACAAGTACAGACTTCCAGGAATCACATGCTGCTAAGAAAGGTGCCGGCAAGGCAGACTGGAAGCTAGAAAATGACTGTAGAAAAGGTGGTGGAGGCAAAGGGGGGGGATGACATTCTTTCCTGACTCTCACTCCAAGAATCAAGTTTGGAAGCCAGAGGACAGCAAGCCAAAAAGCTAAACACATCTGATTTTGCAGAGGTGTTAGCCAGAAGAGTCAGAGAAATACATCTGTGCCTGCAAAACAGGTCCCTAAGGTATCAGGCTAGAACTGTGCAAGTGAAGATGTTTGGTTTGAGCTTTATCTTTGCAAGCCTGCAATGGAATGTGTGGCTTCTGGGCAAGGCAGAACTAAAAGGAAACTTTCTTAGGAATGGACATATCTGAGAAAAAACTGTTTCAGCTTTTGAAAAAGGAAAAAACCTAACAACCCTTTCCCACCCTTTAAGTTAAAGGATACATTTTCCTAATGACTCATGATAACTGTCAGACCCTGAACTTACAGACACTTACACATTCAGCTGACTACAACCCACATCATGAAATCTGTTTCATTGGTGTCATACTGTCTCACTGGGACCCCAAGCACAAGGGAGAATGAAGCTTATGGGTTATTAGAGCCAGCAGGGAACAAACACATCACTGAAACCAAACTTCTCCCCTCAACGAACCAAAATACTTCCTCTAATATTTCAGTACATTAATATCAATACAGGAATAATTCTTAGCTTGAAACAGACATCAACACCTCTGTATAGCTATTTATCTACCTGTCTAGACCTTCAGAAGGTTATCTAAAATCTGGTGAAGAACAGATCCTTATACAAATTTTGCTGGCCCCAGTTCTGCCGTCATGAGCCTCAGTCATATTTGCCCTTTTCATTCTTATTAATGCCGAGTAATGATGCATTCCCTACCAATGATGGCTGTGTTCATAAATATTTACAACAACTGACTGAATGAAATCACACTTTGTTCCATCCGCCCATCTACACTTACATTTGTCAGAGAGCCTAAACTATTATGCTGCCAAACACAGAGAATTTAATGAAATATAAAGCAATACAGTTCAACTTTGCTCCAATAGAGTTCAGCCAATTTTTATCAGCTGCAGATCTAGTTTTGTATATAGTTTATATTTAAGTCCTCATAACACCCCTTGTTTCCTTGGTATACTAGGAGATATCCAGACTACCTGTTTTGTCTACTTCAGTTGCTATGGTTTCTCATGGTTTAGTTGAGAAGTCCCTCCTGAACTTCAGAAGCTTCACACACATAGCTTTACACACCCTCCTCACACTGCTCCCCAAAAGACCTTAGCCTCACTAAGCTTTCTTTGTCTTGTCAAGGATTGATAGTGGTTGTCTGATCTCATACATAAGAATGGGGGTAGGCTACTTGGTCCATTCTTTCCCAGCCCAGTGTATGTCAAATTCTCTCCCAGTTGTGAACTGTAATGAGTTTCAGCCGTCTGACAGCTCTTTATCCATTATGTTTGTATGAACTGAGTGGATTGGTGCTTTTTCCAAATGCACAGTTCAAGTACAGAACACCACAGGCACTGGATTAGGTTTTTTGGCCCAGGGCTTTGGTTTTTTCCACAGTTTATTTACAGACCGAAGGAAACTCTGGGATGGGAAGCGGAAGGCTCTAAACCCATTCTCATGTCATGTTCCTCACAGCAAAAAAACAGGCCTTAGAGCCAAATGCTGATTCTACTCCAGTAGCAGCAGACCAGTTTGTTTTCTTACAATATCTAGAGACATTGAGGCTTTACCATTTCTCAGTTTTGCCCTGTATTTCTAATTACTAGTAAGACTAGATTGTCTTTTTTTGAATACAGCTATTAGATACAAATAGGCTCATGTAATTTCAACAGCTCTGCAGTGTATTCATTATTTCTCATTGCTGCTTCTTTGCATTCCTGCACATTGGACACTGAAATTGCTTTTTAATGAAGGTTTTGTCTTGCTGCATTTAACCTCATTGATCCTGAATGTAAATAAAGTTTCAACTTGTTGGATTGCAGTTTAATGTGTGACACAATGTTCTTTTTCACAAAATTCGGAGGTGGGGGGGCGGGGAGAAATCAAGGAAAGCCCAAGTTCTTGAAAAGATCAAGAGAAGGCCAGTGGTGGAATTCACTGAACCAAATATAGAACCATAGAATCATAGAATGCTTTGGGTTGGAAGGGACCTTTAGAGGTCATCTAGCCCACCCCCCCTGCAGTGAACAGGGTCAGCTTTAACTAGATCAGGTTGCTCAGAGCCCCATCCAACCTGACCTGGAATGTTTCTAAGGATGGGGCCTCCACTACCTCTCTGGGCAACCTGTTCCAGTGCTTCACCACCTTCATTGTAAAAAATTTCTTCCTTATATCCAGTCTAAATCTGTTCTTCTTCAGTTTAAAACCATTACTCCTTGTCCTGTGACAACAGGCCTTGCTAAAAAGATTCTCCCCATATTTCCTATAGGCCCCCTTTAAGTAATGAAAGGCCGCAACAAGGTCTCCCCACAGCCTTCTCTTCTCCAGGCTGAACAGCCCCAACTCTCTCAGCCTGGCTTCATAGGAGAGGTGCTCCAGCCCTCAGATCATTTTTGTGGCCCTCCTCTGGACCCGCTCCAACAGGTCCATGTCCTTCTTGTGCTGAGGGCTCCAGAGCTGGACGCAGTACTCCAGATGAGGTCTCACCAGAGCAGAGTAGAGGGGCAGAATCACCTCCCTCAACCTGCTGGCCATGCTTCTTTTGATGCAGCCCAGGATACGGTTGGCTTTCTGGGCTGCAAGCGCACATTGTTGGCTCATATCCAGCTTTTCATCCACCAGTACCCCCAAGTCCTTCTCCGCAGGGCTGCTCTCAATCCCTTCATCCCCCAGCCTGTACTGATATTGGGGGTTGCCCCATCCCAGGTGCAGGACCTTGCACTCGGCCTTGTTGAACCTCATGAGGTTCACACAGGCCCACCTCTCCAGCTTGTCCAGGTCCCTTTGGACGACATCTCGTCCTTCTGGCGTGTCAGCTGCACCACTCAGCTTGGTGTCGTCTGCAAACTTGCTGAGAGTGCACTCAATCCCACTGTCTATGTCATTGATGAAGATGTTAAACAGCACTGGTCCCAGCACAGACCCCTGAGGGACTCCACTTGTCACCAGTCTCCATGTGGACATCGAGCCGTTGACCACTACCTTCTGGATGCGACCATCCAACCAATTCCTTATCCACCAAACAGTCCACCCATCAAATCCATATCTCCCTAATTTAGAGAGAAGGATGTTGTTGAGGACTGTGTCGAAGGCTTTGCAGAAGTCCAGATAGATGACATCCATTGCTTTTCCCTTGTCCACTGATGCAGTCACTCCTTCATAGAAAGCCACTAGGTTGGTCAGACAGGACTTGCCCTTGGTGAATCCATGCTGGCTGTCTCAAATCACCTCCCTGTCCTCCATGTGCTTTAGCATAGCTTCTAGAAGGATCTATTCCATGATCTTCCCAGGCACAGAAGTGAGGCTGACAGGTCGCTAGTTCCCAAGGCCCTCCTTTCTTCCCTTTTTAAAAATGGGCACAACATGCCCCTTCTTCCAGTCACCAGGGACTTCACCTGACTGCCATGACTTTTCAAATATTATGGGGAGTGGCTTGGCAACTACATCAGCCAATCGCCATATGCTTGTTTGCTGCTTCTTTGCAAAAAGGAAAGCTTCACCCCAATATGGGCTACTCATTTTCACGTGTATGTATTCCTTGCCTGCCTGCCTTCCTGCCTTATCTTTCAGGTAACAGTAATTCCTTGTTATTCCCTGTAGTGATAATACAGCTTCTTAGGATGTAGATGAAAGGTCCTTCAGAGGAAGGCATGCTGTATCTTCATTATACAGATTTTTATACATTTCAGGTTTACTTTTGATTTCTTTGTTGCTTCTCCTCGCTAACTTAAAAGGAAAAAATCATTAGAAAAGAAAATATTAAATATGATCAAAGTTCAGAAGGATGAGGAAAGACACTCTTGCAATAAATGCCCTGATTACCCCCAAGACATAGACAAATCATTTGATATTCTTTGCGCCTGAGTTTCCTCATCAGAAATCCAGTGACACTAGAAGTCCTTTATTTCTTCCAACTTTTCAGGGCAGGGAATACCTTATTTTCCAGGTCCTCTGCACATAACACAACAGATTAAAGCAGGGCCTGTAGTAATACAAATACTGAGTAAAACCAATGCAACTGAGGACAAAATTTGACCAATGGTGTTCAGTACATTACCCCCTTCCCAGTTATACATAAAGGCTCAAGTAAGAATTAAGTTCAGGGTCAAAACAACCCCATCAACTACATAAAACCAAATTTTCCACAAACCTGGGATTTACTGACTTATTCACATGTGATATTAAAGGCAGGATACTACTGGCTGAACACGCAGTTCCAGTATATCCCTGCAAGTGGTATGTTGGAATAGCTCCTCAATGTCCAGCTACTGTGAAAAGTATTTATGAAGCATGCTGAGATGGATTAAAAGGGAAAGGAGGAGGGAGCTAACTGACTGGCCTATCACAGCCTCTCCATCACTTTCCTATCCCTATTTGGAGGGAACAAGAGCTTTCCAAATATCTGCATGCAGGAGAGGCTGTAGGTCTGAAATCTACGTCAACAATCTGCACTCTTGCCCACTGCCCTGCCAGATACAAACTCTGCCTGGTGGGAACAGAGTTGTCGTAGGACCTGCTGAGTTTATTTGCACTGCAGTGTTCAAAACTGCTGCAAGGAAACCCAGGGAATATTAAGCAGAGCTGCTCCTTCCTTGTCAAAATGTGTAAACATGAACAAATATGGGGTCTGTCTGGAGAACATCAAAGTCAGGTAACACTTAGCCCAGTGCAACACCCCATAGCTGTGGGGGGACTAAAGTGTGAAAGAGTTCTTGTTTTACATAGCTGCTATGAAACGTCACACAGCCTGGAGTTAGAGCATGTGTTGGCTGTGTTTCCACACCCTGAACCTAAGTCCTCGTTCTTCTAGCTGCCTGGATCCAGATTGTTTCAACCTTTTGTTTACTTTAGTGTACTTCAGTCCTGCTTTTCTTGAAACAACACACACTCTGCATGCCAGATGCTGCTAATCTAGCACTGCTGACTTGATGCTGGCCTCATGGAGAATGAAGGAATCATTTCTTTAATGTCACAGTTTGATATTGTACACAGCAAAGAGACAAATGAAGTGGACACACAATTCTCCCAAACTGTGTGGGTATCCACACAGGAACATCTGCTGCTGTCTCAGCCACAGATTCTCCAGCCTCTAAACATATCAGCAGACTTACTCTTTTCATGTCTAATAGCCCTACTGTGATTTGCACAGACACACATGAAATTGTGGCGCAGATCTTCATCTTTACTTACGTGAATAATCAGATTGACAACTCATGTGTTTATAGACTGTTTATATGAGGAAGGTCTACAAGAAAAGACTCTGTTTGGATTTGTACTTCATAAGGATATGACATCCTATAGTCTAAGTGTGTTGCAGATGTATTTGTATTCAGGGCCAGATCTCTGCTCTGATACAGCACAGCTGATTTTGCTGAAGTCATGCTGAGTAACAAGCTGGCCTTCTCTCAATTAATTCATCATTTTGATTTGCCCTTGCTATTTTAAAAGACCTTCCTGGGGTTTCCCATACTAGATATGACCTCCAGGCTGCCCTTTCTCCATGATGACACAATAATCTGTAATTGCAAGCCCTTGAGAAAATTTTATAAGAACGTTATGCACCATTCTTGATCAGCCTTCCCGTCACCCAGCTCAGGTTCAAAACAGTTGGCTCAGTGATTCAGCTGCAAAATCAGCTAGAAGACTATACAGTTTTGTTATTATAACAGAAAACCTGAATCCACACACCACATCCTTCCTCCAGATGGGGAATTCCTTCTCTACAAAGTTCTCTTTAAAGAGCGTTGATTAGCATTTACTTTATAAGAGAAAGGAGAAACTGCTTTCCTTTAATCCTCTCTAGAAACAAGTTAATTTCCCCCCCACCTCCAAGGGATGGTGGGGTGCTGCATCTAGCAGGTATATCTGGAAATCAGTAATATTATTAATTCTCTGCAGAAGTCCAGACCCCTCTGACAGAAGACTCAACCTCTTGGCAAATCCCAGAGGTCCTCAATGGGTAGGATGGACAGAGCAATCGCTTTGACAAATTTTTTCAAAACCCTGTTAGAAGAACTGATCTCCTCTCACTTCATCCCAGCAACATAATAAAATAAGCATGTGTTTCCTTTACCACTTACTCTTCCAGGAGCAAAGAAATCTTTCATCAGGACACAGAGATGAAGGTTCTTCCTACACCCTTTGTGCATATTGGGTACATTTCACTGGAGAAGTTAGACCACCAAAATAAACTTACTGAGAAACAACTAATGATCTGTAACTGTCCATGTACAAATCCCACTTGCCTACCTAACTCCAGCACTTTCTTCTACATCCACTGTCAATTGCCCCCTCCATCAGTTGTGTATTGTCACACAGCTGGTGTCACAGAGTCACCATTGACAAGTGAATGGAATTCATATGAGAAAAACACTTTCTTAAATAAAAGAACTGTAGGGGGAAGGCTTATGCATTCAGTAGAGTTCTCACTCCAGGAGAATATATCTGCAAAAAATTCAGTTGAGGACTGGGGTAAGCTGTTTATCCTATTATTTCACTTCATTGCCTTTGGCCAAGGCTCTAGGGTTAGATTCAAAAAAGAATTTTGATGCTTACAACCTAAGCAGAGGCCTTGCTTCAGGTGTCTCTCTCTTCCCCCTCCTCCCCAAAGTCTATAAAGTCTCATTTTACCACTGGAAATGACAAAGGAGGTGAAATCACTTTGGAAAATTAATTCCAGAGGATTTCCTTCTCTAATTGAAACAGATTTCTGTGTGGAAACCATTGTGAAAGCCACATTTTGGGGGGGAGGGGAAGAACTTCAAAGACACTGTTCAGATGAAAGACAGAAAAAAAATGTTTTATAGCAGATAAATTGTCACAGACACCTGAGACTCAGAGTACAGCCTATGTGTGAAAATAGAGAAAAAAACTTCTGTGAGGGTTTCTGACCATTCCAACCAACTTTTTTTTTCAAGATATGGGTACATCTTTACCAGGTGCTTGTTAGAAAAATGCTCAAATTTAAATCCTGACTTAAAAGACAAACTGGCACCAGAAAATGTACACCTAGGTAAGAACACAAAACCAGTATACCTGCAGTCAAGAGAACTACTTACAGCATCTGCTAAGGGAAAAAAAAGTCTCTTGCTCATACATCATAAACTTATTTGAATGATCAAGGGAGTCAGCAGCTTCTAATACACCAGAGACAAGAAAGTGGCTCTCCTCAAAAGGGTGATGCAAAGAGATTTGGAAAGCAGACAACTTACAGGTGGAAATGCCTCTATGATACCCCAAACCCTGTCCTATGACATGTTGAACTTCAGGTATGTGCCTGTATTTACTCTTACTCAAAAAAACACTGCAGTCCAAAATCTTCAAATTCATGGACATCAAATTAAAGTTCAGTATATTCTTAAGAGTTTTGCTGAGTCAGGGCCTATATCATCTAGTTTTAACAAGTGTAGAGATGCAAGCATAACACCTAAAACCACGTGAAATTATTGTTGACAAAGGATATATATGTGTCAAAAATACATTAGTAAAGGTTTTCAGGTAATCTTAAGGTGAAGGTCATCTTCAATGGATCATAGTAGCTCTCTCTTACTGTCATGCCATGCCTGTGAACTCCCTAACATTCTATAAAGATGAACATTTGGTTCTTCTTACTCTACTTTTGCATATTAAAAAACCTCCCTGAAGTTATAAAAAAAAATCTTCCCTTGCATAGGAAGAGAATAAAACAACATTGTATAAAATGAAGAGAAGATTCTCTATTGTACTAATGCCCACTTGAGTTGGCTGCCCTGGAGGGAGAGCAAGTGAGATTCATGACTTAAAGACTCCTTATGGCACCAGTTTGGTGTGAACAGGCTTTATTTCAAAGGAGAACCATGACTTGTACCCTACTCTTCCAAATATATACACCCAGTTCACAACTGCACTTTTTACAAAACAAGTTGTTCCAGAAGCAGTGGAATAGACTGAATTCCTATAGATTTGTGACCTTCGTTCCTGAAATTCCCCCTCTGTCCCCTGCCACAATAGTTCTACCAAGCATAAGACATCATGTTCTGTTCCTATTTAAGACCTACAGAGGCTGAACTGGCCAGTCAGTACACACATGCTGACTGGCCAGCTGACTGTGACCAAGCCATGTCACAACTGAATTCTTCCTGCCTTTCCATTAGTGGGCACATAATTTTCACTCTTCTGGTCTTCATAGCCGCTGGGTTCATGAATATGTACACTTCAAGAATTTAATCCCTCAAACATCTGATCAGAATCTGACAATATGTTCAAGTCAAAGGCACATGTGGAGTGCAGGGGGAGGAGATAAGTCAGGCAGGCTAGATGGTTAAATTCACGAATATATAAGTTGTATAAACCTCATTTCCCTAGGAAAACATGCTAAAAATAGAGTCAATAAAAAAGATGAGGCAGCTTGGAATGTTTTATCTTTTGCTCATTTTCAGCACAGCTGATCATGTTCAGAGTTAAATCAAGCCATACTATTTTAGTCTTTGTCTAATAAAGGGATTTTAAGCTTTGTATGAAACAAGGCATTACCTAAAACTTCCATGGGAAGGTAAATAGCTTGGCAGTGTGATATAACTATGGCAAAAATACCTTTAATCTCTTGAACAGTACCTGAACCTTCAGATAAACCTACTAATCAAACAGAGCTGCTCAGCTAGGTCTACACCCCTACAGCTAACTGCAAGAAAGATCACATTTGTCATCACATTGACACGCATGTGCCAGGGAGAGAAGTGGTTTCTCAATTACTCCTCTTTCTAACTGGGTAGTACATAGAAGGGAAAAGGGAGGTTTGCTGCAGAGAGTTTGGAAGTAAGTTACTACCCATTCTGAGCAAAGGAAAAGATGGGGTCTCTGGCCTTAAGGAAGAAAAAGTCCACAAAAACTACTGTGAACTACTTAATTTGCTTTTACTCTCCCATAGAAATTCCTGTGCTGTACTAACAGTTTATATACAAGGACACATGCAAGCAAATTGCGTATCTCCTCTACCTGCAACCCATGCTGGCATGTTGCAAGCCAGCAAATCCACAGCTATGACAGCTCAGGACTAAACCCAAGCCGATACATCCTTCTCAGCACCACCTGGGATTTTAATGCTATTTTAACACAGATACAGAGTTCCTTAACCTGAGCTGATGCACATCTGCCAGCTTATAGCTCATGCTGTACAAGTACGTGATTGTCTACTCCTGTCTGTATAGCCATTATAAAGCTAATCCAATTAGGATTCCATTATAAGGCAATATAATTATAATCCATTATAAGGCAATTCCAATGTTTGGAAGCAGATGAGCTGAAACTGCATGAAGGCACTCAGAAGAATATCCATAGGAGGACTTACTGCAAAAAAAAGTAAGAGAATGAACTTTAATGGCAGTAGTTATCCCCTGTAGGCAGGTCTTGAGCTAGTTTGTTCTCTGCTCTGCCGCAGCAGCAAGGCAGTAACAAATTCCCTTTTCCCTGTGCTGGCTCTGCAGGTGTAGACAAGGTCACACTGCAAAAACCACTTTCAGCAAATATTCATGAAGGCATCAAACCCTAGCTGCACTAAACTTTTTTTTTTTTTTTTCCTCTACACAGCAAATTCCACCCCCCCTACAGATCCATGACCTAATTCAGTCCAGTAGAAGCACAGAGAGAAAAACCAATGAACAATCTGGAATTATGGCACTGTATCTTTCACACAGGACTTAAGCCATTTCATCCTTGATATGTTATTGTTACTCCCGACAGCTCTCTGCATGTGATTTGTGGCACGCGGCAATGACACAGGGCACAATTGTTGCAAAAGCTGTAGCAACAACTTAACGAATTCCTGTTATGAGAGATCAAGGCAACACAACATTTGCAGAGAGCAGGATTAAGTTGCTTTTGTGTGATGCTCCAGAAGGCTTAGGAGCTGTTGATGATTGTTTGGAAAAGAGTGACTTTTTTCCTCCCTTCTAGGAATAAAGTGTGTTATCTCCTTGTACGAAAACCAGTCAGGCAGAAACGCCGCTGACATTACAGAATTCACTATGAAGGAGGCAGCAGTAATAGGAAGCAGATGCAAGCATTTTATGATTCAGGAGGCCAATCTAGACCAACAAGGTGGGTACATTTGGCTGGAAAGGAAGTGGGAACATCTCCCAAAAATATTCTGCTGACTTGACTTTGTGTCTGCTGGTGGAACTCATGAAATCTTCAATGGTTTAAAGACAGTTGTGGCAATATCTGGGCCTTCAGTTTGGGACACAAAGCTGATTCTCTGCACACCCTTCTATTAAAAAAAGTATCCAGTTAAAATTAGTATATCTAATTTAAAAAGTATCTAATTAAAATCAGATTACTGCATAACACATTCCATTTCTTGATTTGGAAGACAGAACAGACTCTGAATGAAAAGGTGTTGTTCATATGTATTTTAGGAATCCCTTTCCTGCACTACCCACTTGCCTGACAGCTTCCAAGAGTGTCGACTCGCAACATTCCTCATGAAAGAAGGCAACTTATTACCTTCACTAAACATACAAGACACAGAAAAACTAAGGTCTAGATATTTTGAAGTTGGATCGTGACAGAATTTGGGCATCTCAAACAGCTTTAAAAGCTCCTTTAACTTTGTTGTTATTGACACTTTTTTCAGCAAAACTCCCTTGATATCTAAAGCCCTGTTTCTTCATTTCACAGAATAGTTCCTTTAGTCCATGTACTGGGAAGCACTCTTCCTAACCATGGGTCACTTTGCCACCTTTCCACTGATGGGGAACAATCAATCTAAAGCCAGTTCATAGAAAAGAATCAATCACTGAGTTGACAGAGCAAGGGTGTACATAGCTTATGCATTTTATATTAAACAGGAATTGAAATAAATTCAAATATTTAAAATAAAAATTTTGGACAATTCTATCAAATTAAATAGAATTGCATCTTCTTAAGGAGTTACCCACTCATAATGTCATCAGCACATATAATCCCTCTGTATTGCATACAAAATGCACCATTTAAGCTGCTGAAAGAAAATAAGCAAAAGCATACCACATTAAACACCAGTGAAAGGCAAACAATCTTCCACCTTGAGTCATTTTTTCACTGATCCAGCTGATAAGCAGTAGCACTGCTGAGGCTGTAACTATCAACTTCAATAATGTCTCACAGCCTCAACCTCAGAAAGTTGTGGCCTGGAGTCCCCACCACTGCATGTAAGTGAAAGGTTGTGGTGGAAAATTTTTACCTTTCAATAACAGTCAGTTGTTATACTAACGACCTCTGAAGAAAGAAGCACTAAGAGGTAACACTAAGCTGATAGAAAATAGCTGTGTCAAACTGGGCCAGTATATCCTGAATTTTCCACATCCTCCCTCCTTTTTCCATCTGTCTCCCCACTTAAAACCTGAAAGTTCTTCCAAGAGTTTTGTGTAGATCAGGCATATTTTATATAAAGATTAATATATTACTGCAATAATAATATAATAATAAAAATAATAAAGCAGTAAAAGACACTTTAACTACCAGCATAATCGACTCCCTAACAGATTTGAAATAAGCAAGTGAAACGTGTCACAGCCTTCATAGCTAAAACACACTGACAGATATTAATGCAAAGAAGCAGCACCATGAGTCTTAATTAGACTAGCTGAAAGTTTCAGCCGGCTTATTTCACCCAATAATTTCAATGATTTCTGAATGCACAAATTCTGGTTTATCTACCATTTCTCTACTAAAATGGTTGCATAGATCATCAAGACAAAACAGTCTTCCATATAAATTATATGGGGTAGCGTCAAAATAGCTATGCAGTCTTACAGAATTTAACTACATTTTTAAAGTTTAGCCACATATTTAATAGAGTACTGTAAGTACCATGAAACAGTTTATGAACCATATAGAAAAGGCCTTTCTGTTGAACTGTCTTTCCCCCTGCAAAGCAAGGAAGCTTGTGAGAAAGCACATCCAAGAGGTCTGTGCCAGACCACCTACCGACCTGTTTAACACATGCCAGGAGCTGCAGGATGCCAAGTGGGCCAGTGGGCTTCTCTGCCCAGATGAACTGTTTGTGTCCCAGCAAGGGCAACAAGTTCAGCCACAAGACAAAGGAGCATTTCATTTCTCCTGCTTTCCTGTTCCACTTCTGTGTCTGCCTGTGAGTCTCTGTTGTTATAAGTAAATGATTAATTGGGCACTGGGGAGCCATCAGTATTATTTTTTTAACCAATCGACTTTTCTCAATTCAGGTGCTAAGCACTTTAAGATTTTTTTTTTTTTTCCTTGAAATTTTATGTTCCAAAGTACATGGTTTGTTTGGGAGGGGAGGGGAGGTTTGTTTGTTATTTGGGGGGTGAGGGGGGCTGGTTTGGGGGTTTTGGGGGGTTTGGGGTTTTTTTTCTTTTTTTTTAAAGAATCTTTATCAGAATTTGCACCTGACAAAGCAGATTAAAAGACAGTGAGCCTTTGCAATGTGTTAGTAAGAAGGCTACAGCCAAGTCCAGCTCCCTAACTAGAGTATAATCCAAAATAATTCTCTTCACTTCTGTAGAATAGGTACCACAGCACAATCAGAGTAACAGTAGTGCTGCTGCAATGTATGCTGGGCAGTTTACACCACCAAGGGGTTGTTTTAGCACTGAAAAAAGCCATCAAAATCTGGGCTGTTTGGACATGGCCTGTCCTTGTTGGACGGGTGGACACAAGCTTCATCATATGAATACTGCTTGTTACCAAACTTCTGCATGATGCTAAAAGCTAATCAACACCTAGGTCAGCCATGTTTACCTTTTTCCCCCCCTATGGCCTGTCATAAGGGAGCTTCAGACTCAAGGTCTGGCTATGTGCTGTGGTGAAAAAATCTTTACTGCGCACTCCTTCGAATCTGGCTTATTTCAAAATCTACAAGCTCTTCAGGATAGAAACAGATGCTTCTTGTACACATGGGCTGTGTTTGGAAGAGCCACTGGAATTCATCATCACTATGGGTAACAGAGCCTTTTCAAATGTCACTTTAGCCCTTAGCCAGGAACAGTAAAAGTACAACTGAAAGCACAGAAGTGAAGTTCTCTGCCTACAGGAAATCAATGAGAATTTTGTCCTTGCCTTCACTGGAGCCAGGCTTTCATCCAATGTATTTGTACTTCAGGTTTCCCATGGTGAATAAATAGAAATGAAAAGCTAAAGTCCTGGCACCAGTGTTATGAGTCAGTCAATCAAGTATGTAGAGTATGCATTTCTTCAGAAGAATCAGGCTTTTAGGGCATAGGTGTCTAGATATACAACCATATGAAACTGCTAAGCTAGACAACATGACTTCTTTAGTGGGAGCAACAACCTCCTGCATGTTTTCTTTTGTAAACAGGAAGTCAGCAGGGTTATCGGTCTCAAAGAAGTTTTGCAGATACAGAGTTGCTCTGGGAAGCATACAAGGTTGTTCGGTATGCTAGAGGAAGAGGGGCATGAAAAGAATATTGTCAAAGCTGGGACAGCCCTTGTCAGAAGCTATGATGTAAACACAACGGTCCATGAAATGAGATTTTGCTGTTTTATAACCCAAAGCCAAAGTGGTATTTGGTCCCAGAGGAGAATTTTTCCCCACAACCCAGCTGAAAGATTTCGTCCTTTGTAGGTACTTACACCACTATGCTGAAAAGAGTAAAAACTATTTCCACAACAAGTTTTACAATTGTTAATAATTATCATGCCTTATAAGAATGTGTTTGTCACATCAGAATTACTGTTCAAATTCATTAACACTGAGTTGTTTGATGCTACGTTGTAATTTTCCATTAGGAACATCTGACTGGAAAAAAAAAATATCAAGGACTAAGTGAGGATAGTATTGAAAAAATGTCTCTTAAAATCTTTTATGGTGCTCTTTTTGTTGTTTGGTCTGTCCTTTATCTGTTAACATATTAGAGAAACTACAGCATTCCCATTATGTATAAACATCTGGAGTTTTTTTTTTTCCTTTTCTTTTTTTAAACACACCCGCAGCATGCTTTTTGTCTATATATACACCTGCACTTATGTACCAGCCATCCTAGTTTTGAGTATCCAAAGTCACTGGCCATTTTAGAAAAAAAAACAGAAGGGAAAAATCATAAGCAACATGCAGAGCTAGCACATTTCTAGGATCTGTAAAACCAGAAACATTCTTCTACTAATTGCCTTTTATAACTTATGTCTTGTCACATGCAAAATAACACCCATCTGCTTTGTAAGATGCATGAAAGAGAGATAACATTAAAACCAGGTTATACTGGCATCCAACAATTCTAATGACAGCGTTTTTTCTCTTTCTCTCTCTCTCTTTCTTTTTTTAAAATCACACTTGAAGGTCTGGTTCTTTGCAAAATTACAGGTTTGTGAGATACAATTCTTTTTGCCATGTGTCTTTGAAGATCACCAGTCATCTGGGAAATACTTCCTTATTCAATGTCCTTCCTGCACGAGGTGCAGCTGCAAGAGCTGTTACAGTGCTGCATGTACATACGTATCACACTCAGCACAACGCACAAATTCCAATGGGAGGGCCAGACGGGCAAGACTTGCCCCAGCCTATTACAGGTGCCACCAGGAAATCCCATGTTCTCCATATGAAGCAACATGATGTGCTGCTTTAAGAGCCCTTAAGGGAGATGAGTGAGAAATCCCAGAGCTTTTCTTTCTTTGGGTCATCCCCATCTCCGTCTCCTTTTTCCCCACCTCTGCAGGGTAGTTGGGTCTGTAGTGCACAGACTTTCCATGTCTGCAGTTGCTCATATTCCCTTGTTGTGGTTTCTTAGGAGCATTCCTGAACCGTGAACTCGTTGATTCTTTCAGATTAGAGCAGGGAAGCCAGTCCAAGTGCCTAGTATTCCCCCCTTGATGCAGATAAAGTTCAGCTGGTTTGCATGTGGAGCCTGAACTCCAGAGAATGGCTGAAGCTAGAAGCAGCTGCTGATACTATCACAGCAGGATGCTAACTGCACATTTTCATGTGAAGACATCATCACCTAAGAGTTCTCTGCTAACAATCCCAACAGCTGCTTTTCTGGCTTTGTTGATGCAGATACCCCAGAGTGAGATATATGGGTGACTGTGCCCTTTTCCTTTCTTCAGACTCCTTTTAATATCCATTTAATCATGTTTACTGTTTTTCTCTTTAATCCAAATGTCAAGCAGCTCAGTCAGTTGCATGCATGACTTTTGAAGGGAAAGATATGTATACACACAGTTAGGAAGATGTTCCCTGACCAGCTTGAGGGCTGAACATCCACTGAACAGTGCAGATACCAGGGTGGCTCAGGGACTGACAATCCACTGACAGGCCATAAGCTTCAACTCTTGATTCACTTTGGGTATGTTGACATGGTATCCAGCAGACAGACAGGAGTTTGTTCTACCTATGTTCAGGTCCAGCCACAAGCCACTTTGAACCTAGCATGGCAGAGCTTTTGCAGGTACACACTTTTGCCCAAGTTCATGAGGTCTGCAGAGATGTGGCATGTACTAGTTCAGGCACAGAGTCCTACATAGTCCTGTGGCTTTTGGTCAGTGCAGCGCATGTGGTAAACAAGCTCGTGTTTGCCTGCAACACACCATGTAGGCATAATTTTAAATACTCTCCAAAACTGTAACCCAGGTCCTCATTTTCCTTAAGCTCTCTTGATAATTTTAAGGTTACTATTGTTTGTTTTGAAATTGCTATGGTGATTACTTAGGCAGGTGTCTAATTCAGATGATTTATTTTAAAATGATTAGCCCAAGGTAACATTATATTCCCATCTAGAATTAGTGTTTGTAAATTGTGCTTACCAAGCTTCCAGCTGTACTTCTTCCTCCTGTACTTCTTGCAGACCTCCCAGGCTCTCAGGGAGGTGCAGCAGCTGCCAAGGCCATGGGCAGTGGTGGCTGTTCTGATGGAGCTGCTGTTGCTGAGGCATTGCTTCTTCCTAAAGAGATTTTGGTTAAATGTTAGGACACAACCCCCTCCTCAGCAGGGCACAGGAAGAAAACAAGATGGAAAACATGTGGGCTGAGATAAAGACAGGGACACCACTTACCAACTACAGCCGTGGGCAAAACAGACATTTTTTTGAAAAGTAATTTAAGGTATTGGCAATTAAAATAGGTTTGGAAAGTGAGAAACAAATTGAAACATCTTTCCCCCACCTTCACAGGCTCAACTTCACTCCTGATTCCTCTGCTGCCCCCAGCCCTGAGCAGTGCAGGGAGACAGGGAATGGAGGGTTATGGTCAGTCCGTAACAACTCCTCTCTTACAATCTTCAGTCCTCACACTTTTCACCTTTCCCAGTGTGGGTACTCCACAGGCCACAGTTCCTGTCAGGAAATACTGCCCTGCTCCAGACTGGGGACCTCCAGGTCCTGCAGTGTGGCTCTCTGCTCTGGTGTGCTCCTCTCCACAGGCTGCGGGAAAATACCTGCTCCCCGCCCCTCGTTCACTGACCTGGGTGTTCACAGGGCTGTTTCCTGACACTTTTTTCTTCACCCTCACTGCCTGTGTGGTGTTTTGCCCCTTTATAAAAATACATTTTCACAGAGGCACCGCCAGTGTAGCTTGCAGGTCCAGCTGTGCCCTGCAGCGAGGCTGCTGGAGCCGGCTGGAACAGTCTGCGTCCAGCACAAGGCAGCCCTGGCCTCTCCTCACAGAGGCCCCTGCAGATACCAAAACCTTGCCACCTACACCCAGTGTACACTTTTATAAACTTTATTCAAAACTGGAGGCCTTTTTTTTTTTTTTTAAACAGATGAGTCTTTGCTCCTGAAGCACAACCATTCTGTACGAATGGAAACGCACAAGGAGCTTCCTCATTAAAATGGTAGGACAACACCCATGCTGCAGATCAAACACCCGAGCAGCACATTCAGAGTCTGATCGAGATTTCAGCTGAATTTGGCTTTTGCCAAAGTTTGTAGCCAGCGGCCTCTATTCCACAGAAACACCAACTCCCTGCTCTGATGCAAAGGAAATCAGGATGTGTTGGATCCTGCAAGAGTCCATGGATACCTTACGACATCCCATCCCGAACGGTGATGAATATCACAGCATTCATCTTCACATTGAGCAAGCTGCGACCTTGCCAGCTCTCACCCCAGCAGCCAGTGAGTCAGCAGTCCAGGATGTCCCTAGCTGCAATTCAGGCAGCACATGCTAACACAAGTTAGACTACTATTTAAGGTCATTCCTAGCTTCTGCATAGCCCTAGGCCAAATCATATCCACAGGGCTTTAGCCAACTCCTCTTCTGTGAAATTATCCGCTCAAACACGGTACGCAGTCACTTCCTCTGCATGTCCCTGGTGCTCCGGGCTGGGGTGGCTTCCTCCTCCTCTGCCACCTCCGCACGGCGCTCCTCGGGCAACACAGGACACCTTTCTCCCAGAAACACAGCTGGAGCTTCGCTTTCTGGGCCATGAAGTCAGGGAAATTGCTCACAAACACAGCTGGGGCCCCAGTCAGACCATAAATGGGGAGCTTTGGGCCTTGTTACGAGGTTTCATTTAGCATTTAAACAATTGTTTTCATGTGACTGTGCATCCGGTAATAACTTTGTGGCACATGGTTTTTTGAATAGTGCAATCTCTAGTGCCTCCATGAATCTCACAGGCTTTCTGAGTAATCCTGCCTGGGCGAATATATGAGCTCTGACCCAGGGATGCTGCCCAGATGCATGTGATCAAGGTTTACCCTCAAGGTCAGATAAGAATACCTCACTTCATTGCAACAAAACACATTTGAAGACGTAGGGGGACCTTTCCCACCCTTCTATTACAAGAGTAGAGGCAGATGGAATTTTAATGTCAGCCTTGGTCATGTCTGTCTTGCTGAGCACATTTTGTATTTGTCATCAGTTCAGTAATAGCCCAATTGATAACAAAAATATTACAGTGCTAGAAAAACCAACACCCCAACCCAACACCAATTTGAAATACTTAAAGATGATTATAGGAACAGTGGAAAATTTTAGCTGAGAAAGACATTAACAGCATAGGATTCTGCTTTGCTTAGCCTTCATTTATTACTCTTCTCCATATATAGAGACTTCACTCCAGAAATTAAGAGGTTAGAGATTAAAGTACTAGCTAAAGATGCGTATTCAACATTTTCTCCCCCGCCAGAAATCCTGTGTGATTTCAGGTAATGCACAGTCCTTTCATGCCACTCTTTCTCACCTGGAAAACCCCAATATCAATCCTACCTCACAGGGGTGTCACAGAGCAAAATGCTTTCAAGATGAGGAGATGTTGCTTTAAGATCAAACCCAATGGGATTTATACCTTGATTTCAGAGCAAGAAAAGCAGGCAAACTTCTGAGCAAGTTGAAAAATATCTCTTTAAATTCCACTTCTGTCTCATTTATACTTTTTCAATTCCATTTATGTCAACAGTCCATTTACCCCTAATATATTCACGTCTCTAGCTGCAGCTGAGGTGAGAACCTTCACATTCAAAATAAAAATCTTCAAAGAACTAGGTAAATAAGGACAGGTTATTGATCCTATGCCCGGCCATTTGGGATTACTGAGAAATGCAAACACTTCATTAATTATCACAGTAACAAAGGAGGTTTTGCACGAAGAAGCCAGTATATCGAACAGCAGATTGCTAAGATATTAAAAATGACTAGGAGAGAGGTGGAGTCTGAAGAAAATCCAGTGTTTAATTCTGGACTGAAAGGAGATGCTTATCTCCAGAATGGTCTCCTAGAGAGCATCAATGCAGGTGAATCCCATCTCACACAAAACTGAGAAGACAACAGGTAGTGCTACCCTCTTCAACTCAAAGTCAACAGCCAAAGCCATTTAGGGTGAAGGAGATTTAGGACTATGACCCAGCTTTGTTGTATTTGGAGCAAGGATGGGAACCCTTGAGTCAAAGCTCCCACAGCAGTCACTAATTACCAGCTGGCAACCTCTCAGCTTCTCCTCATGAACTTGCTCTGCTTTGTGTCACTAGCTAAATATTTCTTGGAGCAAGGACAGGAAGCTGTTCCCATACTCATATCATATTCCATATCAAGTGGAGCATTTGGAATGGGAGAGCAACTCACACCAGATAAGCTGCTAGAAAAGAATGTATCCAAGTCTTTAAGCCAGGGTGAAGAATTTACTACAGAGCTACTGGATACTTCACCTGAAGTTTTTTCCCCAGCAGGTCAAAGCACTCTAAGTGCAGTTGCTGAATCAGACACACAAGCTAGGGAAGGCAGCATCTAGGTTGTGAAAAGTACTAGAGCTTAACTGTGAAAGAGCTGCCAGCTTCATTTGTGTTGTCATGGATGAACATAAATTAGCAGAAATTCAGTCACTGTTGATTTTAGGAGTAAAAATTAAGATTCAGAGATTTGGGGTAAACTAGGACAAGCTGGCAGCTGAGTGAGAGCATAAACAGTAACTGCAGTGCCTATGCGGTAGATTTACATGCTCAGAGGGACAGCAGGATACCCAAGGTCCTATAGCCAGTCTTCCTCTCCTGCCTGGAAATGTAAGATCAAGTTCTCTTGGATGTGCAAAGTCAGCTTTCTCAAGATTACATGATTACATGTGTTGTAAGAGAGAGGAATAATCTATCCTACTTTTAACCATATTAAGATTCTAACAAATAGCCATCTAGCAAACGTTTTTTAATTCTTATTTCACATGAGAATGTAAGTGTGAAAAGTGTGTCTTTGGTGTCATCCAAGACAGAGCAGGTAAAAAGGAAACAGAAAAGTTCTTGTCGTAAAGCCTCCTCTTCTCTTTTATGTTGTTCCTTATAATGAGAAAAGGATAGTGAAATTCCTTTAAGTTTTTAGTCTGGGCGCCTCCTCAGAAACAGCAAAACAATAAAAGCTGGTGTATATCAATATGCTAGCTGGGTTTTTATGACATTTATTTCTTAATAAGATGTTGATTCATTTGCAAATTAAGAACATGGTTTATTGTGCAATCTCCTTTTACGTGCCACTCAAACATCAAATGCAGAAAATTAAGTAATGGCTTGCTTACCAAGAAGAGGAGATCCTCTTTAAGTTAAAAGAAAGTTGTTTTGTCTAAGGGTTGGGACTCTTTTTGCCCCAGCATATGACAAGTGTGCCAAGAACATACAAATAAAACACACATGGTAAGTACTTCAGAAAAATAAAAAGCCAAGATTTGATTTGAAATTAGGACAACTATAAAGAGGTGATCCTTTTTGAACTAGTCATGTTACTCAAACAAGTTCCACTCTCACCAACCACAAATCCTACTCAAAAGAAGAAAGCTGCACAGGCTTATGTTTGCTTCCACAGTTAGAGAAAAGATGAGTAACAACTAGATCAGGCACTTTCCCTAGTGTCAGCCATCAATCCCTATTTCATTGAGAAAACAGCATTATGTTTCAAGTAGCAATAGTGACTTATTCAGAACCTGCTACTGTTTTTTCTCCATCAGTACTGGTCCTGCTGCCTGAGGAGCATGCACAGCTGCAAGACTGCACTGCAGCAGAACTAGAAAACTGCTCAAAGATGCAAGATATACCATGAAAGTTTATAATAAGGCATATACAGCTAGCTGCTTTCAGCAGTTAGATGCACTATACCAAGTAATTTTGTAGTGTAAAGCACAAGAATCTGCAAATTGTGAATAGGGCTCAGCAGAATGTCTTGAGGGACAACGAAAACTAGTCTAGTTTCTTGTAAACTTCTATTACAGTTGAACTGAAAAGCTGACAAAGAAAAATCGGTGTATTCTGGAGAAAATGTTAGCTCTGCAAAACAGAACAAGTTGCAAAACAAACCTTATGGAAACTTTAGTGACGCTAGAAGCAGCTTCTGGTTGGGAAAATGGGTAGCACAGCTCTTTGCAGCACTTACCACCTGCTCATGCTGTGACACTCAGTGTAATTAGGCAGAACAAACTACTGGAGGGAATAGAGCAGAGACTTGCAGGAAAACATGCATTTCAGGAAACAGAAAGACAAAGTGATCTTTATCACTCATAAATTAAACTCTGAGCCCAAGTGGTATAGCAGCATACATGTTAAGCCAAATTTCTGTTCTCACAAAAATGGAAAAAATTACTTCCAGTAAAGTTTTGCTTTAAAAGGGCTTGTTATCAAAGTCACTTTTGTGAGGATTAAGCAAAGGCTGCCCCTACCACAACTTGCAGTGCAGCCTTTCACATGCCTGTGGTCTGTCTGGTGTTGGTTCATGCCTATACAATGGCTCCATTCGAACTCAGAAAAGCAGAACTCATCTTTCTTCTTATTCATTGCTGACACTGTTCAAGAGCTCATAGACAATTTACATTTACAGCGACTGTAAATAATGCGCTTGTTTTGGTATGAGACAATAATCCTAAAACTTTCCTCAAATAAACTTTTCTATCTTTTTTTTTAATCCACATATTTTTAGAAGGGATAATGTTACTTCATCTTTCCCTGTGTTGTTCCCTATGGTTGCTAATCCTTCTCTAAATTTTGCTTTTACACAAGAATGAAAGTGCAGGAATGCTCTGGCATGCCTATGCACCATACCCTCTTCTCCAAAACAGAATGTTCTTGGTTATTAAAGCAAAAAAATTCTTGCCTTAATCATTCACCCTCATTTCCACTGTTAGTCAGTTAGGTACACGCAACTTTCCAGCAAGGGATGCACACTCCATTTCAATTTTATTTGGATACATACATTCAAAAAAGAGCATCTTTCACCCCAAACCATGCTTCAGACCTGATGTTTTTTTGACTTCTGGAAGAATCCTGCTCCTTCTGAGTTTTCTTCTCCTTACAGCCATTTTTTCCTTATTCACTTGCTTTTTTAAAGCTTGTACTCTAGAAGCACAATTCTGAGCAGAAAACCTCAATCTATTTTGACTTCCTTTCTGTGAGATTCTTGAGAATTTTTCCTATTTCATAATAATGGTGATAAAACCAACTATACTGTTGCAACACTCAGAAATTATTCTGTAAAATACCTCAAAACTTACAAATATTTAAAACAAATTAGTCCAATGTTATTGTCTGAAATGTTCTGTTCATTTCTAGCACAAAGCATGACTTTGGCCCATTCTTCCATATGAGGCATACAAAAATGTTTTGCAGTGGCAATATACGTCACTGCAAATTTCTCAGAGTCCTACTCAGTTCTAAAGTCAGGCCAACATGAAGATGCTTAACACATTACAGCATCAGGGCTAAAACAAGTCAGTGCCACATCTGCATAGGACAGCAGGCTGCTTATTGCAGTTAGAACATGAATCTCACTGATACTTAAACCTTTCTAGGAGGGCAGGTGGGATATTGGAAGGAGGGTAACTCATGTCTGCCATCCACTTTCAAACCAATAATATGAGGCAATCCCAATACAGATTAAAATGAAGCACGAGATCTTGCGTTCCAGTAACTAAATCAGAGTAACATGATGAGAACTACCACTGCAGTCAATGTAGTGAATGTCAGACTATTGTCAAGATATTGATTCAGATAACAGGGCACTAGTTGCCATATTCACAATATCTCGCATGCTCACTTGTGCTCTGTAGCATGTTCTGGATCTTGCAGCAACATCAGAACATTTCATTACAAAAGCTGACTGAAAAACAAACCTGTTTAAAATCCGTTTTATAGAAAAGGTAAAACTTCAAAGGGATTTTCACATCTGAAGATTAATAGAAGTCCTGTTTTTCTTATGATTTCCCTTTTTTTTTATTTTGGGTTTGTTTGTTTGTTTGGAGGTGGTTTGGCATTGGGGATTTTTTTGTTTGTTTGTGGGGTTTGTTTGTTTATTTTTAAAATACCTTTATAAGAATCCAGAACCAGCTACTGGAATACAGCTGCTCTTTCCTCTGAAGATCTTCAGTGCGTGCCTGCGGAAAGGGCAGCTGTCACACCAACACTGCAGATCAGACTAACCAGCAAACGTCAGTAGCTGGAGAAATCTAGTTTCAGGAGGCCAAAAAGCAGTTGTTGCAAGCTTCACATCTGAATACTATTAAGCTGCTTTTACTATGATTTCAGGTTTATTTTATTTTAGTGTCTTTGAAAGAACCAAGCCTCATTTGTCAAGTAATAAATACATATAATGGATTAAAGTCTTTGGTAAATGGTTCATTACTGAAATAAAAAAAAAGACATCAATAAGCAATCAAAAGCCATTTGTACAGCATCTTCCCCTGGGAATTTGGTGCTCTTAATTGCCATTTTACATTGTTCAACATTTTTATTCACTAGCAGGGAGGGAAATAAGAGTCTCATCTTGTACTCAAGAGCAAAGTTGATCCAAATGTCTAAACCAGCTACAAGCTCTGACACAGGATGCGATCAGATTTGTTTCATTTTCTTATTTTCCATTAAGAGAGGTAACAAAACCACAATATTTTTCACTTCGTGGATTTAGAGTGTCTCCCCAGAAAAACCTGCTATCCAAACGTTTTGAATTGCAAACAAGTTCAGACTGTAGTAGTTTATGCTATAGTAGGAGAAATGAATGCTTCAATGTATAGTCATCTGCTAGCAAAACAAAGTGCTAAAAACATAAACAAATCCATATTCACCCTTTGGGCTTCACCAGATAAACAAGAAGAACTGGGGAACTCAGCAAAGCTAAGCTATCTGCCATTAACACTTCTGTCAGCAAACACTTGTAGGCACAGACATTATTGGAGAAGGTTCATGTTTTAGGCTTTGATCCTTATCACAACAAGAACTGCTAAGCCCTACCTAGGTGCCTTTAACAGCTGACTTATCTAGAAGATCCACTGCTTTAGCATACTAAGTTGCAAAACACCTTGGCAGACGGTAGAGCATTATCTCTTCCCAAATCTCTCATCACTAATGCTGCTGGTTTTCTGCTACTTCTTTAAAAGACAGTCTGCAGTGACAATCAAAAGCACAATTTTGCTTGGCCAACTGTGCATCATGCTCAGAGCCTCCCCTGGGAAGACCACAAGCCCATTGCCTTTCTAAAGGCTTTGCTGACCTTTCTCAAAGGGCCACAGCAGCTATTTTTTGAAGGTTTGTGAGGAAGAGAGGGGAACTCAATCACCACAAAGTGTTTTTCTTATTATTTCTCAGCTATTTCCACATTACAGTTAATCAAGGACTCTGGGGAACAGGCTCTGAGGCAGGCAGCGTTGCAGGTGGCAACTGATTTCAGGAGAACCAGCTGTAGCCCTGGGTTTGGGTGGGAGTGAACTGGAGGAGCAGAGAAGGCAGGAACTCACACAGTCTTCAGCACTGTCTCCTCTTTAGCTGATCACTTACAATAGGAAAGCAGCAACCAACCCAGGCATGCAAGGGCAGCTTTCAAGGAAAGCAGCTCTTAATCTACAGCTCACTTGCCCTCTAAGCAGACAGTCAAGAAACCACAACTTTCTTACTAAGCCCAAAAATCTAAGTGTTGCTAAATAGGAGATTTTTCTTTTCCTAGGAAACTCAGGGGGTAATTAACTTTACAGACTCTTCTGCTTCCTTGCGACAGATGGTGACACCCTTTAGTTGTCTGGTTTTCAGTTTACTCCATAACTATGTTTGTTGAAAAAGGTATGGCCAGGCAGCAGCTCCCCATTTGCATTGTCCTGCCTGCTGTGCTTGGGTTAAAACAATCTGAGGCGAGCTAACAAATCCAGTCAGGGAGACCAGAGTTTCAGTGTCACGTGCTTTCCAAAGCAATGGCTTGAAACTCAGGAGCCTGTGGGCTTCTCTTCAGCTTTGCTGTGCCATGCTGGGTTTTTGCTACAATTACATTCCCTGCAAATGTGTTTAGGCTTTCCTACCCTTTGTCACATCTGGATGTTACGCAATATCCTCCCCTTAAGGAAAAATCAGTCAGGAGTTTCTGGAAGTGCTCAGCATTGTTGTACCCATAATTAGTTTGTACACAATGCACAATTTCAACTGTGAAGTTACTTTTCCAAGGAACACTCTGAGGTGTTTCCTTTAACTACACTAATCCCTGCAAAAGCTATCAACTATCTGCCATGATCCTGCTCCCTCCTGAAATATTTTTCTGTTAAAGACATTACTGTCTCACAGGAAATCATTACCTTCCATGCATACACTACCTACCTCATACTTTTTGGTGACATTGCTATCAAAAGTGAAACTCAATTATGCCTAAACTGGGATGATCATTACCTATTTCTATAGGCAAGGTACCCTGTTCATGGACTGACCACACAGAGACACCCCTTTTGGCATAGGCTGGAAAATGCAAACACACTAGAACTGCCTTGTTTCTTTTTAAAATAGCATTGAAGAAAGGGCTCCTTCATTTCAGGCAACTACTTAGGAAATCAGAGCATTTTGTGACCCATTCCTTTGGATTACCTGCTAACATCTCCATTTCATTCAGAAAGCTGCCTTAGGTTTGTGCAATAAGGAATGAAATTCCCCCCTTCCCAGAAGGAAAAGAAATAGCTAGTGGTATTCAAACGTTAACCAAAGTAAGACTGCAAGCACATATGGAACCCTGTACAGCATCGCAGCAGAGTGTTTCACTTACATTCCCTGTGCAGCCAGTCTTTACCAACACTGATTGTTTTATTTCCCCCCTCCTACCTATGTTGCTTTTTGGCAAGGGAGTGGTGGAGAACACATTCAGAGCAAGATGCAGCTCCATATCAATACCATTATCACAGTCGATAACTGACTCAATTATGTTTCCTACACAAAGCAAGGTAGGGGAGATTCTAAAAACCAGACTAAATTTCAGAGATGGATCCAAAATCTTTCTATGAATATTCATTCATCCAGATATGTAAATATAATTTGTCATATGTACTTGTCAATATATGCCAACTTTACCATTTTTGTAAGAAATAAGATGGCAGATCACTCAATTTTTTTGCTTTCAACCATTTGCCCAGAATTTTATGGATATACCACAGAAATGGGAAATGCAAGCGCATTACCAACCTTATACTACATGTGTAGCAAACCCCATTTAAAAATCTTACTTTACAGTTGAACTAGATCATATCTACATGGACTGAGGCAGTTTCCTTACTCATACTCTGAGTGGGTCAGACGTACCAACTGTTTTAACAGGACACAGAGCAGAAGTTACTATGTCCTGCCTCTCTGTTGATACGGATCTGAACTGGCTCATGTCAGGCTTTCTTGGAGCACGAGAAGTGCAAACAAGGTGTGTCAGCACTGTCATTGAAAATGTGCCCTTGGCTCTGCGCTGCTTGTAGAGAATCCCTTTACCCTGCTGTTCAGACTATGACAAGCTATTACATCTTTGTAAAGGAAAAGCATTCTCAGGCATAAGGCAGGCAAGAAAGAAGAGGAGGAGGAGGAGGAAGGAAGAGACTGGGGCGAAGACAGGGCAGAAACAGAAAAGACACAAGCTTTATTGAGAAGTAAAATATACAAGGAGACTGAGAACTCGGTCTGATGCCAGACTCCATAAGAGCATGCATAGTCTGAAAATGTAACTGGAGAACTGTTTCTGACAAGCATAGGTAGGGCCTCATTCTATATGGTGGCATCTTGAGGGAACATCTGGCAGAGGCTCAGGTAACCAAGCAGACACAGAGGGTTTCTAGAGAGTCTTCCAGGGAAGAGGAAACATTCTGGACGATAGAGGGAAAGAGGAGAAATTCAGAAGCGAGAGCCGAGGTGTTACAAACAGACATTAGTAAGACAGTGTAGCAGAGTCTGAGGGGCAGAGTCACCATTGCTCCCTGAAAGACAGAAGTAAAATGATTCAAGAGGTGAAGGACAAAGATGGCATAAAGGCCAACAGCAAATCTTTACTCTTAAATCTGTTCTTAGGTAATTTACATGTGAAAAAGGCTCAAAGGAAAAAAGCAGTGCAATGTAAAGTGGGATGCTGCATTAACCTTTTAGCATTTCCATTCATGCTTACCTTCCTTTCTTCTGGCATGTTGGCCAGACTGGGCTTCAGGGGAGATGTCTCTCTTCTCCCCACAACATTGCAACTCCCATCAGCATCTGTAGCTGCACCACACATCCAGCAAGCAAATGTAAACTTCTGTGGATAAATCATTGGATGCCAACACCAGTAACTAACTTGTAATTTAAAACACTTCATCCCATCTACTGTAACATTAGTCAGTCTGCAAGGTTATGCCAGCCCTTGAAGATATCACAGTCCAAAGTAGCCTGAGGACAGATACAGAAAGAGAGGATAAACCAGATTCTTTAAAAGTCTACACTAGACAAGCAACACTGCAAACAGCTGTCCCACGTTCATTAAGTACCAAAACAAAGATTTTTTTTTTTTCCTGCCACCTTGCTATCTATGCAAATCTGTTTCACTAATAAAATTCCTTCCCAAAGCAGTGTTGGCCTCAGCTGAAAATGTTTACCTATTTTTTCCTAGATATACAGAATTAGAGCAAGCCAGAGAAGTATCATCTTGCTGCTTAGGTTAAGAAGTAAGAACAAGTCCCCTTTTCAATCTCCTCCATCAAGAAAAATCGATCTCGGCTAAATAGAAAAACAGTAAAGCTCATAAATCCCTGCCCCTGCAGTTTCTAGGGGACAGAACAGAAATTTGAAATGAAAAAGTTTCTTATGAAAATCACAAGTCAACAACATTAATTATTGTATTGCAACATCAATGGCTCATTGATTAAAAGAAACATTTGTTCTCATGCAGAACTCATTTAACATCTTTTGTATCTATCATTGTGAAAAAAAGAAAAAAGCCCCTAATGGCCAAATTCTCATTACCTCCCTGTTTTTAGTACTCCCTCCCCTCTCTCATGGTCATGTCATTTGTGCCTTCTTTTCATCTCCCTTCTTTGCACCTTAGGGCAGTCACCTAATGTCTCTGTCAGTTTTGCAGCTTTAAGTCAAAAATTTTGGATCCTCATAGGAACGAGAAGATACATATCCAGTAATGACTATGAGACATTGTTCAATAGCGAAAGAGTCAAAAGGCAGCCCTTCTTGTGAGACAGATATTTATCTCATTTTGTGGAAAGAAACACACAGAGGTTGGACATCTTGCCCAGGGCTTCAGTGAGTCATTCTAAAGCCAGAGGTTGGAATGGGAGCTCTTGCTCCTTTGCTCTAATCAATTAACCACTTTTCCTCTTCAGAATTTATTTCCTCTTTCATGACTGATGACTCAGCTACTGTCTAAGGAGGGCATTATATCCGACTTCGAGACTAAGGGCTAATTCCTTCTCCACACATGCTGTTGCGTATAACATGCCTCAACATTACCGAGATAATCAGTCCATTGTCTCAGTATGTTAATTGAGACAAATGGTGTAATGAGTCATGTTTAGGTGTCTGCTTCTACATTTCCTCTTTGTTTTCTGCTCCTGATATTAATGGCTTCATTCCTTGGAGGTGACTGATGATGTTCCTCCTCTCTGAGCACTACTGCTGGGATACAGTGTGTGCTTGTGCTATCTCATTTGCAAAATAATCTGCTTATTCAGATTTGCTATTTCAGAGTCTTTGGAGAATTCTTTTTCCATGCCAACTGTTTTTGACATTAAAAGCAATTGAGAGAATGGAATCAAAACAACTCCCTTTCTGCCCACCCTCTTTACACTTGAATCAAAAATGTAAACCCATCATTTATAAGCTTTGCCATTTGGTATTATGTTTAAATGATTTTATCAGCTGAACATTAGTCAGCTGTTAGTCGGGGGCATTTCTGTCTGAGTTTTCAGTTTGGGAGCCAGGGACCTTCACTTACAGGGCCATGGATGGAGGAACAGAGGGCAAACAGTGGTACCCAACTCCTTTAGAGCAGGGCCTGGTATTTGGTATTTGCCATGCTCATGTTTTCACCTTTGCAGGGGAGTCAGTTCCTGAAAACCAGCTGCTTGAAAAAACACCATCTAAATCATTCCTCCAGAAAGCAAACCCACAGCTTCCAGAGCTGAAAATGTGGTCAGTTAAAACTTGAGCTAAAACCCTAAGCCAAGATTGTGACACTTCCTCACTGATGGATAGCTGAAACTTTGGATCCACTACTTTCTTATCTTTTTTAATCCCAGTAGGTTGCAATCAAAGCACAGCAACAGGATTTCCTTTGATCTCTCTAGCTGTGTCTTAGGCAGCTATACAAGTCTTGTTTCTCCCCAGCTGGTAAAGCACAGCAAAGGCAGTCAGAGAGGCACCATGACTCTTACCCCACATTCGGGACCAGTGGTCATCCTCTTTGCTTGCACTCTCTGAAGGTTCATCTAAATACTCTTTGAGGAGTCACAAGCTTCTGCCCATATTTGAGGCTGGCTAAACATGAGCCTACTTCAGGCTAACAGTCATACGGGCCCTTTTACATGTCCCTCAAAGCCCCATGCTTGTTGCCACATCAGCATGGCTGCACAGCTTCTAGACAGGGGCCAATCCATACACAGGTGCCTTAAGTAGGCACTTAAATACATACATAAAATCATAGAGCTAGACTCTGCATTTCTTCAGATACCTATTTCTCCGTTTCAAAATCTCACCTAGAGGGAGAAAAGAAATAGCCCTTATATAGACACCTGCAATTTTTCTTTTTAAGGGCTATATAATCCCATGTATCATTTGAGAGTATTCAGCAGACATGGCTGAATTCAACAGTTGCACATTTTCCCTCAGCTTGCATTCAGTGGTTAGACGTGAACAATTAGTCCTCTCAAATCAAAATATCCTTTAGTGTTAACAGCAGAAGCTAAACATAATATTAAAGCTAGAGAATTTTTAACGTAGTGAAAGACTTTGAAAGAATGTCTCCTATTCAGTGGAAATTAAAATCTTCCCTAAGACATCCACTGTGAATTAAGCCAAAGTATGCACAGAAAAAAACAAAACTATCCCACAGAACTGCACTGTAACCATCCATGGTCATACTCAGCATCAGCAAATTACTGCATATCAGGCATGGCCACAAGGGAGTTTAACAAAAGTTGTTTAAGGCTTTAACAAAAGGGCACAAGACGGTGTACAGACAAAACTCAAAGCAGGGCTAGCAAAGTCAATACAGTGGAATTTGTTGCTAAAGGCAGTAGCAAAAATGGTGAAAAATTGGCTCTTTTGACAACTTCTAAAAAAAATTACCATGCTAGCCTTTGCAAGATCACATATGTCATCAGAAACATCCATATCTCTACCAACCCATCTGCAACTGGGCTTTCCATGGGGGTCCCTCAAATGCAGTAGGAAGACATCAGCCACACACAAGACAGAAAATACACTCATATAGGATATGATCTATATGGAGGCTGCCAAGGTACAGCTGACATAGCTTTATAAGAAACAAAACTTGGCTCTGTGCTTTGCATTCTCAGCTGAGACAGGTTAGAGGAAGACAGCACCATCAGAGGGGAGTAGAGCACTGGTACATTTGGATTTAAGAAGTAGTTAATGATGAGGCAGCACATAAGCAGTGACCCGTATTTACACAACTTTATTAACCAGGATCGTACAGAGGTGTTAAAAACTAGATGTAGTGACAAATCTTGGTCCCAAAATAGAGCCTTATTTCTTTAGCAAGGTGCTTCACGCCCCCACTGCCCTTTGAGGTAGAATATACTGGATTAGGATAAAGATAGAAAGTCTCATTTGGATGGCTCTTAGCTGCCCCCAAGCACATGGTTTCAGTTATGCCCTTCATAACTGATTAAATTCCAGACTTGTTCGGATTTTGTTTCCAGCCTGGAAATACAATACATAAGCACAATACAATCACATTTGAAACAAGAAGTTTGTTTCCTGGTAAGTAAAGTGACACCAAAATATTTGGCTGCCACTGTAAAGAAAGGGGTTTCCCATCTATGCTGGGCTAGCTAAAACTGAAAGACAGCTTTATGGGTTCTTTCTAAATGTTGAAATAAGCACATGTCAGAAAGTTCAGTCTGAAACAAGAAAATGCCTTTTTTTTCCCCTGTCCATTGCATCATTCTGTGATTTCCATCTGACTGTTCAAGGCTGGTCCTCCCTCAGGGACATAAATACCCAAGGGAAGCTCTAAATTTCCAGACATTTCAAACATTTTATTTGCAAGAATATTATTCAGCTGATGCTTTTATATAGTAGATGAGCGAGACTAAACCAGGCCATTAGCTACTTAAACAACCCAACTCTGTTTCAGTTTTGTCCCTACAACTACACATCTCTTACTGTACTAATCTAAAAAGCTGAATTATGTCAACACACCATAATCTAAGCCTTATTGCAGCTAGGGAAGAGCAAACATTAGAATAATTGAACTTGAACTTTATAAGTAAGTAAGTTAAAGGTAACACCTGCTATCTGACATCTGGAGTTTAATCAGTGGAGATTAAGAAAAAGCTAGGCACCCTAATACCCACTCCTTCCTTCAGCCATTCTGTCATGCTGAATGGGCTACAGTATGTACAAAAAGCAGAGCTTTGCTAGAGCATATTCAAATCCATTTCACAAACCCTTGAGGAGAGACAGAAAATATATAATTCCTATGTGTACAAATGTTCTTCTTTATGGCTTTTTAGCCAAGTGTGCCCGTTTAAGACCTTTCCTTCTTGCTGCCAAAACAAACACAATTCCTGTTTATTATTTGAAGAACAGGCAAATTACATGTTATTCTATTTTCACTGAATTTATCTGACCCTGCACAATGGCTTTAAAAAAAAAAATCCAGATAAAACAAATTATACCAGAGAATTCAAAGTGAAGAGATGAAATGCAAGCTGGGCAGATGAAAGAAGAGTTTCAAAGCCAATATCAACATTATTTTGAGAAATGCAAGGGAACTCTAGGCTGTCTTCTCCTAACTGCTGCCCACCCCTCTCTTGCTTGTTCCCCGAACATCACAGATCTTCCTGTTACAGCCTCAGACACAGTCCTTAGTCTGGTCATTGGACTCAGGAGTACTGCAAAACCTCTGCAAGGACCAGTTAACACCTCAGTTGAGACCTACAGCTACAAGAGAGAGAATTTGTTTTCTTGGAAGCCCTTCAGGTCCCCTCCTCTGACCCTTCTTTTTTTCTTTGTCTGTTTTTAATGCAAAAACAGTTTCCAAGAAACAAAGGGTCCAGTGAATGATTTAATAAATTCTGGATTTAGTAAAATCTAAACTGTGCCATACACTTAATTCAAACAGCTGGAATATATAGTTTTATATATATCTTTTCAATGGGGTCTAAGAGGAACAGAAGGGAAAAAAAAAAAAGAGAAGATAAAGTGTTTTAAAGACAGTAAAGCTCTACTGCAGATTTCCAGAGAATCCATGGGGAAGTATATTCCCTAGAGGAAGATGAATGAATGGCGGCTACACACAAAATAACTTTCTCGTGTGTGGTAGGGGACATGGAAGAAAAGGTGTTGGGTAACAGTGACAGAAAGAAATGCTAGCAACACAGAAAGAAAAGTGTCAGTGAAGAAATCACTCCTGTTAGAAGCTGACCGTTGATGGGGCTCCGCAGAGCAGATGCAGCAATTCTTGCCTTGTAGATGCAGTGCTGTGTTTTGTAATTGGATGTTGTTGGAGGGGGTTTGCACAGTGAGCTCTTTGTAGTGGTTTCTTTAATAGTCTCCTATTCTTCCCGGGGCTGCTTGCGGGGGCTGGAAGGGAGGCAGAGGGCAGGATAAGATGGGAGAAACATTTCAGAGGGCTGAGAGACAGAAGGGAATAACAGCAAAATATATTTTCCCATGGGCTACAGTGGCAAAAACATACACCAGAGGCTTGAGGGCTTGGAAAGTTGAAATGGAGGATTTAAATTCAAGGCAAGACAACATTTTCTTTTAGGAGTTCAGACTGTTTACATTCCAGTTGTAGCTGTGAATGGGCCTGGATAACCCACTGCCTCGAGCACCCCTCCATCTTCTTGGGCTGACAGGCTCAGCTTGCACCAGGCTGGAAGCCTAACTTTCATTTGTTTTCTGATCTGCTGTCACCTCTGTCCTGAGAAAGGCTGTATGCAGGTAAATCACTCTGTCAACCTCTTCAAAGAAAATGCTTTTTCTTTCCTAGGATTTGAGAGCCCAATTTCCCAAAACATAACTGTACTTCTACAGTGGTTCAATTCCTTTCATTTTTTTCAGGTCATATTTCAATGAAATTGCAGAATAACAGAGGCCTAAGGGCTCTATTAAACATGTTCACCTTCAAGGAGAATTTGACAGACATGGATAATCCAGCTACAGACTATTGGGAATTTGTTCAAGAAACCCCACACATACATACACCTTATTGTGTTTAGGTTTTGCAACTGTTCAGATCCCATTATTTTCATCCTTGACAAATTCTGTAAGACATTTTGATAGTAACAGCTAAACTCTGAGTTTCTTGCTCCCTTTAAGTCATCTATGCTATCTGATGCCTTCTCCCAGACTACCATCTCTAAGGAAAGAAAAACATTCAGAACAACTGAAAGAAGAAAATTTGGAGAGATAGGCACAGTTTCCACACCCATCCCTTGCATCACCAATCAATCTCCATCAACAGCTTTTTTAATATTTTTTTTAAACCTCAGGATATCAGTCAGTCCCTCCCGGACATGAGAACAGAAATGTAACTCTAGCAGAACATCACTACAAGTGTCACAACTTCAAAAAGAAGTTTCACTGATTTTAAACAACTCCCATTTCCAAACACCAGTAGAGGACAGGCACACAACCATATAGCCTGTGATGACCTGGAAAACACTTCGCTTGTTTCCTCAATTCTTTGTTCACTCTTGTGCTTGTGACTTTTACTTCTTAGTTTGGATAATGGCAACTGTTCCAAATGCACATCCTCGCATCCACCTGTATCATAGCTGCTTAAAGATGCGGACTTGGGATTCAGTCATGTGCCGATACAGCCTGCTGCTGTATCATACAGGTCTGACGTGCAGTGTCATGACCCCAGCTGTCACAAGCAGCCAATTATCTGTTCTGTTGATCTGCCAGACAGTACTATGTGGCACACGTGACTCAAACCAGAGAGCAATTGTACCTATGGATATACCAAAATCCAGACAGAAGCTATTATGGTACTGTGGCTCCTTATAAGTAAATAAGCACCACCGTGTGTGTACTATATGATCAAGTGCATCAAGTACCAGGTCAACAGCAACGTTTCAAGTTCTGCAGTAGGGAGACAGTCTGCTAAAGCTAGTCAGATCCTTTCATGCCAAGTCTTGGTTTCTTACAGGAATGCCTTCTTCGACCTTATCCCATTTGGAGACCACCTGCCTTTAATTATTCTTTCTGCAAGTAAAAAATGGCAAGCTGTATTCCTAGTGAACATCAGTCTTATGATCCCAAGATTTAGTCAGTTTTACCAAATAGTACCAGCTGAGGGGAAAAAACCTACAAATACCCCCATGGACATAATAGTGCCTGTTCTTCTTTTATATTTGTACACAGTCAGCTCAAGGGAAAGCAAACACACAAGGCAAGCAATAGGGGTTCAACACCCTTCTCTGTCCAGGTTCCAAATGTCTGTGTTTAAGGCAGTCATCGTAACCTGCCAGGAATGCCTCTATACTGACACGCTCAACAGATCTTCCACTTGAAAATCTTCCATGTTCCAGCAGGAAGAAAATGCGTTCTTCTGCTTAAATAAGTTATAGCCTGATAATTAGAGTACCTGCTTGGATGCAGGAGATACAGGTCTGATTCTTTTCAGGAAAAGATTCTCAGCTTTTCTTTACTTAGACCCCAAGCACACCAAGTATTTGCAGTAAAATAAATTTATTAAGGATGGTTACATTCCAGAGAGAAATAGGAAATATTGAAATATAATATGATTCAACTAGGTATCAAAATCTGGGCCAAGAATAAATAAGCAAACAATTGCTGAGACAATCCATCTATTTAATCCATCCTGTTCCCAATTAAAACACCTTGTTTTTTTCTTCTACTTCCAACCCAGTTCCTTTCTCCACACCCTTCTCCCAGTTCCCTCCTGATTTCCTCTCATTCTTTCAGCTTCCTCCCCAGGGAACTGGGCCAGGCCATTGCAACTGGCCACAATGGGCTATACCCCCTGCCTTTGATGCGACTTTCTGTCATGTTAACAACACAGGGTACCCTCATGGATCTACTAGACTCATGCAAAACCTTGACTTGCTGCTTCCCTGAAGCAACGCAAAATTTAAGCAGCAGAAGCCTCCCATTTTATTAGGCATCACAGTAATTTTTTTACAGGGACTGATGTCAGCTTGAACATGTGGCAATTGGAAAGACAACATTCGTACTCTGGGAACAGCAAAAGCTGTTTCCTTTGCTTTGTAATTAGATCTTCAAGTTGGCCTAACCCATGTGCTGCATAAAAAGGTTTATTCTTCTTAGACTCAGTCACTCC
Organism: Pelecanus crispus; assembly: GCF_030463565.1. Classification (NCBI taxonomy): domain Eukaryota; kingdom Metazoa; phylum Chordata; class Aves; order Pelecaniformes; family Pelecanidae; genus Pelecanus; species Pelecanus crispus. Next base: position 34,657,698 of record NC_134651.1, read on the forward strand.
AGTTGGAAAAAGAGACTGCCAAATTGCTCTAAGGTTTCCTTAAGCCTGTTTTGTGGCATAAACCACAAAACTTACCAACAAGTGGATCACACATAACTGAAAGGAGTCCAGCAGGGCTAAACACTGGCTGTGGGTGACACGAGAATGGGCATACCTTCTGCAGCTCCAAAATGGGAATGTTATGAAACATTTTGAATCCAAAGGCAGGAATCAGTTGTACCTGCAATCATAGCTAGGGTCAAAGTCATACTCAAGAAGTTAGATGGTTCTAATTCTTCCCATTATGCTTTGAATGTTCATTTGCATAAGCTCTTTACCCTCTAAGTCTCAGCTTTCCAACAGCCTGTTGAGTGGAAACAGACGAATCAAGGGGCCTGTCGGTGTCTCAGTGTCTCCTATGCAAAGTGTGGATAATAGTGCTAACCTCTTTTGAGAGCTACAAGAAAGAGTGCCACATGAGGACATTAGAAAGCGTTCATCTCCTGTTAGTAAAGTTTTGTCCCATATTTTACAGGAAAAATATGCCTGTAAGCTCTGGCCTGAAAAAACTTTTTAATTCCAAGTTTACTGTGAAATACAGAAAAAACATTGCACGAGCCAATTCTCCCATTTTGTAAAAATAAATCTCAGTATGACATCCACATGGACTACATTTTCTCCTGGGCCATTCTACCCCCAGTGGGAACTAAAACAGATTTCTAAAATTCTCCCAGCAGGAAACATTCTGTGATGTCTCTACTCCACCACAGCACCATCACACCAGAAACGGTACAGTCCTTATGCCTAATTTTATTCTAACAAAGTTTATTCATGGGCGATCTTATTTTCATCAGCAGAAGGAAGTCCTTGAGAGCAGCTCTGCATTCAATTTCTTCACTGGCAAATTCAGTTTAAGATTACCCCCTTCCCACCTCAATACATTTTTTCTAATGTCCTAGGCAGGGGGTTTGGGGTTTGGTTTTTTTTTTTTTTTTTACCTTCAGTTGTGGCAATACAATTCTTGATTAGATTGCACTTTAAACTAGGTCTGTGAAGTGATCTGCAATTAACCAACCTAATGTATGTACCAGTGCATAAATCCATACCACTTCTGTTTGTAATTCCCTTCCCCCGCCACACACACACATCCCTGCGTTATTTTGCTGACCTAGTTTAGAAAACCTCTGCTCCCGAAAAGTTATTCAGTACAAGTGAGGACCAATTTAGAAGGGTGGCTGTGTGTGGAGTGGGGACCTGTTTTTATCATGAGCTTTCCTATGAGAGGAATCTTAACAGCACATCATTAATTTGAAATTGTCCTTAAGTTCTGAGTCACTTTGAGAGGTTTCATGTGGATGCATTATGTTCTTGGTTGCAGGCACACAAAATAAGTACTTACTTATTCCTTGTTAAGGCGGTGCAGAAATAAGAATGAGTACTTATGCTTTAACTATTTAGCAGAAACATTTTGAGAACTGCAACAATTAATGCTACCTCAGAGTATAAAATGTTCATAGTTTTCCCTAAATTAAGGTGTCTGCTTTGCTCAGAAAATTTGAAACTTCAAATAGAGAGCCGAACACTTTCAACTGAAATTCTTAATTTTAAGTTCTGCTTCAAAATATATGGGTCTTCCCATAGAATTATTTTCAGTGTTTTGCAATTATTTCAGAAAAAAGTTTTGGTGGAAAAAATATTTGACTAGTGCCAGTAACTGCACAATCTGTCATTAGAAAAATGCAACGTCTGCCATCCATAGCACCTTATAATCATGATCTAGTTTCTACTTAGGAAAAAAAGCCACTGTGACAAATGCAGTAGCAATGTATGCACAAAAAACCCCACAGAAACAATACCATCTTTAGATAGATCAGGAGATCTAACAACAGCACTTCTTACTATGCTGATGATGCACAGGAAGAAGTATCTCTGAAGACCCTTTTTGTCTTTATCAGGCTTCACAGACAGCTGCTCATTATTGTCTGCCCATACCATTCCATGAAGAGAGGTACACACTGAAAAATAAGTTTTTACTTGCCTTATTTCCTATTCAAAAAAAAAAAAAAAAAAAGAATCACAAGAACTCAAGGGACCACCTCCAAGCCACCACATTATGGACTTCAGACGATGCCTAATTTTACCTGCACCATTCATACCTTGAGCTGATTTCATCTGAAGTGAAGTAAAATAAAGCTTAAAACACCAAAGCCTGTTGTCCTGTATCACAATGAATTGATATGCATTGTACAGCATTGGCTAAGTAACAGGTTTTTAGATCAGAAGCCAGGAACCTTGCTCCAAAGAAACAGGCAAAACATAACTAATCAAACAGCATGAGTTCAGTTTGGGGGCTTGTTTTGTTTTGTTTAAAAAACTTCATGCAACCATTTATTTTGCTTCAGATTTATGGAAACCAGAGGTCAGTCAGCAGAAGAAGATCAAGAAGTTAAACACCGATGTCAACTCACTTCCAGCAGCTGAAGGTTTAGTGAAGAACATTCCCTCACCCCCAGCTTGTGGATAAGAATCCCATTAGCTCAGTATCATGAGACCACAGAGTGAAGCGGAGCATAGCTTCAGAAACTAGCTCAAAGCACTCTAAGAACCAGAGCAAATTAGTGCAAACGATGGGAGGACAGTTGCCAGAGCAATCTTTGCAGTTGTTCTCTTCTGACTCTGGGTGGCAAGAGAACAGGGGTGTTGTGTCACAACTTGCAGCTTCACACGATGTCAAGGGAAAAGATTAGCTCATCTTTCACTGACAGACAGGAGCTTGGCCTGTGTTTTTTCACAAACACCACCTTTCCCAAGAGACAGAGAATTTAAACCCTTGTCTGTCTCAAGCAATAAGTGTCAGTTACCAAATGCAAACCCACTGCCTTCCAGTCAGCACTTCTCCAGAATGACAAGCAGCTGGAGGGAAACAGCACAATAACCCATTGAGTATGAGAAAGAGAAACCTTTTTTGCCACAGGGCAGTGTTACAGGTCTTTCTGAAGCTTAAGGAAAGGTAATTAGAGGTCTTGTATAATCTGTTCCTGTCACGTCTGGGCGTAATGGAAAAAGGACTTCCACAGCTCTTCTAAGAAATTTAACATAGTGCTGGAGATTCTCTTTATTTTAAACATATGGCATTTTCAGTGTAGTCCCCAGTCATGAATATGGTGTGAAATACTTGCAGTACTGCATAACCTTTTTAGTAGAATGGCTTTGCAGTTTTTGTATTTCAAATACACATAAAAGCTTACTCAATTTAATGCCTTCTGCCATCAAAAAAGCTGAACAGCTTTCAGCCCAGTCAAACGTAGAGTAGAAGACATGTGAAGAACATTTGTTTGCACTTGTGGTGGAGAATTAAACATTGCTAATCCAGTCATGACTATTTTGGTAAAGGTACTGACAAAAACCCAAACAAATAAGCCTAGTTCAGAATATCAGCCCAGATCTATTGGAGTAAGCATCTCAAAATATGTTGCAAATTGAAGTGAAAAACAAAAGCCAGTGCCACCTCAAAAATCCCCACCATAATAAAAGTTTGTAAAAATTATCATAAAAGTTGACCCAAAATAGTCACAGTGGAAAAGGCTGTTTTGCTTTTTCCTAAAAAAAAAAAAGAAGAGGTAACAAATTGATGAATCCAGCAAAGCTAAGGAAAACTGTTTTGGAGAAATGGCTTATGGCATGCTGAAAGGCACAGCACATATTGGGGGGAAGACTGATGTGTTTCCTTAAATATGGAGACAAAGGGAAGAGGAACAAAAGAAAGAAAAAAATTAAAAAAAAAAAAAAAGACTACAGAAAACATGGAGATAGTGGCTTTCAGTGTTTCCTGCAGAAGTAGTAGCCAGTACTGCTGAAATGACAGATCCCTCTCAACAGCTTATAATCACATTGGAAGTGACTACTTCTTCCCAGGAACTCAAAGTCTAAGCACACAAGGTAGGCAAAGAAAGGGGTGGAAAGGGGAATAATTATCCAGAATTCGTAGATGGGGAACAAAGGGACTAAGTTACTTGTCACACAATACCTTGTGTTTCACATACCTAATCCCATAGTCTAAGCAATAAAGACCACCCTTTCTCTTGACAGTATATTTTTAATTGCACACAATCTAAAGGAAAGGAAGGCTCTATCACTGAGAAGTATTAATCCTCCTAATTAAGTGGAGTAGTTGGAAAGCAGTTAAGAAAACAAGTGAAAGAGTGAAAGGAAACTGGCTGAATAACATTAGAAATAAACACTAGACTTCTTGCTAAATATGACACTTCCATCAGCCAGAGGCCCCAGGGGAGGCAATGCTGGAGACAGATTGGTATTTCTTGAGGAACATTGAAAGCCTGAGAAGCATTTTAAGCAGCACGGTATATAATAGCACCATGGAGCCCCACTGGAGCAGGGTAAAGCAAGTGGGAGGTCTGAACTGTGTCCCTTCAGCTCCTACTGCCTGAAGTAATTTCAGGCTATTTACTTGGCTTAGCATCTTCAGTAGAAATGACCAAATTTGAAAACTTATTTTAAGATAAGTATCTAAACTAAAGACATTAAAAATCAATAACCATTTTGCAAATGCTTCGTCCTTTGCTTCTGCATCCCAGTCCATAAATTAAGAGAACAGAAACTACCATCTTTGTAAAGTGGTCAGACATCTCTGATAGCATAAGCAGCAGGGGGATACTCTCTTGTAATTAAGATCCCTTTAAAGCTCCATTATTAGCGTACTTGCAGATCAGCAACAGTATTGGCAAGTCAGAGGCATGTTACAAGTCAGTACTAAGGAGATTTCCCCAACTTGAATGGAAATAAGTCTTTTAAAAAGCATACTCTATTGATAGTCTTTGTGACTCTTCCTCTGCAACTACAAAGTGCTTGGTATTTCCTCCTAGTAATAAGTATTCATGATGCCTTAGCAACAATTTGGGTCTACCTCTCAATATTAAGTTAATATTTTCAGGTCATGTACTTAGTCTTCATTGCATAGTTATCAGACTTTCTGTTCTCATATTTTGCTTTTCTTTTCCTCCCTCTTTTGTTTCAAGCTTGGTTGAAGCTTTACTTTTTCACATTTGTCCTTTTCCTGTTATGCTTCTTGACCAGCAGCTTTTCCCCACTCCTTTTGGACTCTGCACTTAAAGTCATTGAAGATGGCTCTACTACCACCAGTTACAACCTGGAATTATTTATTTATTTTACAAATTCCCGTGATCTCTCTCCCTCCTTCGTTTTTGATGATACATATTCCTGATAGTTTTATTAACATTTCGACAGTAAATAAATTCCTAGCCTCTTCCAAAGGCAAGTCCTTGAGCTCCTCAGCCACACGACTTCACTCCCCACTTCCCTTAGTGTATCCATCTCTGTTCTTTTAAAACCAGTTCAGACTTGCTTTTGCTTGTTATATTATATCCCAAGTCACTGAGAAAGTGAAATTGGTTGGAAACTTTCCTGCAGAAGGCATAAAAGCCTTTAAGTCCTCCATTCCCAAATCCAAACAATGGAATAAGAAAAGCCCTGTTGCTTCAACACTGTATAGGCAGCAATTCACAAAATTACAGCAGTGTATGAAGGTCAGTAATGCAGCCAGTCCTCCTCAGCTGGAATTCCTGAAATACAGAAGCTATTGTCCATCTGAAATGAGTAGAGGAGAGTTACTGAGGATTTCTTCCTCTCTCTGAGTAAACAGGGTCAAACATGACATCCAAGAAAACCCCCAAGTCAGCAAAACAAAAAGCAATTGTGTTCTTACAGGCCAAACATGGCCATAAGGAAAGGAGGAAAAAGCCTTTTGACCATGTGAAGAGAAAGCTGTCAGAGACAACTTTCATTTTATTGTGATGCTATTTCAGCACAACTGTATCCCCTGCATTTCTCGGGGGGGGGTGGGGGTGGGGGGGGGAGGGGGATGGGGGGACGGGACACAACCCAAACCAAAAAAAGCAACAATAATTGCCAAAGAATTGAAGTTGAACAAACAGAATACCAATCAACTTCCTGAGAAATGGACTCCAGTGAACTTTTTATTTGGTCCTCTGGACTTTTAGAGTGAGAAAAAGCAGGGGCCGGGGGGGTGGGGGTTGGAATTCTCCTCAGCTAAATCTTTCTTGAGGATAGACTTTTCAGTCCAGTGGTCAAAATGCACAGAGTATATTAAATCAAAATACTTCATTTAACCTCAGAGACTTGGTTTCATCAGTACCTCATAAGTATATACAGCTCTATATAATGTCTCTTCTAGTATTTTAAGTGTGCTTCCTTTTAAGGGACACAATAATCACGGATTTATCCCATTTGTCTTTTTTTTGTGTGTGTGTGTGTGAGGCCAGCAGGCTCATCCGCTTCATCAGATCATGGGCAGGGACCTTATCTAAGCCCTCAGTGTAGGTTCCAATCCAAATCTGAATGAGGTGTTACGCAATTGTCCTGGTTTTGGCTGGGATAGAGTTAATTTTCTTCCTAGTAGCAGGCATAGTGCTGTGTTTTGGATTTAGTAGGAGAAGAATGTTGATAACACGCTGATGTTTTTAGTTGTTGCTAAGTACTGCTTATGCTAGTCAAGGACTTTTCAGCTTCCCATGCTCTGCCAGGTGCACAAGAAACGGGGAGGAGGCACAGCCAAAATAGTTGACCCAAACTGACCAAAGGGCTATTCCATACCATATGACGTCATGCTCAGTATAGAAACTGTGTGGGGTTGGCCGGGGAGCAGCAATCACTGCTCGGGAACTGTCTGGGTATCGGTCGGTGGGTGGTGAGCAATTGCATTGTGCATCACTTGCTTTGTATATCATTATTATTATTATCATTATTATACTGTTATTATTAGCATTACTATCTTACTTAATTTCAATTATTAAACTGTTCTTATCTCAACCCAGGAGTGTTTCTCACTCCTACTCCTCCGATTCTCTCCCCCATCCCATCCCATCGGGGTAGGGGGAGTGAGCGAGCGGCTGCGTGGTGCTTAGTTGCTGGCTAGGGCTAAACCACGACAGCAATAAAAAAAAAAAAATAACGAAGCAACAGTTTTCTAGTAGTTTATTATAAGAGCTCTTCAACTGGTCTTATAAGATAATGTTCTTACTGAAATCATAAGATGGATTCACAACACCTCAGCTAATCTTGCAATGTCATGTCAGTTAAGCTGATTTTGCACTGATTTTGCACTGATTTAACACAACTAGATCTGAATATACTGGCAGAATAGGGATTGTTCAAACATCAAATGTGAGCCCAAAGTGGTTGTAGATACAGCAACTACAAAGCAAGTGATTTAATTATAAAGCACTGGGATACTAATTTAAACACAAAATACAAGTTTTAGGAACTCGTATTCCAAACTTCCTTGGTACCCCGAGAAAAAATCTTATACTAAAATTGAGACAAATTAAGACTGAAGTATTATACATATTCATCTGGCAAGACTCAGAAGGTGATTACCTAGCAATTCTCTGCCGGAGGAGCTTTGGATTATCACTACAGGAAAGGAAAGTTCAGCACTATGCTGGTTTTGGCTGGGATAGAGTTAATTTTCTTCCTAGTAGCAGGCACAGTGCTGTGTTTTGGATTTAGTAGGAGAAGAATGTTGATAACACGCTGATGTTTTTAGTTGTTGCTAAGTACTGCTTATGCTGGTCAAGGACTTTTCAGCTTCCCATGCTCTGCCAGGTACACAAGAAACTGGGAGGGGGCACAGCCAGAATAGTTGATCCAAAAATCACGACCAGCACATACAGGAGTTGTTTAAAGGAATTATCTCCAATGAACTGGTGTGACTTGATGTCTTAGAACATGTTGGGTAAACAGCACCTTAAAAAAAAAAAAAAAAAAAAAAAAAAGAAGTTTTACCAACATGTACCAGTTAAAGTAATAGAAAAAACCCCTCGTGTATCAATACATTAACCCTTTCTTTCCCCACAGGAGAGGCGCAGAAACAGTCAGCTTCCTTGCTGATACTAATAAAACATTAATTTATATAATCTGAGTTTTTCTTCAAAACACTGATTTCACAGAGTAATTTTTACTTTTCTCTACTTGTCTCTGTAGGAAGTAGGAATCTAAAGTCCTCTGATATAACTATGTTAAATATGGTAAAAAGGACATCAAGTGTCTGCAAGAACCATAGCTGACAACAGGACAGATTAGAGCAAGCAGGTAAAAAACTGTTTGAGTGTTTCCCCTCTCTGATCACATCCGATCCCTTGTTGCTTTCTTCACTGAGGTCATCATCAGCATGACCATTCCTCCAAAGCAACAACAAACAAAGCTAAAAGAGTTCTTAAGCACCTTTTTACCATTCAAAGCAGCAAGTTAAGCCCCTAAATATCTTCGGGGCCTTGGACCTGAGTTCAGAAAGATGCACTCAGCAACACCTTATTCAACTGAGACCACTATTCCCTCTGGGTTAACTGGAGTTTTTACGGGTCAAGTCACAGCTATATGTAGGAAAACTTGCTAATTTATTGTTCTTGAATAGCATAATCTTACAAGACTCTAAGTATATTTCTCATTAGAAGTGACATTTGAATTTCAGGGGGTGGTGGATGATGTTATTTTGTTTCCTGTTTTATAGCCATTTCAAATTAGCTGTTTGTTAAATTGATTTTAGTGTTTGATGTATTCTGTATTTAAGCAGTACAGTATATGTTGTACGTTAGATGTCATCTCATGTAACACTTTCTGAAAGAAATTCACATATCCCCTTATCTGCTGTTAATTCTAAAGACAAATAGAATATATTAAGCAATGCCAGAGGCAAAAGAACTCAACAGAAACTAACTGGCTGCATTATGGAATCTGTGATTGCTCCATAATACCCTGCACATAGAAGATGAGCTTTTCTTTCTCCTGACAGACCTCATAAGTGGACTTTTATCATGACAGACAGAACATCAGAGGGTTTCAAATGATTAAAGGCAAAACCAGATCACAACACTTTCTCCCTCCCCCAAAAAGATTAATGTAAAGCACCTTGGCATCTGTCTACATGAAAAGCTTCATAGAAAATAATTGTTGTAAAAATACATGCCAGCATTTGTCAAACGCTGTCCTTTGAATAGCTGACATCTCTCTCAAAACCTCTCTCAATTAGTATTCCATTCAGCATTAGTAAATGGTAAGTGTCAAGCAATCACAATAGAGTCCCAGCTGATGCAACTAAAAAAGAATCTAATGCAAATTCCAGCAGGCTTCAGATGTAGTTTTAAAACACTTTCCTTAGAGTCTAGCATTTTATTTGCTGACAGATGCTTTTGTAGACCTGCTAACTTTTGAAGCCAGCAAGCAGTAATCAGCCAGGCAGAGGCTGCATCAGCAGACTAAGCACAGCAACAATGAATAAGACTCCGTGTGTTGAATGAAACTTGAGCACATTTGCCAATTTCAACAGGTACCACACCATTGTTTCTTGGAGATTCATCTGCTTGTGTAAGCTGTCCCAGTTCTCCCTGGCAAAAAGGAAAAGCTGCTTTTAAATTTCACCTACATCAGCACCAATGAAGAGTAACACCACAAAACCAGAATTAGTTCCAGTTTATATCAAGATTACTGAGGTTGAAGCCCTTGAAATTTCAATTTTCCAGTCAGTGAAATGAAGACAGTAAATAATACTTGCCTACCATAAGAGGGAATTGGGCTGACACATTAACATTTGCTCAGCGTTCAGAAAGTTCTAGCTCAAATAATTCACATATTCTAAATTTGCCTCAAGTTCATCCTGTGCCTAATGCCAGTAATTTCAATCAACTTACACCAAAAGATGTTTGGTCAGCCTTTTTTTTGCCTCAAGCACACTCTATTTGCTGCTGCTGTGGCCAAATGCAACACAGATGGCTTCCTTGGCCTGCAGCCCAACAGACACAGGTCTTCTTACCTAGCAGCAAATCCCCATGCCAGTGCACTGCTCAGTGGCCTGGCTGTATCTTCATATATGAAAAACAAGAAACCACATGGAACCCAAGATCAATTTCATTTCCCTTCCCAATTGCCAGCCTCCAGGAGCAAAGAATTTTTGCTTCAGGCTTTTTAATTAAAGCTTCCCTTCTACAGCTGCACTGTGTTAGCACTGGACCCATTATTTGGGTTGCAACACACCTGTAGAGACAAGAACTGTAGACATGAAACACAGGAATGTGTCAAACTAGAAAGGTGAGAAAGATGGTTGCTGGTGAGACTTGGGTCAAAGCAGACAAAAAAGTTAGGCTGTATTCTCCATTGTCAATACATATAAGCACTATCAATAGAACTGGAGAAAGGAACAGGAATCCAGAAATTTGCATTCAGAAGTTTAAGAAAAAAATCCTTATGTGACTTTGGTTAAGGCACAAAACTATATTCAAAATGTAATTTTCTTTGTGAAAACTGTAGTCTTGAATACCACCATTAGCTGTTGCTGAAATCCCCCATCAATGCTTCAGTTTACCACTTCAAAATTCTGCATATGCTTTAGCTTTACCTGAGCTGCTGTGCATTACCAACTCCAGTCTTGGTATTGAGTTGCTAACTGCCTATGCTCTGGGTGTGCTTGAATGAGATCCCAGTTCTGCATAACCCTCCAGTTTGACCAGTTATAGTATGTTCAGGACTCATAATACAAAGAAGTCTGATAGAATACACTAACAACCATAAGTATCTTTTAAAAGATAAGCAGAGAAAGAGGTAATGTTCTCTTCTCATGTACAGCTTCCTAACCTTTAGGAGGCAAACCAAGGGTAATGCTCAGGAAACATCTCTCAAAGAGACATAACTACACAGTTGTAGGCTATTCCTATACTGTTTTGGAAGTGTGCTTCATTAGCTTATCTATAAAATTGTTAAGAGTTAAGAGGTTTGCAGATGCTAGAGTAACAGGGAACAGTCAAAAGAAATACAGTATCTATCCTCAATAGGTTGCCAGTTGAAACTAATAGCCTATCAAATGGGAAAACAAGCCTATTACAATGGTTTTTTGTAATTTTACAAAGAAAGTGACATGTGTTGGGGATTAACACTAATGAAAGAGAACCAAAACCTCATAATTTTGGAACAGAGTGTCCTGGAATGCAAGAGAAAATTTAGACACACACACACAAAAAAAATTCACAGCAAGTATTTCCCATTTTCTGCCAAAGACGACAAAGAGAAAATAGCAGATTTAATGAAAAATAAGCCGAAGCCCACAATCTCAGTATGAAATGGGGACATGGATGATACCTAAAAGTGAATTACAATCTTTTGGCTAAGTTGTTATACAAAAGAGGCCACACACGAAGCAACCACATGAAAGCTGGGACTGCAGTGCTGAAGGAAGCAGATACATTGAAAAGATGAGACGTGGAAGAGAGCTGGAACTTTTCACTGAGACAAAAATACTGAACACCAAGCTGCCTCTGCAGCTGGGACTGGTGAACTCCAATATGTAAGAATGCATGGTCCTATTTGTAGTACCAGGCCCTTAATAAATAGGGAAGCACATGAGAAAAGGTAATACGTAGTTAACAACAGAATTATGACAAGCTAGCTGACTGTTGAGATGTTCTTTGCTTAATGGAAGGCACTGCTTCCTCAACCCTCAGACATGTCTGCATTTCAACCCAGGTGGTCATACTTTATCCAAGGCCACCGAGCAGTAGAATTTTACCACAAAATGCTGCAAGGATTTATCTTAAGAGCAAGCTGAAGTCCCTCCATACCCAACCAAAAAGTTTTACCTATCCCAGTCTTCCCCCCCCCCCCCCCCCCCCAAAGTCCTTTATTTTTCCCATTCAAAGCAAGAGCTTCAAAGAAAGGGCTGGACTCATGGCCACAAAGAATGTTCAGAGCTATAATGAGGCATTTTGCCATAGGGCCAGTATTTTTTAAACAAGGAGTTTAAGTTTCTCATGGGCCAATTCAAAAGTCAGCCAGTGAATACTGAGTTAGGAACAACTTCAGGTTACTCAACAGCTGTCTAGATGCAGTTCTTTGAAACAGCTACTCTAGCCTAGTTTAACTGAATAGAAGACAAGCTCTGCACGTCACTCCATGCATATATTAACATACTGTATTTTATTATTAACATACTGTATTTATTATTTAGGTTAATTTTTTTAAAATAAGGTTTTTCATCCTGAATAATGTCCATCCTTCCCCCTATCTCCCTTTCCCATAAATTGCACAAGACTCCAAAATAAATCATCAACCCACAGTTCTTACACATCCGCTTCCAGTGCAAAACTGCTGACAAAGACAATGCTTCACCAGGAGCAGAAACCAGGTTTCACCAGCCGTACAAGAGCTTCACGTTGAGACTGTGACTGTAGCATCCACGAGTCGTTCCAAGAGCGCAGGGAACCGAGCTGCGTTTGTGGAAACCGCGAAGCAAAGGCCACGGAGGCGCGGGGCAGAGCCACGCGCCGTGCCCGCAGCGCTGCCCGCCAGGCCGCCGCGGGACGCTGTCCCCCGCCGCGGTGCTGAAACCGGGAGCGCAACGGGGCTGACGGACCCGGAGCCACGAGAGAGGAACCCCTTGGTGGACAGGAACCCCTTGGTGGACAGGAACCCCTTGGTGGACAGTCAGGGAGCCCTGGCTTCCCCTGGCCAGCCTGCAACGCACGGTGATCTCCTGAGCTACTGGAGCCTGGCGTCTGGTTTACTTGCCATGTCTTAAAGACAGCTGTAGTCCAAGTGTGTACTTTTCCACAAAGGAAGCTGCTGAGATACGACAGCAAAAAAATGGATCTTGTCTCATCTAGAAAAGGATTCCCGTGAATCATCACCAGAAGTAAAAACTGCACATCGGAAGCTTCATCTGTATCCTAAACTATCTAGTGCATCTGAAAGTCCCATTTAGCCCCAGTCGTGCCTATTTTTTTGAGAGCAGAGAACCAGTCACAACATCAGAATGTACTTTCAGTATGAAAATTATGTCAGCTTTAACAGGTGATGCTCGAGATGAAGCTTTAAGGGCCACATGAGCACCAGTAAGGGAATGAGACAGTCAATTTGTCTTGAGATATCTTTAACCTGAGAAAAGCAGAAACTACAATGAGTCAGTCCATCTTTTTGGCTTTCAGTTCATACTATTAACATTAGTAGTAGAAGTTGTGGATATGCTGCCCACTTCACCAAAGGTCTTAATGAATCTTATCACAAGCATCTAGAGTTAACTGAAAGCAAGCATTTTTATTCATTGGCCTAAAACCCCAAGTTGTTTTCATTCCAGGTTGGGACAAATATTTAAAGTTTTGCTCTACAGTTGGAACATCTGTTGGACTAAACATGAGCAAAACTCAAAAATAACAGATGAAAAAATCAGATTAGACAGACATACTGTGCAGTTTTAAAATGTGCTTATATTCGCTACAGTGAGAGCACCAAGAAGCTGACCAAGCACAAACACTTTGACGCTGCAGCAACTGTAGTTTAAGAAGAAGATTCATTAAAACTGTTCATGGAAAATTCACATCTGCTAACAGTAATAAAAATAGAAAGGCAAGAAACAGCTTGTTCTTTCTTCTTTTACTGTTTGCCAGCCAAACCCTCTGTAGTTCAAACAACTTCTCTGAACTCTGCTTTTAAGCTGGATTGTTTATATTCTTATATCACAAGTACTAAGAACCTGTTTTCAATATGATTTAACTTAACCAGCTGAGTATATATAGTAGCCTATGCACACTGCTGATAGGTTTGTCTTGCTTGTAGGCTCTTCTGCCAAGAGCCTTAACCATGACATCATCACTTAGTTCCATCAACTTAACAGAACAGGATGCCCTTTTCTTTTTCCTGTTCCTCATGGTTCTCTGGCACCTCTTCCAGAAGTTTTAAATGCAATAAGTAGGTCTTGAAAGACAGGAACTCCTTGACAGACTTAAGCCACTGAAATTAGAATCTCTAAAGAAACAGAATAGGTATTTTAATTACTTTTTCCTCTCCAAAGGGAGCAGAGCTTGGTCTCCTGCTGTGATAACCACATGCTTAAAACTGTGATGAAGACATCTGTTATCTGACAGACTACATTTGCACCTACTTTTATTAAATTCTTTTTCCAGCAATTTTATCTTCTCATTACTGTACTACCTGAACACCTGTCTCCACAGCCTTAATCCTTGCAATGCCATGAAAAAGGGGCAATAACAAAATTTCCCAGCATCATACAGAGCTTGCCTGAAGTGTTTCAAGGAAACAAAAATTCCTTATGAAATGCCATTGAAACAGACTTTTCTCCCTCTCCAAGAATACACCATTTTGTAAAGAAAAGACTTCTCAGGTACAAGACAGTATTTCTAGTCTCATATATATGCAAATCAGGAAAGATAAATGAGAAGTGATTATGGCACATGTCTGACATGGTAGTGATGTGGCACATTTTTAAATCTGTAGCAAATTTTTTTATTTGAACCTTAGGACTAGTATCAGGACCCCAGCAACAAGGAAAACAGTTCTTAAGAAGAGTAATCAAACTCAACAGACCCTAGACAATCCCACACACTTTGAATGGTTGAGAATTCTTGCAGCAAAGGATACAGAGAGCTGTACATAGTGTTAGAAAATAACTTCTGCTCAGGCTGGGAGGTCAGAACTGTAGGTGCTGCAAAGAAGCAAAGCCCCATTGAAGATGGTGTGGCACATGGAGTCAACAGGATGAATTTTATCCCAGTGTGCCACTGACTTGACTAACATTTTTTATCAAGTCACTTCATCTCTGTGCTTTAGTCTCCCATTTGTAAAATAGAAATGAGACATTTCATTAAGAATATAGTCTGAAGACCTGCAGGTTTTGCTGTAGTCTTAAGTTATTGTCCCCTGCTACACTTTATTTTCTCTCATTTGACTGCACGTACAAGTAAGACACTGTAACAGACTGAACACAAACAAGCTGCTTTCAATGTGGTTAACCAGGTTACTTTAGATCATCTTCAACAGCACATCAGACTGTGCCCCAAAATGTTTGCTTGAGAAAAACTTAAGACCTTACTCATGTTCAAATCAGCACTTTGCCCTCTCAGTCACTAGAGGCACTTGCTACTACTGGGTGAGCATGGTTTTCTGCATTGCAATGGATGGGTTTTCCAAAATTATCCCTCTGAGTCTTTTCCACAAAGAAATTCTATACTTTCAGATTTTTTTTTCCTGTGTATCTTTACTTTCCTTCATAACACTAATAGTAGCTACCTCCCTGTACACCACCTAAATAGTTTCTATACCCTGTTATTTTGATTAGGCTTTTCAATACTTCTCAGGTGTTACCTTGTTCCTAAACACAGATATTTGTTTAATTTCTCTAAATGATCAACCCCTTCATCCTCCTGTTGGTTCATTTTTCCACAATACTTTAATTACTCAGCAGATAATCTGGCAAACAAATTCCTACACTATATCCTGGGTGTGCCACCCCACAGCAAGAGAGAAGCTGGAAAGCCAACAATAATAATTGTTTCTCCACAGGAAAGGTATCAGCTGGAAACCAAGCCAGTTATTTTCTGATAAGCATCAGCAGCTTCTCACCCAGAAGTGAGGAGTTCTATGGGACTTTATCCACACTACTGCAAATTGCTCAATTTACTTTATTCCAAATTAGCTTTCACTGAGAAAATTATTCTTTTAAAGATGGCATTTGCGGTCATAACCACATACTCTCTAGGACCTCACACATACAAAGTTCTTGTGGCTTCCTTTAAGCAAGCATCCTCAGTGTAACTCCTAACTCAGGCAGTATTTATGCTGCTCAGGCAGCAAAAGCTGCATTTGCCAAAAGGGCTATAAAATAGCCAAACAACATTGCTTGTTAAAAACGATGATCAGCTTGATATTGCATGCTTTTTTACTGGCCTTCAAAGCTTAAGACGACCTCAAGAGGTGGCCATATAAATAACCTGGTAGTAGAAGCAGCTATAAATAGCTATTCCTGGGGGAGGGGGAGCGGTGTTTGTTTGTTTTGAGTTGGGGTTTTTTTGGGGGGGGGGGGGGGGAGGGGGGCAGGGAAGGGGCAGTGTTACTTTATGTTTTTCCCCTTGAGAAAAAAAAACCCTGTGGTATCTAAGGCAAGACCCCACAGCATGTAACTCCAGGCTAAGACCTTCCACTGTCATGACTCCCCTTGGAAACTGCACAACTGTATTTATTATACAACAGCTTCTGATTATACTACACAGGACTTCAAAAAGCTGATCTCTCCCCATTGTAAAATAAACTGGCTTTTTATGAGCTCTTCTCCCCACCTCATATCCCCCTCCCAAACTTTTACTTTTATCTCTCTGCCTCAAGTTTTGATAAGACATTTCTGTATGACCAACATTTGGCATTCATTTTTCTGCTAAACCTGACGGCTACTTGGAAGACATAGACAGATACAGCTCCCAGAAGCCAGTTAACAATGACTTTATTCCCAGCTTTTTGGAAGTTCATCTCACTAGAACACTACCTAATTAAAAATCCATTATGGTGACCAGACTTGATGCCCTTGATACATATGTTGATTTAAGCCACAAAAGAAGACACAGGCGGGAAGAAAAGAAGTAGAAACAGTCATGGCTAGTAAATAATTCCTAGCAAGTTCCATGCAGGGCTTTCAGCCACACTGTAAATTCTGTAGGGCAAGCGAACTCGTGTTATCATTTGGCACAATGGCATGCTGTCTTGAGAAAGAAACTGAACGATGCCTGACTAGCCTACAAAAGGTCAAGAAAACAAAAATCCACCATATATTTGCTGCCTGGGGCAAATATTTGAGTGTTAAGAATATTTAGCCCTTGGTAATTGTGTCAACATTTTGAGGCTCTAAGAACACATTTTCCAGTTTGTCAGGACAGTAAAACCATGCAGCTTAAGATTACAGAAGTCAAGTTTTGAAACTAATGCTGGTATTACTGTGATAACATATAAATAAATGCAGTCAGGCAGCTGGTAGGGAGTGACAGACTCACTGACATTATTAGAACAGCACACATTTACATGGGCCAAAGATCTTGGAAATTCATCAACTTCACTGAAGTTGATTCAAACTTCTAGCCTCCTAACTACTTTTCACTTTTTGCAGAAATTCCAGCATTTCTTTTATTTCAAGAATGGCAACATCATGTAGATAACTCTTTAGTTGTTTTTTTTTAATCCCCAATAGCTGAGTGACTGTCATGGTTTAACCCCAGCCAGCAGCTAAGCACCACACAGCCACTTGCTCACTTCCCCACATTGGGGGAAGAGAATCAGAAGGGTAAAAGTGAGAAAACTCATGGGTTGTGACAAAGACAGTTTAACAAGTAAAGCAAAAGCCACACACGCAAGCAAAGCAAAACAAGGAATTCATTCACTACTTCCAATCGGCAGGCAGGTCTTCAGGCATCTCCAGGAAAGCAGGGCACCAACATGCATAAGAGTTACTTGGGAAAACAAATGCCATCACTCCAAACGTATGCCCCTTCCTTCTTCTTCCCCTAGTTTTATATGCTGAACATGACATTATATGGTGTGGAATACCCCTTTGGTCAGCTGGGGTCAGCTGTCCTGGCTGTATCCCCTCCCAACTTCTGGTGCACCCCCAGCCTACTCACTGGTGGGGTGCGGTGAGAAGCAGAAAAGGCCTTGACTCTGTGTAAGCACTGCTCAGCAGTAACTAAAAAATCCCTGTATTATCAACACTGTTTCCAGCACAGATTCAAAACGTAGCCCCATACCAGCTAGCATGAAGAAAATTAACTCTATCCCAGCCAAAACCAACACAGTGACCCTGATTATTTGTTCCACCTTCTTTTGCTCCAGTAAAATGGCTGTAGACATATTTTCATGGCTGTAAATAGCAAAGAGCTTCATACTCAGATATAATTATTACATTCAGTTCTAAAGCAAACTGCCTTTTTCTTTAAAAAAAAAAATCAAAGGGATATACACAGAACTATGAAAATGCATTTTATTAACTTTTGAAACTCCTACTATTCTGAGTTATTTGTTATTAAAGGGTACTAATTTTACCAACTATAAAAAGAAATTCCATACACTTTTGCACTGGTTGACAGCTTTTAAATCTGTTCAGTAAACGTTTGAACTATTTTCCAATAATACCAGTCCCATGTATGCAGCTTTAATCCTGGAATCTGGATGTATCTGGGAAGTGGAAACAGGCACATAACTAGAGAGGACTTGGTTCATCATGTTCATTCTTACAACAGTGCTCACTGACAAAGAGAATCAAAAACTCAAACTACTTCCATAAAGCAGGAAGGAAACCAGACACATCTGACTTCTAAATATCTAAAATCCTTAGACTTATATTTACTGGACAGTGTATCACTAGTGATTCACTGGTTCGAGTAGGATATATCTATATGATAACACCAAACAGGGCCATCACTTGGCCTACCAGAATTTAATACTATGACTACTGAGGCAAAGTAGAAAGGGATTGAAGAAATTTTTCTATTTTCAAGGTGAAATTCTAGCCCAAAGTCACAAGCAAAGATTCTGAACACAGTTCAGCAGAATTTCATCCTTTTAACCTCAACACCTTACAGACATATGAAAGATTTCTTTCAACATAATTAACATAGTTCAATGTCATTCGCTCTACAGAAAAGAGAATCCCTTGGAGCATTAGTAGATTAATAAAGCTAGTGTACACTGCTCCTCTATTCATGATTGTATAAAACGCATAAAAGTTTCCACTGCAAAGTCTGGCTAACTTTTAAACCCAGAGATATCAGACATCAACCACTGGGTCCTACACACGTCACCTTTTCAGTAATGTTCAGTAGAGAATACTACTTCTCTAAAGTGTTTTAGCATGGAAAAGGGAGCTAGTGAACTGGCTGAATAGAGTTCCATATGTTAAGCACACCCTCCCAAACACAGACTCTGAATGACCTTGTAAACTATGCAGCAAGAAATAAGAGGAAAGACAACCAATACAAGGAGGCTCTCTCCTAAAAAAATGGGGCTCATACAAAGCCTACTTAAATCAGTGGGAGTCTTTCCATCAATTTCAAGAGGCTTTGGGCCAGATACTACACAAGAAGTCCTACAGGAAGACCAAAATACAGAGACTATGGAGAGAAATATTAAAACCAAAACCCACTACTGCTTAAAAACCAGAAGTATGGCTCCTCCCCAGATGTCATTGAAATATCTTGGGCAGTTTACTGCATTAAAAAGGCCCTCAAATCAATCCTGTGTGCCAAGAAATAAAATACAAAGAATTATACCATATATGTCCCTGGAAACCCAGGCCAAGGTGAATTACCAATATCAAAGTACTGCAAGTTCTCTTGAGGAATATATAAACTGTCACCAAAATGCACCGGCTCCCAAATCCATCTGCACATTTCCTATCAGACATTATCAATACAATCATTCAAACACGTAGTATAGGCACTATCAGAATACATATATACCATGAACAACCAACCTGTTTTATTTCAATGCCAAATGCCTTTAATACTATGAGGTCTCAGTCTTCTGGTCAGCCCTTGCAAATGTCTATATGGACCTATGGAGGAAGACTCAAATTTGTTCTGCCATGGCAATCTTTGTTATAGAACAAAGATTTTTGTGTGTTTAAATACACTAGCTGGAATGGAAATTAGGGTCTTGCTTAGCTTTACAAATATGTGCATCTTGGCTTTAAAAACCTGTGCATATCAATACCTAAAATTTTAAAAAAAGTGAGCCTCAGTGATTCCCTCCAAGGGAGTTGAAGTCAGGTGAAGTAAAAACTTGAAATCAGTTCACCAACTTAAAACCTTTGGACAGAATTCTAAGCTTCTAGATTTCCAGCAGCTGAGACTAGCAGGTGTCCAGAACTTTCAGACAAACAGCCTCACTCTATACAGCATTCACATCTGGCACATCCCACACACTGCCTTTGGTCCTGTACAGGCACATATGAATTCTCCTAAGTCATCAGCATGTGCATAAACATGTAGCTCTTTCCTTCAAGCAAAAGTTTGCCAGCACACAAATTTTCACAGAAATGAAAAGATTTTGTATGAAAAGATAAAAGTTAAGATTAGAGTCTTAATTCAGTAAGACTTTTAAACACGTGTCTAATTTAAGTATGGAAGTAATTCAACTGAAAGACCAAAAGCTGGGAATGTGCAAAAGTACTTTCCTTAATTAGGTCCAAAAAGTAGACCAGCACTGGCTGAATAGTAAAACTAAATGATTAACTGGTTAATAGTATCAGTAAGAAAAACTTTGATCTCAAATTGTCATGACCTGCTCTGTAATTTTGTTAAAAACAGATTCTGGTTTACCTCTAACAGTGAGATAGTTTGAAACTCCTAAAAACATGAAGTCTATCTGAATCTTAATAATGTTTACACCAATGAACCCCTGTGCTAAAATGCTTTTGCAGTATTTGAGAGGTTCCTGAGTCTACTTACATTAAATATGGTTTAAACACACAAATAGGGGCATATAACCTTCCAGGCAGAACAAATACACAGGACTTAAGTTGGTTTCTTTTTTCCTCCTGGTTTTCAGTTTTAAAATTTTCAGTCTGCAGCCACCTTGAGTTAGTTGATGAGTTGCATAAAAGCAGAGTCACAAGAATAAACATATTAGGGGAGAAATTAGGTAGAATCATTTTATTCAATACATACCAGCTTCCTCTCAGAACAGGTCATTTTACTGCTAGGAATAGTGGTAACATCTGATATGAAACCAACTATCCAAGGGCTAGAGCATCTCTCCTACAAGGACAGGCTGGGAGAGTTGGGGTTGTTCAGCCTGCAGAAGAGAAGGCTGTGGGGAGACCTTATTAAGGCCTTTAAGTACTTAAAGGAGGCCTATAGGAAAGATGGGGACAAGCTTTTTAGCAAGGCCTGTTGTCACAGGACAAGGAATAATGGATTTAAACTAAAGGAGGATAGATTTAGACTGTAAAAAATTTCTTCCTTATATCCAATGAAGGTGGTGAAGCACTGGAACAGGTTGCCCAGAGAGGTAGTGGAGGTCCCATCCCTAGAAACATTCAAGGTCAGGTTGGATGGGGCTCTGAGCACCCTGATCTAGTTAAAGCTGTTCCTGCTCACTGCAGGGGGGTTGGGCTAGATGATCTCTAAAGGTCCCTTCCAACCCAAAGCATTCTGTGATTCTATGATCCTAGAGGAAGGGTAATCTTAAAGATGAAAGGGTAGATAACCTCCACTAATGAGCTAATGCAAATCATGACTTTATTAGCAGAAGTAGTCTGTGGTGCTACTGTAATTAGTAACAGTATTCCTGATGAATAATGCGATTAACTCTGAAAAGAATCATGGTATTTAATTTTACCTTTTACCTTAAGTATATAGTAGCAAAAACATGTAGATAGCTGTGCTTTCTACAGCTCCAAAGGCAAGGTGAAAGTCCACTGCAATAAACTACACCATCAGGTCTGGGATTTTTAACTACATTAAAGTCGAGACATCATGGAATCTAGTTGGAGCCATTCCAGACTCTCTGCTCCATCACTCAGCCTCTAATCAGAACCAGTCGAGGGGAACCTGACTGCACAGCTCTGACTCAAACCCTTGGCATGCACAGAATAAACAGAAAGTAGCAAATTATTAATTTAAAAAACAACCCTTTGACAGAGGTGATACCTTAACAAATACAAGGAGATTTCAGAAGAATGTATGTATGTATATTCCCCTGTTGCTAAGGAAAGGAGACATTATATATGCAGTATGGGAAAGCTCCAGGGCTCAGCACACCTATTCCTTTCCCCACCTTCCGCTCCTTCTTTCTTTCTACTAATTGTCTAAGTATGTATGTCTGAGGCAGAGTTTGTCACAGTTTTCCATGCAAGAAGCCAAGCTCAGTAGCAATACATATGAAATATCTGGGGTATTACAGCAAAACTCGCACACAAGAACACAAAAATTAAAAAACTGAAACTAGTATTTGGATATAGGCCTTGCCTAACTTACCTCAAAAGAGGAGCTTTCTTTTACATTGTTTCTTCTCTTTGGTCATATTTACTGCAGTATGCTCAAAGCTTAAGTTGCATAGTGAGCGGTCTGCAAATTTTCTGCAGAACTTCTGCACCCACAGCAGTGCATGAAGTGCCCTTATTACTCATGTACTACTGACAGAAGGTGTTCTTCAAAACTGGCTGTCCTGAATGGGCTCTGGGCTCGTAACAGAAAGCAAAGAGATGAGCTTTGAAATCAGTTCCCTGATGGAAACGAAAAAGAAACAGCTTCGCACAGAATTCCCCATTCTCTCTACCCCCCAGCAGTTACTTTTGTAGTAAATTAATCACATCAGAACAAACTGAATTTTGAACTCCGCTTGGTTTTCCCACAACCCTCTCTACTGCTGGAAAATCCCATTTCCCCAAACACCTACGTGCCGCTCCACTGTCCAGCAACTGCAGATATCCATAGCAGCACATGTTCTTCCTTAGTGACCTGATGTTCCACTCCCCTCTTGGCAGGGTTTGCAAGGGACACTGCGTGCCTGCTTATGGATAAATACACATACAAATACAAGCGTATGCTAATTTGGAATTGTACACTCTCAAATATCTGGGATTGGCAGAAGGGGAAGTCACTTCACACTCCTTATCCCCAGAGGAGGGAACCTGTCTGAAAGATCATAAAATGGGAAAGAAAAATAAATTCTCACCATCTCACCTAATTACATGAAGCCAAGTTCCAAGACTTCAGAAAGGGAAACCAAGTTTCCAAAATTGTGGGACTTAAAACTGAATATTGAGAGCTGACAGTGCTGTGAATATCTCTGGTATTTCTTTGTTGCTATGGAGTACTGCACTTAATCTAGATGCCTGACATGGAAACCCTTAAACCATTAAGAATTCTGTTGCTATGGCATACATACATAGGTATACACACTTACATCCTGCAAAGTACTTATTTGTCTGGCAGGATGGAACATATAGGACAATGAGGGAATCTTTCTGGATGAGTCACTACAGGAGCTGCTTAGAACCCTCCAGGGCAGTCTGGGTATTCTGATGGCTTTTAATGTATTTCAGTAAGGACTGTAGGGTTTGGTGTAATCTTAATCATTCTCTTTCCCTTGGCAGCCTTCCACCTTTGTGAGGTAAAGACTGAGGTTTGCAAGAGCAGTAGGGAAAGAAGGATTAGTAAGTTATTGAGAATAACTCCCTAACCTCCTCCATTTCTTCCCCTTTTGGCTCTCATCATTTCTTTCCCCACAATTCCTCAACATGCACTTTAATTACTTCATCATTGCCAAACAGAACCACGAAATCCCTGTTGACTAGTCTTTCACAATAAAAAACAAACACACACACATATAAATACATACACACACTCTGTAATAACCTCTTCAAATCTAGAGTTTACAGTGATTTAAGACATTCTAAATATAGTACAGGCTGTGGCTGAAAACCCCATGAGTTTTATTTTTTCCAATCTAGGAAATAAAGCTTTCATCACCCTGAAACTCCAGTTCTAATAAAACAAGGGAGTGCCTTTCACTTAATGTTACCATTAATGCCTCAGGTGGTGCTGAGCAGTAAATGTTCAGCACAGACACAGATGAAAACTTTAAAGGAGATCCACAGCTTTGCTAGCAGGAGGGAATTTGAAGGGGTTTTGAGCCTACTGAAGACAGTTTTGCATGAAGATCCTGGTCTGTTAGCTGTGACAGCAAGGACAAAGACATGCTGTTCAGCTGCCCTTGAAAGGCAAGACACCTCTTCTGGCTAAGAGCTGGCTAGAGAAAGAATGAGAAAAATAACATTGTTGAACCTACTAGAGCTCAATCTGCCAGTGCGCTAAGAACATATAAGGGCAGACTCTCAAACTAACAGCAAATATTATTAAGAACCATACTGAACAGGAACTCTGATGACCTGGCTCAGGCAAGTTTTAGCCTGATGAATTGCCTTTAGTAGGTCACTGAAGTTTCTTGTACATTCTGGCTATCCTGTTTTGGCTATAAATACATTGTAACTGGGACTGTCTCATTACATGGCTTTCAAAATTGTTCTAAAAATGGAGACTATCTCATGGGGTTGATACGACAGCTGAAAGACAATTAGAAAAGCATAAAAGATTGGACTGTTCCTCTTCACTATCTCTTACCAACTTTTCCAAGCAAGAGAAAGTGCATCCAACTGATTCATGGATCTATGCTTGGGGAAGAGCTTCTAAGGAACAGAAAAGACCATTAGGCTACTGAAGACCCAGAAGCAATTAACAGAAATCATGAGGATTAGCTGAGTTTAAGGTGACTATCAAAGAAAAATTAGGCTTTCATCACAAGAACAGTGCACAAAAAGTGAGCAGTGAGTGACATTTCAACCTTCTGAATTCACTGTCACTTAAGTTTTCATGGTTTCTCTGTCTTGCAGTATTGAAGATGAACCTAAAGGGCCACATACAACTGATCTTCTATACTAAACTAAAACAGGGGACAAGTGCAGACCTAAAATCCTCCTCTAAAGCAATGCAAAGGAAATAACATCCCTATAGTGTAAAGCTTTGATTAGTATCAGTTGACGTCTAGCAAAGTTATAGACATAAACAGCAAAAGAGAAATGCTTGCTCCCTCAAATGAAGGATGAAAGAAAGCCTTAGTCATCAAGTGGCTTCTGCAGTAGCTTTGAGCAGGTTGACATTAGAAACCTAGTCTAAGCACCCCCACTATCCCAGTAGATCTCTCACCCATGAAGCAATACAGACAAGCTATGCAGCTCACTTCCCTGTAGCTAGCTACTGCAATCAACAAGTTTCCATTTCTAGTGCTGGCTTACGATCAGGCCAAAATGAAAGCAGGTTGTATTCCCCTGCTGCTGAATATTTTGTCTGCCTGTTCCTTAACCTCACTGATGTACTTCCCCCCCCCACTTCAGTGTTTAATTTCTATTTCAACCTAATGGCTAGCTCGGATGCCTGTGCTTGCTTTTACTTTGATTTATTGCCAAGCTGTGTCTGAAAACATAGAGGGGAAATGTTTAAAAACATATTAAAAGCTATTAAAACTCATTGCTTTTGCACTTTACATGGGTTGTTTCCTCCTCTGAAATGAAGTTAATGTTCTTTGAACACCGTTCTCCCTTATTCTGCCTCCCCAACTCTCTCTCCTCCCACCATGCTACTGTAATATGCAGGTGTTATTATTTGATGGGATGCTGCTTGAGATCAGACCATCCAAGTTTGCCTAAAGGAAAAAAAACCAAGAAAGCCTTGTTTGCCCCACAAAATACAGGAGTTTTACAGCGCAAAAGGGTAGTTGCAAAAACATAATTATTTTTACTCAGTTGGCACTCTTATGCAGCAACTGCCCATATCTGAGGCTAAGCAAGATCAAACTACTTGTGAGCTCCAACTGATAAATATAGCTACATGAGCCCCAGTTAGGGGACACTTGCATTCAGACTAGTTCTGAGACATCATAACCAACAGTGTGCACCTGTGTTGAAAAGGCCAGGACTCATGGGGAGCTGCACATTTCCTAAAGCACTTCAGCTTCTTTCCCCTTCTTTTAGGATACTTTAGTATCCAAGATAGGGATTCATGGGAATCTCTTCCGTTAAACCATTTTCTGCCCTGTAGCTCGTTCTACTTGATGCTACTATTTTTGCATTTGGTTTCTGCTGGAGTCCTTGATCACTGGAAGGCTGAGTGTAGCAACAGAATGGACTTCAGGAGAACAGTCTTCTCCCATCTTAAACTAGTCAAAGCATGGGAACTGAAATCATTGGGACACTATCATACAGTGATGTTAGTAACACAGATAGTGGGAAACAGCATGTCTTTTGGGATGAAATCCAATGTCCCAACTCTGACCACATGCCATTCACATAAGGTAAGTGTGTACCACTGGAGAACAGAGCCACACATTACATGAAGACTTCTTCCTTTTCTGGGTGCAGAGTTTTTCATTTCTTCTCAGTACAGCAAAAGCTAAAAACTCAAGCCAAACTCATAGCCACAAGGCAAAGCAATTATGAAAGACCAGTGACAAGTGGTCCCCCTTTTAGACATAAATTAAGAAACAGTGAACAGAATTTTGCCAGAATTCTCATATAAGTAATGATCAGAGAAAACCTGCTTAGGAAGAGCCAATCCACAGAATTTTACAAAACAAATTACAGTTTCTCATTCCTTTGTAGGAACAGTAAAGAAAGCTAGAGGACTATGGAGTTACTCCACTGACCTTAGTCATAGTTTTTGATTTACAATCAGTATCGGTGAAGATAGAGGGAAAAGGTGGAGCTTTAGGCATAATGATAGGGCTGCTGTTATGGCAGATGTGTGCATATGACAAAGTGCAAACCTAAAGTTTTGCTAGAAGGGTAAAACTGTTCTGTACAGAAGACAGTACTAGCCCCAGGACTAGCCTGATGCTGTTATGCATACTCAGAAAGTAAGCAAAGATGTCATCACTTTCTTCTGTAGCCTTCTCTTCGTAGCACCATATTTATATTTAAATAATGCAAACAGAGCAGAAAGCACTCCCAAAATACACACTCATTGCGTACAAACACTTCTCTCCACTAGAGAGAAGATGAAAGAGCAGGACATTTCAGAGTTAGTCATGTAATGCAATGACGCTGTTTAAACACTACAGAAGTGAAAGTGCACAAAAAAGAAGCTATTGGACTTATTTTAAAGAGCCTGCTATCCCTAAACAAGGTCCCTCTTCCTCATTTTTTTCACCCCAAAGGACCCCCCCCCAAAAAAAAAAAAACCAAACACCCCAGGCTAGTTTCTAAGATGTGCACTCTGAGCAAACAACGGGCTGTGAACACACGAGAGTACTGGTGAATTATCATAATGATGTGGTTCTTATTGCATAGAGTACTCAGTAGCAGGCAGGAACAGTTTGCATCTACTGTGCATCAGTGTATACAGCATAGACAGATATCTGCACTGAACAGAAATGGTGAATTCCACAAAAGGCTAGTTTCTCAGAGACCTGGCTCTCAAGAAATCCTTTATTGGGTGTCATTGTTGATGCCAAACACTGGTTTGTTCCAAAGAAGTGGAACTGAAGCTCCATCCCCCAGAGCTCTTAGGACAAAGTTGAGTGGGTCTGAAAGGATGGCAAAGCAGGAAAAAAGGGATCTTAGTGTCACATGGTCATGTTAAATGCCACCTGAGTCAGAGCACGTAACAGGAGGGAAATGGTGGCAGAAAGTTTCTGGAACTAACCCACAAAGGGCTTTCCAACAGATAGCATCAACAAACCCATGTCTATCCTATTCATCACTCTTCTATACTCCCGTCCACAATTCTAACCTGAAGTATTGAAACTGCTTTAAGGCAAATTTGGATCCAGCTATTCTATGCACACACACAAAATCTAGTCTTACACTTCCTAGATTCGTTAAATTTGGAAGTATTTCCCATAACTTTCTTAGACTGGGGTAGTAGGCCTAACTTCAGCCCAGTCTTGCCTCACAGACAGTGCAGGGCACACTGATCTCCATTTAAAAAGTAGAGTTGCAACAAGAAAGGAAAGAGGGGAGTGGATAGAAAGAAGCTATGTGTAACAAAATAATGTAAATTAGTTTTCAACCAATGATCATGCAAGGGCAATCAGTTTGTAGCAACACATGACTATGGTCCAGTGATTAGTACAACCTACAGGAGCTCAAAAAAAGCACAAAGAGGGAAGAAGGCATACGCAGGTGACTTGTTAGAGTACTATGAGATTTACTGAGCAGTCTGATGCAAAAAAAGTGCAAAGTAGGTCAACTCGTCATCACTACAAGGCCACTTAATCTCTCCTATGCCTTTGCAGTGCTGTTTCAGCACTTTCTTACAGTATTTTTACTAGCTAGATGTCCCTTCTGCTTTAGCAGCACACATTGTTAGTAATAAACACCTATTATCTTTGTAGATCAGCATTTCCCTGGTGCAAGCACATTGCTTAATTTGTATAACTTGAATATTCACCTCCTCAGCAAAACCATCAAGGCCAAAGCACCTCTTCTTTTACGCATGCACAACTGCTTACTATGAAGCGGAATACAGTATTGAAAGGCAAATTCTTGCATAATGCCAGAACTTCCATAAAAAGTTCACAATTTAAAGTACTACTGCTAAAACATAGTGATGAAAGTAAATTGTAAAACACTTGGAAAAGAGACTCAATGCAACAATAACCTACTATATAAACCCAGCAACAAGTAAATGGAAAGTAACAAAAGAGTACCTTAAGACAACTATTTAGCCATGTCCCTTTAAATCACTACATGATACAGCTTGAATGCAAACCAAGTTCTCTGTTCCCCTGTTGTTAGGACAGTAGCTGTTTAGCAGCCATAAGTATTTTTCCACAACAATTCAGAGTAGCAGGAAATATCTAAGCTCCTCAGAACAAATTCTTCACCTGTTCCACTCAATTTTGCAAAGAAATATAGCACAGATACATTCTTATCATACAATGTCACTCCCAAGCCCAGACATGCACCAAACATCAAGACTCATGAACTGAATCCAAAAGCAGAATTCTTCCTCAGATCCTCCCTTTGTAATAATTTGTTCTCTAATAGCATTGACTCTGCACTGGGGTCCTTGTAATTACTGAATGCCAGTACCTTTATGAAGAAAAGCTATGAGGTGTTAAACGACTATTGAGCTACTACAAGGCAAAATCTTATTAAGAACTGACAGCTAAATATTAGGCCAGAAAAAGAAAAGTTTAAAAGAAGGCACAATTTCTTAGCAGATATAGTGAATAAACTTTGGAATATCACATCCAAACAAGTAGCAGGATCACTCCCTTAATACTCCAGGAGGTGAGGTCAGCATCTCTCCTTCGATACCTAGAGATCAGGTACCTTCAGAAGAAATGTTTTAACAAAAGAATCATAAAATCATTTAGGTTAGAAAAGACCTTTAAGATCATCCGGTCCAACCATTAACCTACACTACCAAGTCCACACTAAACCAATCAAGGGTAGACTAGACTAAAGCATGTCCCCAAGTGCCACATCTACCCGTTTCTTGAACGCTTCCAGGGGTGGTGACTCCACCACCTCTCTGGGCAGCCTGTTCCAACGCTTGACCACCCTTTCCATGAAGAAATTTTTCCTAATAGCCAACCTAAACCTCCCCTGGCACAGCTTGAGCCCATTTCCTCTCGTCCTATCGCTAACTACGTGGGAGAAGAGCCCAACACCCACCTCACTACAACCTCCTTTCAGGTAGCTGTAGAGAGCGGTAAGTTATGAGGTTCCACACAGGAGTAACGGGGAAATGTATAGCCTGCAACATGTACCATCTCTGTCTGACCTCTTACAACAGCTCCCGGTACCTTAAGCTGTGTGAAGTCTTTCTTTTGTCTTCCTTTCAAACTGAGGCATTTGCCTCTGGAAAGAAAAGCCTTGACAAGAACAGCATAGAGTCACTCAGTGTAGTCATAGTTTTGCTAATTTGAACAAACGTGAGTCTGGCCAAACTAAAGAACTATTCCTTGGTGCTCAGTGGCAATTATGGTTTTCCTGAGGATTTGGTCAGCTTTGGAAGGTTAGACTATGCATTAGTCTACCTCCTCAAGTTCTTCTAGCCAATTTGTGCTTCCTTAATGATCACTATATTCTCCATGGGCAGCTCCCAAAGCCACCCAGTTATCTGACGCCATTTCTTTTGCCTGCCATGACTTAATGATAGCCTTCTCCCTGGCATTTCCATTTCAACAGCAATCAGCAATTCTCATATTTGCCTTGCTGGCCAGGCTTCCAGGCTGTCAGTTCTGTACACACTCTGCACATCAGTGTGGTTCAGAAGTCCATACCCACACATCATTTCCAGCACACCCACGACTGGCAAGCATGTTTCCAGAGAAATCAGAAGGACAGGAAAGAAGTTCACCGCTCAGCTTCAAAGTTGAAGAGTAGCAATAAAGCCATATTGCAATAGTACAGCTTGTTCATTTATGTAGCATTCTTCTGTCCAGCTCCTAAAACCCCATAATGGAAAAAAGAGAACATTTCCTTGGGCCAATTTTAGATGTTATATAGACATGGCTGCCTAAACATGACTTCAGATGTTAAAATGATCTTGAGATGTTCTCAGTGAGCATTCTAGGGTAACAAAGAAACACTAGCTGTAGCCCTCCAAGCTGCGTAGCGCTCGGGAAGACAGCACAGCTCTGGTACACTAGAAAGCTGATGGAGTTGAATTGTCACCAGTTCCACAGCCCCACAGAAGGTACCTAAACCAACGATCTGTGCATAATGCTTCACTGCACAACAAACACCTGTGACCATCTGCACAGGTCTTGTGGTGGACTTGACCTTGGCTGGATGCCAGGTGCCACCAAGCCACTCCATCACTCCCCTCCTCAGCAGGACAGGTGGGGAGAAAATGAGATGGAAAAACCCCAGAAAGCTCATTGGTCAAGATAAGGACAGGGAGATCACTCAGCAATTACCATCACGGACAAAACAGACTCAACGTGGGGAAAATCAGTTTCATTTATTACCAATCAAAACCGAGTAGGGTAATGAGAAATAAAACCAAATCTTAAAACATCTTCCCCCCAGCCCCTCCCTTCTTCACAGGTTCAACTTCACTCCTGATTTTCTCTCCCCCCGAGCAGCGCAGGGGGATGGAGAATGGGGGTTGCGATCAGTTCATCACACATTGTCTCTGCCACTCCTTCCTCCTCAGGGGAGGACTCCTCACACTCTTCCCCTGCTCCATTGTGGGGTCCCTTCCACGGGAGCCAGTCCTCCACAGACTTCTCCAAGGTGTGTCCTTCCCACAGGCCACAGTTCTTCACAAACTGCTCCAGCGTGGGTCCCTTCCACAGGGTGCAGTCCTTCAGGAGCAGACTGCTCCAGCGTGGGTCCCCCACAGGGTCACAAGTCCTGCCAGCAAACCTGCTCCAGCGTGGGCTCCTCTCTCTTCACAGGTCCACAGGTCTTGCCAGGAGCCAGCCCCAGCATGGGCTTTCCATGGGGTCACGGCCTCCTTCAGGCACCCACCTGCTCCAGCATGGGGTCCTCCCCAGGCTGTTCCACCGTTAACCTCCATGGACTGCAGGGGGACAGCCTGCCTCACCATGGTCTTCAGAACAGGCTGCAGAGGAATCTCTGCTCTGGTGCCTGGAGCACCTCCTCCCCCTCCTTCTTCACTGACCATGGTGTCTACATAGATGTTCCTCTCATATTCTCACTCCTCACTCCAGCTGCAGTTTTGTGTCCCATTGTTTTTTTTCCCCTTCTTAGATATATCACAGAGGTGCTACTACTGTCACTGATGGGCTCAGCCTTGGCCAGCATTGGGTCCATCTTGGAGCCAGCTGGCATTGGCTCTATCGGACATAGGGGAAGCTTCTAGCAGCTTCTCACAGAAGCCACCCCTGTAGCCCTTCCACTACCAAAACCTTGCCATGCAAACCCAATACGGTTCTGCTCACTGTGAGCTAATGAATAAAAACGGACACCTGGCCATACCTCTTGTAACTAACTTTGTCAATCCAGGACTTGTCACTATTTACAACAGGCATAACTTGTCAATACAAGTCAAGTTACCTCCATGTTCAATCTGCTTCAGAACAGCAGCTGCTACACGTGCACACTGTGTAGCCAGACTGTCCCAGTTACAGTTGTTCTATGTGCATTTTTAAGTTAGTTAGCAGTTAGTATTCACCTACTTGACTACTTTTTTCCTTCCTTTTGTCCCTTATCACTTTCAGCCCATAAACAAGATATTGCTTCTTCATTCACTCAAGGTGGGCAAAGGGGCTTGCTTCCTCTTCTCAAAACTACACAGCTTTTCCATTTCAGAATAGCACACCAACACTTGTGCTGTACCTGCTCTGAGAACAAACAGAATTCGAGTTTTCTGCTTAGAGACAAGGGCTACCCTCTGTGGCCTAAACATATATTGCAGAATGAAGCACAGCTGCAGAGACAGCTTCAAGCTTGCTTGAAACACATAATCTCAGATTCTTATATCAAGAATGCCAGCACAAGATAAGAGCAGTTAATGTGCTCTCTTGAGAGAAAATTACCTTGCACACAGCTTCACAGCCCAGTTGATTCCAGTACCTACAACTACTACAGACTTCTACCTTAGACCATGCTGTAGGCATACCTTTTATTATTGGTAGTTGCAAAGACCTCCTTTGGCTCAGTGGAGACATTGTGGAATAGAACCATAAAATATCTCAAATAGGAAGGGACCTGTAAGGATCATCAAGTCCAACTCCCTGTTCCTCATAGGACTACCTAAAACTAAACCATCTAAGAGCATCATCCACATGCTCCTTGAACTCTGACAGGCTTAGTACTGCTGGCACATGGAAGAAATCTTAGATTTGGTTTTAGTTTTTAAGAACAACCCTTTTTCTTACTGCAGTTGACAAGACAGTTTTTTCTTCAAAAATTATAGTCAAGTGTTTTAGACCCAGAACACAGCAGAAACATTCGTGGAGGTAACAGTACCACAGAAGTTCTTATTTCAAGAACAAATATTCCCAGAGTCTATCAGAAACTTTAGACAAGTGTTTCGAGTATGGGTGACTGAACCTTAAGTCCTACTGCCAGCAAAACTGACTGGAGCCGAGTCAATCTTCAGGGCTGATAGTATTCCACCTTCAGACTATAAACCTTTAGGCAGGATGGAAACGGCAATTGACTCCAATTCAGAAAAACGATGTTCAGCCATCCAGAGACCTAAGATGGATTTGAAAGTTTCCCCTGTTCAGCAAAGAGGCAGCTGTTTGAGAAGTCAAATCATGAAGGCAAAGACAAAATTCAGTTCTCATCTGAAGCTCAGTGTCTTTTAGCTCCTATAGAGCCTGCTGTTTCAAATGCCTAGTTAGAAGTGTCTCTAAGCAACAGAGATCTGATTCATCCCCAATTAAAGTAAATTGAAGTGTGACCTTCTGCACCCAGTTTAGATTGGATTGGACCCCAACCTGGATAACCAAGTGGCCCAAACCTACACTTACAGAATGTGCAGGTACAGGCTCAAGCTACAAGGGTATAGTCCGCAAGAGAGTTAAGAATGCCAAGTACATTGCATCCACAGATCAGTGGGAACTTTAAACCCTTTCTCTGTTTTAAAGAGCAGATTTTTTACTCCCAGATGTATTAAGCTAAATTAGAGCTAATGCATAGATTTGTAAGAGAGCAGGGCTGAAGAATAGCTCTATATATGGAAAGCTCCTGTAATGCAGATAAGTGATTTTTCCAAAATGAGACGGTGACTAGGCAGACAACAAGAATTTTGGCAGAGAAGAGATCTTTTGTGGGAGGGCAGTCATTTATCTCTATTCTCCTTCTATAGCTCCAGGAGGAGCAACAATCACTAAGATTTATAACTGGCTGTAAATATGCTTAGTACCATTACACTCCTAAAGCAGCCCAGAAGAGACCACACCATACACTAAGGATTTGAGACTTCTCAGAGCAAGCTTAGAAATCCATACAAAAAAAGGCCCTAACATGCAACAGTTCAGACACACCTGAAAATTGCTTACACTAACCTGCTATCTCTGTGATAACATTAGGTTACCAACAACTTTGTTCCAAGCTTTTTGGAGGGGCTCTCTTCCCCCCATCACTTTTAGCTTTCCTCCTTAAAAAACAGCCAAGGTTTCAAGGACAGCAGTGATGAAACAGTAACTCAAGTGAAAACAAATTGGAACTGAACAAAGGCACCCTCACGTACTGCCTTCCCCATTGGAGCCAAGGTTTCTTACTTCCTTAGTGACTTTCAACTTATGAAGCTTCCACTATGTTAACTACAACAATGTTTCTTTCAACAGTACCCAACTGCTTCTGCCAGCTTTGGCCACGTGAACTCATCCAAGCCTTGCCTTACAGTTTACCTACTGACCAGTTTAAACTCTGGCCCACACTGATTTTTATCATCCCAGATTTTCTATTTCTCCAGCTTTAGAGTTATGCAACTCCCAGGTTCTGTTCCCATTTCAGGGTTTTTGTGTTTCATGTTCAGCTGTCCACTGACCATCAAATCCCATAATCAGCAGAAACACACAGCCACTCTCTCTTCTCCTAAGAAATAATATTGGAAGGAACAAAGGGTGGATGACACTGCAAGGTGACCAAGAACCCCACTGTACCTGCTCAGAGAATTAGGCTATGGGTTCCCAGTCCTTTGGAAAGTCCAAACAGAAAGAAGCAGCCAGCACCCAGCCCACACGGTAGAATGTGATACCTCAAGGTGATGTAGGAAATTCTCTCCTCTGGTAACACTGGCTGTTCAGCACAGATTCTGCCCTTCAGGCAAGCATGTCTAGCTGCCAGTGGCATTAGAGTTCAGCAACATTTTGCAGGACCAGGCTTAAGGTTCAAAGACTTGACAGTTTCCACCAGATTAATGTGTCCTTCCAGAGGACTGAAAGAAGTAGGAAGAATATGACCCATGTTAGACCAGTCCAATGGGCATGCAGAGGAAAGACCACAGTCTGACATGTTACTAGCTTCACATATTCAGGAACCTCTAGGAAAAGGGTAAAAGCAGACAGAAGAGCAGTGATTAAAGTTCAGTGCAGAGGTAAGCAATCCTTGGCACCAGTCTCAAGTTCAGTATCAGAATTTTTGCATGGGCTTCAGGGCACAGTTAGCTATAAGGCTTTTTAAAACAAACTTGACTTTGGACTCCAGACACATTCACTACTTCTGATTTCATTTATGGTAATTGCAGGAGAGAAATATCAGGGAGAGCATAGATAACCAGCCCTTGCAATTAAGATGTGTAACTGTGAAGTACCAAATGGCAGCTGACCTACCCACAATGGTTTAAGGTGAAAGAGTGAGATGCCACTAAGAGTAAAACCAATTGGTTGTCTTCAGAGTAAATGGGAAGGACAACCTCTAGCTTTCTAATTTACAATAGTTATTGACACTGGATCAACTTTTGTACATCCTGAAAAACTGGCCTACAGGGCAGGAGTTCAGGATTCATTAAGGCCTTGCTCTAGTGGATGCTGATTTACACTTCGAAACTACAAAAACAAGAGACCGTTGCAACTACTGACAAACTTTTGAAAAGAACTGTTTGATTGCCATATGCTTAGGATACTGGTCAAGTCTTCTATGTTTATACTCTGAATGGTCAGCCAACCTTGTCCAGCCTCAAAAGACGGTATCTGTGTGTCTCACATCTGTCCTCACGAGTACAAAGACATCATTAGGAAAGAGCTGGGCTACAGGATACGTCTATTGATTTAAATATGCAACTACCCTCAGGGATCGTTCTGTAAATATATCACAAGGTATGCAATCCAGGCTTGTATTAAAGCAGTTCTCTCAGAAAATTCATTTCTCCCAATGACTCCTTAAGAAATTTTCCAAGTAAACTGCTCAGCCCATAGCTTGTCAGCTTTCAGGCATGCTTTCATCTGAAGTAAGCGTCCCTGGCTCTCTAGTTATTATTACCCAATTATTTCATGGCAGCCAGCTGGCTAGAGAAAAAGGACTATGGCCTGGATCCCAAGACTAGGGTTTCAGAGATGCTCAGCACTTACAGCTCTTGGGAAAAATTGAAAGAGGGACAAACGGGAGAAGAATAAGTCTGGGTCTGTAAACACTCATAATTAGTGATGGAGTTAAACTATGAAACAACTCAAAAGAGAAAGATACAACTTAAAAGCCTACTATTATTATCTGATTATTCAGTATCACTCAGTGGATTAGTACTCTAGCATATATATGCATGACAAAATACCAAAGGGTTTCTTTGCATATGGGTACCTGCTCAAGATGTCATTAAAAAAATGTGTTTCAGTCTACAACAATAGGAGCTCTGTGTTTTTCTTACTGAGAAAGTGTTATTGGTGCTCTGCTAAAAGCCTTCTCAGGATTGCTTTTAGAAAATAAAATTAATATAACTTTAGTTTAGTCACCAATTCTATTGTTCTAGAAAGAAGTAGTACTACTAGTGAACTACTACTTCAATCTGGGGATTTGTTTAGAACAATTTTCTGTTAAAACACATGTTGTATAGCACAGAAACATGCCAATTCCACTGAAGTACCACTCAAGTCCTTTAATAATATTGTGACAGGCTTTTGTGTGCCCAGAAAACAGATAAATAAACCCAGGAGCTGCAAGTAAAGAATTCAGAGCAGTTCAGCTTACTGAAATGCAGACTACAGCACTCCCCAAAATCTAGCATCAGACCTATGAATCTGTCTCTATTACTGTTGGTCTCAGCTGCTTGCTGGTACACTCCAGCTGACTCAGTTGCAGGAGAACTTAGGTGTAGATAAGTCAGGTTAATTCGAAAAATGCAGAGATGCCCTGCAAACATACACAGTGACCACACAGCAAAATATAAAACACTGAACCTGGGACTGCTAGTGCAACAGAGCTCTATTCTGCAGAAAGAACAAGGAGTTGCCTAGGGCAGCCAAATGGTGACTAGAGAGATGGGAGGGACATTTTCCAGACTACCAAAGGAAGAAACCTCAGGGCCAAGCAGGAAGGCAGGGACAGGGAACAACCCACAAGCTATTTTCTGTCTTTAGACTCCATCCCACTTTGAGAAGTTTTACTCATGAAATGGTAGATTCTATCAACTTACCTAGCTGGTCTCAGCATGTTCGTGCAGAATTAAATAGTGGGCCATGAAGGAGAATTTGGGACTTTAAGTGCCATGACTTTCTCCAGCTGTGAAATCAGGACTCTAGATGAAAACCAAACAGTCTCTAGTCACCCGCCATCTCTTTAGATCACATTTTCCAGCTAACATGCAGTCATCTGACTGGAACTACATCTGGAAGCATATATACTCCTAAGAAAACATCAGAGCAGCTCATTCAGTGAAGTAGAAAAAAACAATCCAAGCTTCTGTTACAGGACACTTCCTGGGTCTGGAGGGAAAAGGAGAACAGAGGTAGATCTAATGTTGAAATTTTGTTTTGGTATATTTTAACTAACATCCTTACTATGACATCCTGAAAGCTTCTTAGTATTTCTGTCACCAATTCTTCACACCAAAACCCTCTTCACAGCTTCAGTTCATACAGGACTAGACAATGCCCTGATCTGAAATAAGGGATATATGGATATACTTCCACATGAAAGGCAGCGCAAAGTGCTGCAAACAGTATTAATGTGACAGGAAAGTTACAGCTAACAAGTGCAGTCTGCAGTTATCAGTAAAATCAAATCTAACGTGTACTTCAATCTGCAGCCTGCTACTTCAAGGGTTAAGTGCCACAACCTTATATATCAGGCGAACTACAATGCATCTGTCAAGCAGGTAGTTTGTATGGATACTTTCCCCTCACATTTTGAAATTCTTCAAGACAAGGACTGTCTCCTGTTAGGCATATGACAGTGCTTACCTCAACAGGGTTCTGAACTTGACCCTGGCTCTAAGTTGTCACTGGCACCAGCACATCAACTAAGATTTGAACAGTACAGTCCAGAAGGCTGAATGAGAAGTTGATGAGTGCTGCACACATGCTCCATGATGGGCTGCTGTACTTGGTAAGGTATGATAGATCATGATGTTACTGTCGTCATTGCTTTACTGGATGACAGCCTGGACACCATGATATTCTCTGTCAAAGAAGCGCACCTCTACTGGGGACAGCAGGTAGGATTTCCCTGTTAGTCATTAGCTGTGGACAATTATCTAGAGAAGCCTTTTGGATTCTCTGCTAGTACCTGGGACTTAGCCATAATACTATCACCACATCACTGCAGAGCACAAGGATGCCTTATATTTACTAGTCAGAAATCAAGGAAACCAGCACCTTGAACTGAAGAAGTCTTCACAAGAGCTTTCGTCCTTTGTCACATAGGACACAGATTCCATCTGTAAGTATATTTACAAAATAGAGCAGCACAAGCCAAATGCATTCCCAGCTTGACAGCTAGAAATGTCTTAAGAACACGTTCATTAGGTTTTCAGGTTTGTCTCATTTAGTCATTTTTAAACACCGTGTACCTTACCTGACACGTGATATTGCCAGTAAAAACTCTACAGTTGCCATGATGTTTGCTTTAGCAACTGAATCCTGACCAAACTGGCTGATTTTGTATGCAGCCTGGGGCTCCAGGTCAACTACTTTCTAGCTAGCACAGCTCTTTCAATATCTCAGGCTACTCCATTGTGCACTATTGATACCTCAATTCTTCCAAAGCATAACAGGTATCCAAACAAGCCTCATGCAGTTGTACTGGTGCCCATAATATGGGTATGGAAAGGAGAAGGCATGATGAATTCCATGCAACTTAGAATAGACCATTCTGTTAGGAGTGTCATATCATGAGGACTGTTTAACAGAATTCTTCCTAGTGACACAGGAAAGTGGGTTCAGGTTTTGTTGTTTGGGTCTACCTTTCTCTTTCAAGCAGATTAGGGGAGTTAAGATTTAGTACATTGTGGTGGTGCCTCAATTTTCTATTAATCTTCTATTAATAACTTTATTTACTTTTCATTTTCATAGAAACATAGAATCGTTTAGGTTGGAAAAGACCTTTAAGATCATCCAGTCCAACCATTAACCTAACACTACCAAGTCCACCACTAAACCAATTAAGGGTAGAGTAGCAATTTCATGTTTCCTGGCTTGGTGGCTGGATTATTTATAAGTAAAAACTAGGCATAATTAAGGTTGGAAAGCACCTCTAAGACCATCAGTCCAACCATCAACCCAACACCACCATGTCCACTAAACCATGTCCCAAAGTGCCACATCTACCTGTTTTTTGAACACTTCCAGGGATGGTGACTCCACCACCTCTCTGGGCAGCCTCTTCCAATGCTTGACTACCCTTTCTGTGAAGAAATTTTTCCTAATATCCAATCTAGATCTCCCCTGGTGCAGCTTGAGCCCATATCCTCTCATCCTATCACTAACTACTTGGGAGAAGAGCCCAACACCCACCTCACTACAACCTCCTTTCAGGGAGTTGTAGAGAGTGATAAGGTCTCCCCTCAGCCTCCTCTTCTCCAGGCTAAACAACCCCAGTTCCCTCAGCTGCTCCTCATAAGACCTGTGCTCCAGACCCTTCACCAGCTTTAGTTGCCCTTCTCTGAACACGCTCCAGCACCTCAATGTCTTTCTTGTATTGAGGGGCCCAAAACTGGACACAGTATTCCAGGTGCGGCCTCACCGGTGCCAAGTACAGGGGAACAAACACCTCCCTGCTCCTGCTGGCCACACTATTCCTGATACAAGCCAGGATGCTGTTGGCCGCCTTGGCTACCTGGGCACACTGCTGGCTCATGTTCAGCCGGCTGTCAACCAACACCCCCAGGTCCTTTTCGGCTAGGCATCTTTCCAGCCCCTCTTCCCCAAGCCTGTAGCATTGCATGGGGTTGTTGTGACCCAAGTGCAGGACCTGACACTTGGCCTTGTTAAACCTCATACAGCTGGCCACAGCCCATCAGTCCAGCCTGTCCAGGTCCCTCTGCAGGGCCATCCTACCCTCGAGCAGATCGACACTCCCACCCAGCTTGGTGTCATCTGCAAACTTACTGAGGGCACACTCAATCCCCTCATCCAGATCGTTATTTTGATTAAGTCTTCAACTTCAAGTACTACCAGTGACATTAACAGCCTTCTTAAGTGACAGAGTGTAAAGTTTGCAAGAAAGTGAACTTTCAGTTTTGGTCACCCTCAGTTTTGGTCACCCACACCTTTGAGAAGTGAAGGATTAATTTTAACATATTTTCTCCTTCTAAAACAAGGAAAGTGAAGAATTATCTTAAATGTAGATGTTTTGCTCTGTAGGAACTCAACTAGATGGATTCTTTAAATGTCAATTCATAAGCCAATACAAGTTATAGACAAATAGTTCAAAGCCTCACGAATTGACACTCAGGTGTCCACAGTTTCTTGAAAAGCATAGTCATGCAAGATTACACTCTGCTGAAAGTGCAATGAACTGAAAAACTGGCTGCAGCTGTAAGGCAGAGTAAAGCTACTTCTGGATACAAATTAACATAGTTTGGTGGATCAGGACAAAGACACAGGAGAACAGTATGAATGGAGACAGAAGCAGCTGACTGGACAAGGCCTCCATCACGATCAAACAAGGCTGTTCCACCAGTGAAAAAAAGTTGGTCAGAAAATGGAACCCATGAAAGTAATTCTTTTCAGAACATTTACTTATGTAATTCTATAAGAGTTAGTTCCAGGAAGTTTCATTTCCATTTTTACCTCTTAAAAAGTTTTTTCTACTCTTTTATATTGTCTCCCCTCCCACCTTCTGCTTGCTGTCCCTCCTATGTCCCACATTTTCTTCTCTGCTATCAAAATAAACAAGAAAAAAAACCAGAGTAGCTTGCGAGTTTACCAAGTTTTCCAACAGTCAAGTTTCATGACAATGTAAAATGAAAGAGAATCCTTTTCAGCATAAAAATCCTTAGAAAAGTCCTTTCCCAAGTCCAGGATCAGCAGTCCTTATTGTGCCAAGCAAGGTAACAAGAGGCACACAGCAGGCACTTCCTTCAGCTACCCATGTTATTGGCTCTGTGTCCAAAGAAGGGGATGCGACTTTTCCTTACACGTACAAGAAGCCTGCTAGGGCAGAAAACTGAGCCAACAGACTGCATAAGTGGAAAGAATTGGACCTTGGAGAAGGCAACTAGCAGGTTTACACTCAAGAAAGAAATAAAGAATGAGATGTATGAACTCTGTTTCTGATGTGCTTCATGAGCAGCAGCTACGTGCTGCTTCCATCCCCCAGAACGGACTGTACCGTGCTCTTCTCCACGCCACTCAGTACGTTATACCCAAGGTTGCACAAGTATCCTGGAGACTTCAAGTGCATTGCTGGAGGGAAGAAGGGGGAGGGCAAGATGACTTATGAATAGAGCTATTCACCATATCCCACGGTGGGCATTCTTTTCAGCTTGAAACAGCAGCCAGGCTCTCCAACATTAACCACAGATGGAGGCTCTGCCAAAAGAGATGCTGAGAAAGGGGAAAAAATCTCCTCGTTGATTTTTATTTAATCAAAGTAAGCTACTGCCAAGACTCACACCATATAGGGACTTAAGATGCCTCTATGTTTTGACTTTGCTGTTGATAACTAGACCTGGATTATTTTTTTTCCATGCAAAAAGAAAAGCATCCCAGGCCAACCAGAACCATTTGTAGATTAATGCCAATCTGTGGGAGTAGCCGTGGACAATTCTAGTTTTTCTTCAAAACTTTGATCTGTTCTACTGTTTTTGAGAGCTGAAGCCAAACAAGGCAGCACATTAATGTCAAGTTGCCTAAAATTTAAAGGGCAAAAATCCCCAAAGTATTTCTTAAAAACCTGAGATGTTTATCAAGAACAGTTTGATCCCAAAGGATTTTCATTTTAGTTCAGGAATAAGCCAGAAAAAAGTTAAGTGATTTGTACAACTCAAACACTTCACGAAGGCATCAAGAGCCAGGAAAGCAGATTTTCCTAAGAACCCATCTTGTTTACTTCTTTCATATATGAGCAACACTCCTAAAAGACATCTTCCTCCTCTTGAGTTGTCTTTATTCTCTCCAGAAATTCTGCATTTCTCACAGAAGTCAGATGCTTTTGAATGTTCAAGACTTGAAAGTTTGGCTGCTAATGTCATGCTAACAACCCTGCTACTGTAGACAAAAGCTTAGATGGACTTCTTTGTGGATTATAAGACATCTTCTGCCTTGTGTAAGCTACACTACCACAAGAATG
Source organism: Pelecanus crispus (assembly GCF_030463565.1). Lineage (NCBI taxonomy): Eukaryota > Metazoa > Chordata > Aves > Pelecaniformes > Pelecanidae > Pelecanus > Pelecanus crispus. The sequence continues at coordinate 34,699,207 of NC_134651.1, forward strand.
AAATCTATGAATCATTCCCCTAAAATAATGGATTAATTGGGCTATTTCAAGGGGATATACAAATAGTGCCAAAATGCCAAATACTGTTTCCTACACAGCTCATATGTAAAAGCCCACTGCAGAGCTGGAAGTTACGGCCACAGCCAGTGAGCATCTCAAATGTAGCTTGCATAGAAAGATCTTGCCCTAGAGTACTATAATTATATTTTGCAAAATTCAGACTTTTAAAAATTCAGATAAATTTTCATTTGAAGCATCTGTTTAGCTCAGGTTAGCTGATTGGAGTGTAATTTAACCAGCTTTACTCCTATTGCCTATTTACTGTGTTGCATTACAGCAAGTTCTTACCTGAAGTAAGCAAATCATTCATGTTGGCAATAAACAAGGATCCATGCCTAATAATTGAGATATGTCATGTCTGCGCACCAGAGTGGTCCGTACAAGAGTGTCTGAAGTTTATTTTCAGAAAAAACATCCAGAGCCTCTTTTTGAGCATTCAATACATATTTTATAGCATTCAGAATAATTTTGGAAAGTCTAGCCATTTGTGGGTCTATAACAAGCTGAGCAATTTAGAGAAACCTAGTCCTTTGTTGCCAAGCCCTTTTAAGAAGCTCAGCTTAACAGTGAGGTTCTTTAGAAGATTTTAAAGAGCTTGAGAGCAGATGTCAACATTGGAAACAACAAAGTGATGCACCTTTAGCAACTCCATGATTTCTAGCTGTATTGTCCCCATTTCACTTCTGATCATGATTCAACAGGAAAACACAGAACCAGAGCTCCAGACAAGCAACTTCAGTTTCAGCTATATTTTCTCATTAATAAGGAACTTAAGCTTAGAAAGCAGAATCATGTACTTAAGAAGCAGAAATCCTGTGCTATAGCCTCTACTGAATGCAATCAGGAGCCAGAGATAAAGCATTTGAAGGAACTGGCAAAGATCTACAGGACTGGAAGATGCACACTTTTCCATCCCCAGATGGGGGATTTATTATAACGGAGGCTTTTGGCAAGGAATGAGAGACCATATCAAACTTGCCACGTAAGAGAAAAAAGCCTTAAGGGAAACAGCCTCAAGGAGGTTTAACAGTGGGGATACTGGGGTACAGGAAATTACTATACAAGCAGACATGTGCTCCTACTCTGGAGGTTTGTCTGATGGCAATCAGCATCCAGCACAGAAGCTAGAGGTCGTTCTGCAACTGGGATCTGAGGAGCTGCTCTGTGCACTGAGCTGATGCCTCTGCTTCTGTGCTCCAGGGCAGGCAGCTTTAATTAGCACAGCCCAGATGTACACAGGCCTCTGATTAGTTGGTTCATGACCCAGAATGCAAACAGCTTTAACAAAGTACTAATTCCACTTCAAAAGGCAAGCCCTTTAATGAATTTATACAAGCCTTGAGGCTAGAATTACCATCCAAATATTACTGGTCTTAAAAAGGAGGAAGTGAAGAAGGGAGGAGGTAGAAGTACGGATAAATTATAGCCAGGAGCGCTGGCACCAGATATATGCATTACCTGGCCTTGTGGTTGGGACAGTGAAGCAACTGGGAAAGTAACACAGAACTGCTGTAAAACCTTGTTGCAGCTTCACAATACATGCAATATTACAGTACTTCACACAGATTGCAGCCTTCAAAAACAAGAATGAGGCTTTGGAATGGTTTAAGACAAACAATGATGCAGCTGAGAAAATGCCTTCACTGGGCCTTTAGCTTGCCAGCTGAAAGTCATAGCAAATTTGCAGGTGAAGTTCAGAGAGGAAGAGCCCAAGGCAGCATACCTTAACAAGCTTATTAGCTTGGGCTACATCCTAAAACTCCTTGCCCTTTTTGCTGTCAGGGTCAGATGAGCAGAGACATTTAGCTGGGAGGCAGCCAGGTCAACAACAGTTTAGCACCGATGGGAGGAGAAGAAACACAGGGAAGAACCTAGATCTCCTCTCTTCCCTACTCTGCCACTGACCTGATATATGCTATCAAGACAAATACTTACCTTGTTCTATCTTAGTATACTAACTCCTACAAATACTTAAGTCCAGCTAATGCAAGGGACCTCCAGCATCATTTTAAATAGTATCCCTCATATTCCTGGTGGCTGTTGGACAACAACATGCTTCTGTCTTCATCCTCAGTGAGGCAGTTTCCCACCAGCCACACCTGTGCTCCAAGCCAGCCAAACCAGATCTGATCCCAAAGCCGTGCAACTACAGTAGTGCAGTACTAAACCTGAGATAGCAAACTAGCAAAATCTGCCTCAGGCATAGGCAGAGAAATCAGCGAGTCCTAACAGGCAGGCAGAATAGGCAAGATGCCTCATGAAGATGATGAAAAGTAAGAACAATCTGTTATCCTGGGAACAGCAAGGCCATTGCAGGGACAGTGAGGGATTACATAAAAGCAGACATTGTTAAATGACTCCTGGGTATACCAAGTATGTAATTTTAACATCTGCCTTCTTGGATATTTGAGCATGCCCTTAGTTCCTAGGTAGATGGCAGTTTTAGAGCCCATCTGTCCATGAAAACATTTCTTCCCAATACTGCTTAGGCCTGTTTGCCTTGTAAGGTAAAGGAAAGCAGTAGAAAACAATTGTTAAATAGAACAGATTAATTGCACTCAGAAGTTTCTGAATTGTCTGTACGGAAACTCTAGCCTTCAGGAATGGCATGGGTAACAGGTTACTGAGAAGAGAGTTGGTGATGAGGCTGCTTTTACGGGGCTTTGCCACACAGGAGAAAAAAACCCAAATTCTATCCATACATAAAAGGAACTTCATTACCTGGTCTTATCAAGAGAGTGCTAAAGTGGGTTGCTGAGAAATGCACCTCCTTTTCTTTCCTACTGCCACCTTACTTTACTCCTACCTTGCTTTAAAGAAAAGCTTCTTGCCACCTTAAATTCCTAGTATATGGTTGCCTGCCTTGCCTTCCTTTTCAAGCGAGAGCCTTGAGAACTACAGCATTGCATCCACAGTAAGTTCAATGATGTCTCTGCCAAGGCTGTTAATTAGCCCATCCTTTACTCTGCCTCAGCAAGTTGCATCTCACACATCTTCACCTTCTTACTACTAGACTTGAACCAAATTTGGCCCAACACCACAGGGATTACCCACAGTTCCATTTGTGTTAATCCTTCAACACAGCCCCTATTAATGTAGGGCTCACAAACTACAGTATTTAATGTGTTGCAACTATTAAATGCTCTTACCAGTTTCACCAGCAGAATTGAGGCAGAGAATAAGCTGCGTACCCACAATCCCATGGGAAATACATATAAAATAATAACTTGAAGTTGAGTCATTTAAGTTCCATGCAACAGTCACACTTTCTCCAAGTTCACATTTTACCATATTGAAACCTTTAAGACTGCTCAGGTACCTAAAATCAGTCACATGCTCAAAGTAAGTTGTTGATAAGAGACCCCCAAAATATTTCATACTCTTCATTTTCTTAAACAGTGCTGAACAATGTAAAAACTCCTGTCAATAAGGCACCAAGCAACTTTTCCTGCTGACAGTCTTACCTTTCCCATATCAAGATCCTGAGTAATCCACATAGCTTGCTCCCAGCATGGGCACTCACATCCACCACATCAGTAAAACAGACATGGAGAAGGATTGCCCAGGGTAAACACTGCAATTTTAGTCACTTGCATCCAATTGCAAAAAATCTGCAGGGGCCAGAAACAAGGCATTTTCTTTCAAGATATTACCATTCTGTGCATCTGATCAACAGGTGAGCAACATGCCATGGCCTGAAATAACTCATGAAGCTGGCTGACTAGAAAAGTAAGTTTTCTAAAAAAAACCCTATATAAAAGCACACACCTTTGTCAGACCCTTACTGCTTGCAAGCCTACATCTCCCAGGACTACTTTTTATGAAGACAAAAGCAAATATAATGCTGGCAAGAATCCCACGCAGCTTGTATCTGTCCAAATCATCAGCTATGTTTTTGATTTAGCTGCAATTTAGACAGCCAACTTCAACATACTGAACAAGGCAGAGTAATTTTAAAGATGCTCTGAAAGCGAAGGGAGAGAAAGACAAACCACTCAGAAGCCAGGGCAGCATGGTCAGGCAAGCCTCCTGGGATGTCTATGGAAAAAGAAAAAGTGTTTGGTGCCTTCAGCACTCATAGATCCTAAACAACTTGGGAAGGTGGGGAAAAGAATAGAGCTCTTCCTGTAGGGCTGGGGGATTTTTTTATTTTGGAACAAAATCATCATTTGTCTTTGTATTTGTCCTTGAAACTGTAAGACCTCTTTGATCAACAGAGTCTCTTTGTTTTGTCTCCTTTAGCATTGTCCAATGCTGTCTTTTCTTCATAAAACTGCTTATTTTGCAAGAGCATGCAAGGAGCTCACATGCCCCTAACGCAGGAAAAGAGGTGGTATGAAAATCTGAAGTATTTGGAACAGGTAAGCAAGAATCACCAACAGAAGAAAGAGGAGGTAGGTGCTATGTGTGGATGCACTTGATTCACCAAAGCTCAGATCTCACTTCCTGATAAAAGGTTTAAAGGTCATATTACAACCAAAGATTAACTAAACATTTTGCTTTTAAAAGAAACCAGAAAAACCTTGTTCTGAACATATTTTACTTCTAGATTATACCAGTATACATAAAGCACAGCAGAAAGACTTAAACTGCATGCAGATTATTGGTCTAATATTAGTGTTGCTTGTGAAAGAATGGTACCATTGCGAAGTATAAGGGGAGGAATAGCATTAGCATTTGCACTTATATAGGTGACCAATCAAATAGAATCTCAAAGCATGATAAAAGCTTTCAATAAATTTTTAGAAGATACTAGAAATCTGAAGGATAGAACTGTATCCATGAGGAACAAAGATTAAAAAGCTGCCCTAATGTGTAGTAACAATCATGACAGACTTGGACAGGCTTCTTGACTTCACAGCTGTTCATTACAAAATCCATAGCAAAGCCCTGACCGATACCATTACACAGGAGTGTTCGCCTCAAAGTCATGCAATACCCATAGCTCCACAACACACATCAGCTCCCGTGGCCTGAAAAGTCACTTCAGCATACATCTCAATACAAGAGGGCAGCTCAACTCTCCAGCAGTCATGCTCCAACAGAGCTGGACTACTCAAGAGCCTTGCATGGAATTTGCTTAATGCGCTATGAACAGGCAGACAACAGTCATTAGTCACTGAAAAACAACCATCTTTTTTGTACTCAGAAGAGCCCTGGGACATAAGGTGACCAGGCTATTACAAGGAACTGGACCTCAGCATTTTGACTACTCTTTCCTACTGTTGTATAATTTTCTCTGCTTCTACCTAAGCGCTGCCAGTCACTCCTGACCAAGCTACTGAACTGTGAATTCCTAAACATAAGAGCATAAGAACAGATCACCCCTACAATGGCAGGAGATGCACAGATGATGAGCAATCATGCCTCTAACTACCCAGGTTTGGCAGAGGAGTTTCCAACACTCATCACAAAACTACCAATATTAAAATACTTGTTCCAGTTTCTCTGAAGGCATTAGGGACTAGCCATGTAATGGAACACAGACATTCCTAGATTTTATCTCACTGCTTTCTCTTCAGTGGTCAGATTTAGTTTACAGCATAGAAGTAACCTAAAATGCACCAACAACTGAATTAAATTTAGGACCTGGAGATGAGTTTCAGCCATTCTAAAATATCTTTTGACAAAGATTTTTTTAAAAAATAAAATCTTCGTAAGCTAGTCTTAATATGTATTGCTTTTTAGTAACAGGAGTAGGAAAAGGAGCAAGAGGCATGATTTCAACATAGAGATCACTCAGTGGAGCCAGAGTCTGGAAATTGTCTGTGCAACTCAAATAAAATATAACAACAAATAAATAAATAAACACAAACAAACAAACAAACCACCAAGCCAACACAAAACCAATGACAAAACGCTTGAGAGTACACTGAAAACAAAAGAAAAGAGTGCCTGGTAAGACAGGCTCTTTTCCCTGTCAGAGTTTTTGGGCCATTTGCTGAAATGAAGCAATGGTACATCTAACACTATCAACTATTTCAGATCTGTAACTAAGGCATGCTCCTACTTTGCATTCTCCCCTGCCCCCAGCACCCCTTTGAAGCAGGGGGCTCTGTTTCAGCTCAACAGGCAGAGCACAAATGAAGCCAAGTGAAAGATCTGATATCTCTGCAGCTGTGTTAGTCACATTGACCTATAGCAAGCTATTAGTCCTCAGGCGTACATCACTCAAAATACATGGTGCAAGCATCAGTCTGCATGCTCCATGGCCATCAGCCGCAGACTCCACTGTGCAGCCGTACTGGGCTCCCAGCACCCTCTGCTCACAAACCTGGCTGCAACGCCACTTTGTGTTCCATGATTTCAAGGAAACCGGTATTACTCTTAGGGTAGACACTCATTTGGAGTTTTCATCTGGATTTCTTTACTCCTAAGTATGAATTTCCTTGTACAGCTGAGATAGCAACTGCCTTAGGAATGTCTTAGATATAATTTCTACCAGCCAGTGCAGCCCAAAATACTGGGAAGAACCTATCCAAGCATATAATTTGTTCTAATTATAGCTCTGAGCTCTACAAAAGGTAAAAGTCTGACCTTCACCCTATTAATTCCTATCCTTAGTTCCCCTAGTCTTCAAACTCGGCAAAACACTTTATTAAAGATATATAGATTTATTAACCATCTCAATAGCACCTTCCACAAACAGTCCCTGCAGTTCATGCAAAACAGTCAAAACACTCTGTTCCCACTGGATCCAGAGAAAGAGTTTCTACTGATTTCAACACATCTAGGAACTAACAGGACATCTGCAAGCCCTGGACGTCTGCTGCCAGAACAAAATTCTGCCTATTCTTCCTTGTTCTCTTAGATATTTCAATACTACAGCTTGCTTTAGTGAATGAACAGGATTGGAAGCCATCATTAAGTAATACAGACCCACACAAAATCATACATGAACCATTTGAGCAGGGCTGAAATCATCCTTCAGCCCAAAGATATTTCCTATCCATCCTGCTTTCAAACTGTAGTAACAGCCTACTTACAACCACCACATCCAGCAAGAAAACTTGGAAACAAGTTTTTGTATTACCTGTTCTTCTTAGCAGCATTGGAGGAGGAAGAATATTGCCCAACCCTTATTTCTATAGAGGGGGGAAAAGAAAAAAAAAAAACAACATATATATATATAAGCATAGTAGATCTAGGGTATTAAATATCAGAGGAGAATTTGCAGTATGGACTGCAGAGTTTACACACCGAAATTAGCTTGTATATTTAAGGATTCAATTTTAGAATTTCCAAAGAACTACAAGTAGTAAGTGGTCTGGCAAAGCAAAAACATTTTTGACAGATTAAAACTGCTTTAATCCAAAAGAACATTTGACCCCCAAATTAAACACACTTCATTTACATTTTTAAGGAATTTCCAAAAGGAAAAAAAAAAAAAAAAAATCAAGATTGTTATGACAAAAAATAATCTCAAAGCTGAAGGAATTAAATGTTTAGAAGATGCCAAACAAAAAGCTATCATATCCTCTCCTAAGGATTATGAAAGATTCATTTAATAGTTTGATACCCTGAGAAGTTATATTTTCCTCCTAACTTTACTTGAAATAGAACTAGATTAAGATTATCAAGACCTAACTTGCAGGAACTTCAGAAAAAGGTCATTACTTTTCCTAAATTATACTGGTTCTTGGAACTCCTGCCAAAAAAACAAACTAACAAACAAACAAAAAAAAACCACCAAAACCACCTTGGAGCTGATTTTAAAACCCCTGCTTTCACTTTTTCCTCATCCCTTCTTAAATTGTTTTACCCCTCATGCCTTCTGCTCTGAAAGTCTACCCTCCTCCAAAATAATTCTAAGAATCGTATTTCATTTATAATAATTAGGACAGAGGGACATCTTCCATGACATCCAAATTTTCAGGGTTTTGGATGAAAACCATGGAAAAAAATAAAATGAGCACAGAACCTAGAAGCACTAGCTGAGATCAGGTTATCACTATATCAGCTTTCAAGAAGATAATGCTTTCTCCAGAAAAGTTCCCCGTTGTCTGGATCATCATCTTAAACTGCAAAGGTGCAACTAGATACAAAAATCCTCCAAAGTTTATCAAAGTAACAGGAGCCTTAAATTCTTTTGTTAGTGTCTGTCAAAGTAACTTGCCAAAGGAGGAATGCATACATTGCTACACTTCTTCAGACCAAAGGTTCATCTAGCTAGAGAGAAAACAATACTAAGTTGTAAGCTGTTCACTAGAATGCAACAACCTATCAAGATATTCAGGGATTTTTTTTGCCAATGTCCCATTTGAAGCCTCTGGATTTAAAAAGGAAATTAATTAAAGGGGCTGGGCAGGAGAAAAGCCTGCTATCAACTTTTTATATACCCCAAGCTAGGTGCAAGCACACCAGGAAGGTCAAAGGTGCCCAGGAACTGTTTGGAACCAATGCAGCATATTACAGAATGCCCCAGGCACTTAATAAACTGACATAAAAGATATCGGCAAAGCCCTAGGGCTTTTCTGTCTGTTCAGTCTTTCAGACTAACCTGGGTGTTGGCCTTTTGGATAACTTCTTCACTGTCCTGGCACAACATCTTACAGAGTTTTCCAGAAATGACTTGCTTTGTTTGAAAAATCCTCAGTCAGCCCAAAGTAACTGAAAGCAACAACTTCTTTGGGGAAAGTGCTGAGTCAGCAAAAAGATTTATTTTGGTGAGGGCTTCCTGAATTCAACACCTGGGTGCATTCAGAAGAGAAGCATTTTTCAAGGGAAGTGGTTTGCAAGAGATGACTGATCAGTTACTGCTGGAGCTGATGAAATATTATCAAGTCAGCAGAAGAAGAGGAGGCAGAAGGGTCACACAAAATGGACCTCCGAGAAGTAGAAGTAACAGGTTAGCTAAAAACTCCACCACACTCACAAGTAAGGCCATGAGCACCTAAGAAAAGTAAGAAAAAGGCAAGCCCTTATAGTATTTCTCCCCCATACTCTCCCAAATTCAAACTGGCCTCATCTCCAGGAATTCCCCAAGTTTGATGCTGTCTGTTATATTGTAAGACAGCTGCACATCCTGGTTTCTCCACCCCATACCTAATCTAGCTATTAAATCTCCCTGTCTCACACTGGTTCTGGATTATTGTGACTTCTGTTCTGGAAACAGGGTGTTTAGAAGTGGAATAATATTTGTAAACATTTTGATTTCCACAGACCTATTTTTCATCTCACTCCTACAGCTTCTCAGAATCCAGTGAAGATGCATATTTGCATGCTAGTCTACCCCTCCTAGGAAGTTATTACCCTTAATGCCAAAAGTTGCACACTTTAAAGAGAGTCTTCTTTTCTTGAGGTTTTCTATCTAAAATGGAACTAAGTAAGATTAAGCAGCTTGTTTTTCCCCTTTAATTGATGTCTACATTCTGTTGGTGCACACACATCAGTATTTCCTTAAATTGCTTGGAGCAGTATGAAGCATTACTAATTCTAACTGACATAAGGAGTCATGCATTTCTTATTTATATGAAGGCACACAAACGTCACTCATTTTCAGTTGTTTTGAAAAAAGGAATGAAAAAAATGTCCATTGACTAAACAAACTGTCCAGTAGCATAAATATGTTGCCTCAAGTGCTTCAAGATGTTTGATTGTGAGGTAAGAGACAGCTGTTACTGCCTTCCACAGCCTTCACTGGGAACAAGAGATATGGTTCTTCAGATCTGGTGCTATTCCTTTCACAGCCTAGAGATGTTCCACTTGATTGGAGGATGGTTACCTGTTGCTTCCCTGCCCAGGCCTCACCAACCACATCAGTTAGCAGGCACAGAAAATGCACCTTTTAAGTGTGCCCATACCGAGACATGCCAGATTCTTTGACTTCTAAGGATCAGTTCTCTGAATGACTTCATTACAGGAATAAGTTACCCTTCCCTAAGCCAAATAAACCAGATTTAACTAAAGATAAGAGTAACATTCAAGTCTGACAACTGGCACAAAATTTAAGGGCAGTAAGGAAAACTGGAAGACAATGGAAAGATTCTTTGCACAGCATGTGCTATTCCTAAAAGGTGATACAGCCTAGGGAAGAGCAGGATAACTCCTCTGAGAACTAGCATACTTCTCATAGCTAGTGCAAACCCCATAACCAGAAATGATACTCTTTTTTTTCCCCCTTTCTCAGAATTAATTTTGATCACCAAGAAAATACATTAAAGACTTAAAAGCCACCTTGCTCATTTTAGTGCATGTCTTCTCCCTGATCATACACTACTGATCAGAAACCACATAAGCCTTTTTCAAAACCAGACAAATTTTAGGAAGGTCTGTCAGAGAGGGCTTCCCCATGATAGCTGTGCAATTTAGTCTATGTATGTGGTAGTCAAGATTTTTGAGCTGTATCTGTTACTTTTGACTAGACATTTTATGGGTGTAGTTCATTTTGCTTGAAGATACACACACTGAATTTTTATTAGGGGTGCATCTAGAAAGTGTGAACTAGCCTGGGGCATTTGGGTCACACCAGCAGTGACATACACTGGCAAATAACCGATAAACTAATTCTATAGTGTCAATCCTGCCTCTTCAGACTGTACAGCAGCAACCTAGATAGTCTGCTCATCGCTAGTTCAGGAGAACTGATCATTGTTTTCCTTGGCATTGAATTTTTCCAGTAAACTCTCTTTGCTTATTTTTGCCACAGACTGCAAAGGCAGATTACTCTAGAACTATACAGTTTTCAAGTCAGTGAAAGAAAAACAAGTATCTTTTTAGCTTCATCTTGCATCAGTTCACTCCCCTTTCCCTTGTTTTCAGCTCAAATGTACTTCAAATGCATAGTGCCAAGCATTTCCTGGAGCATCAGTATTTGCAATTAAAACCACGCCCTGGCTTAAACACCCATATATAGATCTCACTAAAACACACGCCTGTGTGTCTTTGCTGGTCAAGGCTCCTCATGTTGACACTCAAGGAATATGATGGAATTTGGGGATCTAAAAGTTTTTTCCACAGTTGATTCACTAACAAATACAGGTGAAAGTTACCAATTGTAGAGTTGGGGAACACAGGCAATAAATTTAATCCAACTAGGCAAACTACAGATTGCTACCTGGGTACTGGACTGCATCATTGTTCCTCCTGGTTGGTGCTCTCCTCCAACCCAGCAGGACCTGTTGAGTACCTACCATGCATAGAAGATTCCTACCTGAGAGTTAGAAATCAAGCTCTTCATTCTTCATGTGATTAGCTGAGAACTGGTGATACCAAGGCTTCCACACAAAGTACTTCATAAATATGAAGTAATGAGTAAGTCTTGATCCAGATGAGAGGTAGAGAGGCTGACTGCATATGTATACCTCATGTCAGAATCAAGCTCTTTAATGCTTAGAAATGCAGACAACTCAAATTCAGAGCTTCGTTTTGGACCCACACCTGTTTTTAGTGTAATAGTTTGCATAATTTAAAGTTTTCCTAAGATCAGCTTCCATAGAAATATACTCTTTTCACACAACTAATCACTTAGAGTATCTAAGGGCCAGATCCCAAGCTGATTTACTTGCTTGGCTCCATTTAACCCGTCAGACATTTGCATCGCTTCACTTCCTAGCAAGTAGTGAGTAGCTCCAGATTGCAACAAGAGGGATGCAAGCAAACTTTCTGCCCCAGATCTGGCAACAACTGCCTGAGTTATGCCAGTTGTCCTCAGATTCAGATGCTGCTGCTGAAGTATTTCTGTAGTAACAGGTAGTCTCACTTCTAAAAAAAAAAAAAAAAACCCAAAAACAAAAAACCCCACAAAAAACCAGCTGTGAAGAATCCAGGGATGATTTTTTAGAAGCTTGAGACACACAGGAACACTTTAATCAGTTCATTTGTAATTATAATATAGTTACAGGTGACCTACTCACAATTGACGTAGTCACTTGTGGCCATGTCCTTTGGAAACTGAAGGACTTGGGTCATATGCTGAGAATGTTACCAGTTCTCAGACAATCCCATTTACACACTACCATCAACATCCTTGAGTAAATTCAGGAGGGTGAGAAACACAGATCTCCGGACATCCTTTCATGCTGTTATAGCTATTCCCACTTCCCCCTCAGCAAGATGATGGGGATGAATTATTCACTACAGCAAAGGAACTCCAATTCCTTATGCTGTGTGCTCTGGGGTCAGAGCACTGGGATGTTTTAACAGTCCTACAAGAGTTCCTGAAAGCTGTAACAGCAGCTAATGGATCTGCCAGACACAGCTTCTTAAAAATATCATCAAGTTGGCTAATGGAAACTCCAGCCCTCCCTCTCCTTGTTGTTTCATACATATATTATAAGTATCATTTCACTCATGTGAAGCATAAAAACTGTCCCTCCTCTCACATTTGATTCAGTGCCAGATCTCCAGTGCTATTTGTAGGACAATAAATAAAGCATTGACCAAATTATGTTTACATTACCTCCTAAGGAAACATGGGCGTGAAAAATGAACAACAAAATATTGAATCTGGTGTCTAAAATGGAGTTATGCCTCCTCTTGGTCTGCAACAATGTATATAAAGCATTGCTCTGGGCATTATTGAACTAGCTATAGGGTAAGCTTGTTATTATGGCTAACTACACCAATTTGTATGAAATACCTGACTTGAGCCTTCACCGAAAAACTCAAGCCAGTTTTCCTGTTACTGAAGTGCAGATATGTTCCCTCCATCCATTCCAGGCTGGGACTAGAAACGTTGAAACACCAAAAGCCCATTTCTCTGTGGTGCTCACCTGAACCATACTGTTAATACATCTGATGCAACAAAATGGAAAACTAGGCTGCCTGAAAAAAGCTGTCCTTCCATTTCCCTCACAACAAATCTCTGGTCTAAAATGTTTTTCAATCCTAGTTTTATAGATTCACATTTAAGTGCAGAAAAGAATCAAAACAAATTAAAAAGCCCCTGAATCCACCAATGAACTGATACTGGCACAGCCTGCTCCAGTGGCTGTAGTCTCCATCACACACACCAAGAAGCTAATTTATTGGTACTTCTCTCTCATTTAAGATTTTCCATTAAAGGAGACCTCAAGAACCTCAAGTTTCAAGCAGATGCACTACCAGCATAACTCCAGGTCCCAATATGGCTATGTCAATCACGAAATCTTGCAATCCAGACTCCAGGTCCTCAGGTGTTCTCAGGATCACATCCTTTCTTTTAAATTTGTTGCTTCAGATTTTGACTTGAGATCCACAAAGGACAGCCTTTCTCTGATTTTTCCCTTCCTCCTCAGTTCTGCTTACCATTTGGCTGAAACTTTACAGCTGAACTAAGAACTGTCACTCACAACAGAAGCCTAGCAAACAGCTCTTAAAGCCTCACCACTGATTCTAATAAGCTTGAAGTTTACCACTGATTCAACCCCAAATCTCGGTTTAAATCTCAGTTTTGTACTGCATGAATCTAATCCAAACTTGGTAATGTTTATCTGTAGGAAGCCTGGAAAGCTTTGAGGGCTCTACCTGGTGCTAAAAATAAGCCAGCCTAGGGTAGATAACACCTTCACTGAAGGACAGCTTCTCCTTCTCAAGGAGGAAAGAAAGCACCAGCTGAATAGAGAAAAACAGAGGAAGATATCTTTCAGAAGTGAGACCCTTGCCACGTCCAGGAACTCTGACCTCTTTTGTGATTACTGTCCATCTGAAATTCCTGCCATGTTAGACACATGGAAAAAAACAAGTCTTTCAACACTCACTAATCCAGAGTTTATAGTTCAAAACTGTTTTTCCACTAACAACCTTTGATTGCTTGCCATGGGTGGAGTCCAGTGGGTACTTCCTGTTGAGCAGCACATGCCCTTGTTCTTTGCAATACTACTGTATCTGAAAGGTGAGCAGTAGAAGCAGCAGCTGTTAGCACATTTGCAGATCAGTACAAGCATCATACCAGATGGAAATTACCTAATCCATGCCAATAAAACCTGAAGACTCTGCATGTGATAGGGTGCTTTATTTCTGCACTAGAATCTTCTTTCCAAAAAGCAAAGACAGCACACATCAATGTTGTTGACTTAAAAACCACATCAAGTGGAGGCCCAGATGGCTGTGACGTTCCACAAGTATTCTGTGTATATGTAGGACTGAATCACAATTGTAAAGCATAAGGTGATATGAACACCAAACTGAAATTACCTTAAATTACTATGAAAAGCCAAGCATATTGAAGAGAAGTAGCATCAGCCTTTTCACAGGGAAAACTAAATTCACATCACCAACCTTGTGCTTGCCAAGAGCACAAGGCAAGGATGGAGAGCAGCCCTCTCCTTCACCAGATGGCATGTTCTGATACTTTTTTCTAAAGCTCTATTTACCCACTACAAAATCTCACCAGATATCCTCAGCTTTCACTGAAATCCAGGCAATCTTTCATAGCAGGAAGGGAGAGCACACAGACCTTAGTTAATGCTCTATCAAGAGCTGACCTTATGGTGGGGTATTCTACAGTAATTGCATGAAACAAAACATGCACTCTTCATTTCAGAAAAAAATCCTGAGGCCAGTAAGGTTATTTACATAGTTTTAACATCATAGGACAACAAAACACTTGAGTTTTCTAAATATTGACATAGATGCTATTGGCTTCTGAACTGTAACTGATTCTAGCCTGAAAACAGAAATGAGCATCATAAGGCAGATTTTAGCAGGTCAAACTATTTGCAAGCTAGAACAGTACCTTATAGGCCAGACTGAATTACAAAAGGAAGATCTCTATCAGCTATTACTCAAGAGGTACAAAGTCACACAGGAATCCTCATAGACCACAAGAAGGATGGCTGCTTTTCCATCATAAATTCAAAACTTCTAAAGCCAAATCAGTTTTAGTAAACTGACCAAAGCCCTGATCATAATCACTGTCCTCCCCATGAAATTATGCAGAACAGCATAGGAAAGAAGACACTATATGGTGATACAATGAGCTAGTAGATCTAGTGGCCAGGCAGAAAGTTAAGAACAAGCTATTCAATCTCCTTGCACTTTGGTATATTCACAATTCCCACCTTCTTTTAACCTATTTCAGTTATGAGGTCAGGACACCACCAGACATATGCCTTTTGTTGTGGATGGTGTTCAAATTCCAGCATAACACAGGTGAGTCCTGTTCACCCATCACACCAACTCTTGGCACAATCCCTTGTAAGCATACAGCAGCCAGGGGCACCCTGCACCAATCAATGCTAAGTCCACTAGGAATGTAGGGGGCAAGGCCATGAAAAAGGAAGTGGGTCATATGGAAGAGGGATTAACTGGCCTTGCTGTGCTTGAAGCTCTCAGTGAGAGCTCAGACCATGAACAGAACTACCAGAGTAGCAATGACTGGGGTCATTGACACTAGGAAGGGACTTTCCTCTCATTGGGTCAAAGTATTTGTATTGTATGGAAACAAACTCAGCAACAGTGCATCTCAGGATGACATCTTTAGAGAAAGGGGGAGGGACTCTTGATTTTATTTCTGTTTATAAAGGTTGCATTTCTTTGTATTAGCCTGGGAAATAAACCAAAACTTTTTTTTCCTCTTTTCTCCTAATTAGGATTCTCTCATACAGTCCATGAAATCTTTCCAATATGGAAAGACTGCAAGAAGCAGCAGGCAGAAGCTGCAGTCTGATTTTCCACTGTATCCTATAAGGCCAACTAAAAAAAGATTGAGGCTACCATCTCCTGCAGCCACTTGCCACTGAAGCCCATGCCAGATATCTGTTCTTGGAAATCCACCCTGGGTTACTTGCAAGCATAGCTTTCTCTCTCATTTGAGGAAAGCATCATGACAAAAAGCAGAGAATCAAATCCCAATAGGACTAAGTGAAATGAAAGCAGTCAACAACTCCATATTTGCTCCCTTCAGCTTGACATATTCTGAAATAAGACATGCCTTGCTGTTATTGACTTTCCATTTATACCTTTCAATTAGTAATCAGCCAAAACTCCAAATTCCAAAGCCAGCCAAAATCTGTATGATGATCAGACTTAAATCTAGATTTGGTAGCCAGTGCCCTATTGGCAAATAAAACATGTTAATTAGTTATCTTCCCACCTGCAAATACATTGAACATGTTGATTGCAGTACTGGCAAAAAACCCAAAGAACATCACAACAAAGCTCCCAAGCACAGATCACTGGAAAATATGGCCATTCAGTTGCACCAGACCTTTTGACTGGAAAAATTGAATTTATTCAGACCTGAGGATAAAATTGATTAAAACTTTAATAATTTTTCTACTTACAAATGATAAGCCCTTGAAATCAAAGCATCTCCTGTCCACATTCATACTTACGTACATGAAAGACACAGATCTAAGCTACCTGAAACTTAGCTGTGATTAATGCAATTAGTCACAAAACAGTTTCAGAATCAACTGAGGGGAACTAGTATTGATTCTGGGTCAACAGTTAGTATTTAAAAAACCTCCCTAACTGTGCCAAGGCATAATGCTACACAAAAGCCTCACAAATCATACAGCTGGAAAACATAAGCAACCTGCAAATAATTCTCTCAACAACTGCACTTATCCTTCATAATTTCACCAGGCCATCTTGGGTGAGGTGATGTGTTCTTTGAGACATGAGGGTGAGTTCCTGATGAATGCTGACAAACACTCCCTCAGCTAAATAGTTGTTCTTGAGTAAGACTGTGTGGCAGCTCAGTGAATCACAGGCAGAAGGTAAGCTCACAGCTGCACGTAGTCATTTGTGCCCATGGCTGTGGGAGGATATAGATGTGCCATGGGGAAAGAAGACAAGGCAGGGGAGGAAAACAATTAAGAAAAGGTGTCAGGCTAGAGAGCTGGGACACAGAGTGATTAGACATTACTAATTTTTTTCTGGGTAAACCCTAAAAGATTCTCCGAACTTCTGAGTTGAGAAGTTTTTTCAGTTCCTCTGGGCAGGAAAATTACAAAAGTTCATCTCGCGTGAACAAGCATATTTTGACTTCTTGTAAGTCCAGTGACTAATCATCATCCTACTGCCTCCTGGCAGTTTGCTTTTTAGTTTTGGGAAGCAGCTTGTCATTAGTTTACCTATAAAGAACTGAGTGGATTCACTGCCAGCATCAGTCTTTCAGCTGCCATTAAGTAAAAAAATAAGCCTCAAAACAGAGATCTTCAGTTGGAGGACCGGTTTAGGCTTTTCCTTGCCTCATGCACATGTCCAAACCCTCTCACCTGCAATAATTCTAGCAGCGTACATGTATCCCTAACTCTGTAGCAGCAGGAACCTCTCACAGGAAGAGATGATAGCAAACCTATCCTCAACATCTTTCATAGGCAGGGAAGCCAGCATGTGGCTGAACCCTCCTGCATTCCAGCCAGCAGCACTGAGTGTCCTAGAGCATTCCTCCAAGGACAGCATGGGCAAGCACTGTACTTGGATGAGAATGGGAAACCACAGCCTGAAAAACAATCATTTCCACCTTCTCATGTTTATATTTAAAAAAAATTCAGTTGCATATGAGCTTTGTTGTGCCAAAATTGCCACCAACATAATGAAAGAAACCAAGTAAATATTCAAAATAACAGGCCTCCAACACACTGTACTAGCAATACAGGAACATACTGCAGTCCTCCTGGAAAGAGTTATAAAACACCACATACACAGACACAACCTCTTTGTAATAAAAGTCAGGATTTTCCAAGGCACACAAGTGAGCTGTGCGCACCATTTCATATAAGATCCTGTAGCCAGTCTAGCCTCTTATCACATCGGTGGCACTACTCTACATCATATTCTGCATAACAAGTTCATTTTAAATGAATGTATTAAAGTTGTTTTTTCTGCCACTGCTGCCAGGTTAAAATACCTTTGCTCCTGCTGCCGCCACCCCCCCCCCCCCCAGATAACAAGAACAATTCAAAATCAAGAAATCCAGTCACTGCAACAAAAATAGTTGACTAAAACATGATAAAGATTTTACCAGCTCTGATAGTTCAAATCAATTTATTAAAATAAGCAGAAGAGGACACACCAAAACAGCCTGCATTTTCAAATTTAAACAGAGTAATCTAAAGTGCAATTAGAGTAAAAAAAAATCATGGCTTGTAAATACTGGGCATTGCGTAAATATCACAGGTGGACAAAGTATCACAGTACTATCAACCACAAAGTCACGAAGTCTAGAGTTAAGCAGTACCAGAATCCAAGACAGTTTTTGTGACCTTTGTAAGAACCAGGCATTGCTTGTTACATTCACAAGCATGTGAATGAAGAACAGCTTCACAAACATTGGGGTTATCTCCTTTGAACTCTAATAAGGCAATTAAAGCTACCAACAGCTGGTTTAAAAAACCAAACAAACAAAAAAAAAAACCAAAACAAAAAACCCCCACAAAAACAAAAACCCAAACAACCAAACACAGAGACAAGGCCTGTTCCTCTATTAATATCATTTTGTGAAAACAGTGCAGTAATCTGTTAGACAGGTAGCTATTCTCTAACATTTTGGATGGAAGGCACTGATTTCTAGGAATATAAACAAAGAGCAAGAAACTTTCAGCCTTCTTATATACAGTTGGTTCTCTTAGCCCCATTAATAATCTTTATTTCTCTGTTTTATTAAAAAGCAGACATTCTAAAACATCCTCATCTTTCCAGGGAGGATGACAGCAACATCCTAACTTTATATACTAAGCACATGTTACATATAAAGAATACAGACAAGCCACTATTCCCAAGCTCAGTGTGAATTAAGAAAAATACTAACTTGGTCCCATGTTAGTTATAATCAATACTTATTTACTTTATCAGAGCTATATTAGAATAAATCTTGCTTTTGTTGTATAGAATTTTAAGTAGATGTGAGGTAGGATAATGCAGCCACAATGAACAAGAGCCAAATTTTTAGTTAACAGGGAAAATGATACTCTAATGTGATTGGTCCTCAGTTCTCCCAAGAAAAATGCATGGAGGTTGAAATTAAAACAATATACACACCAAAGGGATCCTCAAGAATCCTCAGCATGGGATCTAGAACAAGGTGATAGGACCAAGTACTCTTTATATTTTATGAAGGAATTCTGTGATAAATATTAGATAGACTCCATTTCAGCAGGAATCCAAGATGCTCTCAACAACACCTCCTCACTCCATCTCCTCCCACATAATCTTGAGTCAGCACAGTTTCTATAACCAGCCAGTCAAAAAGACGTGATTGTCCCAGTGTATTCAGTGTTGGTGTGGCCTCAGCTTGAATACTGTGTGCAGTTCTGGGCCCCACATTTTAAGAAGGATGTTAAGGTCTTTGAATGCGTCCAGAGACAGGCAACAAAGCTGGTGAAAGGGCTGGAAGGCATGTGCTATGAGGAGTGGCTAAGGACTTTGGGCTTGTCTAGTTCAGAGAAAAGGAGTCTGAGGGGCAACCTCATCACTCTCTACAGCTTCCTGAGGAGGCTATGTGAAGAGGGCAGTGCTGACCTCTTCTCCCTGGTATCCAGCGATAGGATGTATGGAAATGGTTCAAAGCTGTGCCAGGGGAGGTTTAGACTGGACATGAGGAAGCATTTCTTTACCGAGAGGGTGGTCAACCACTGGAACAGGCTTCCTAGAGAGGTGGTCCATTCCCCAAGCCTGTCAGTGTTTAAGAGGCATTTGGACAATACCTTTAACAACATGCTTTAACCTTTGGTTGGCCTTGAAGTGGTCAGGCAGGTGGTCAATCACTGGAACAGGCTTCCTAGAGAGGTGGTCCATTCCCCAAGACTGTCAGTGTTTAAGAGGCATTTGGACAATACCTTTAACAACATGCTTTAACCTTTGGTTGGCCCTGAAATGGTCAGGCAGTTGGACTAGATGATCCTTGTATGTCTCTTCCCGCTTCAATAGTGGCAAACATTATACAGACAAATGATAAGGACATCCTCCTTGGAGAAAGACACAGTTTTGAACTCGCCTCATCATGAGCAAGTTCTCTAACCACACATATAAAGCATGGTCATATCCTCCTCTAACTATAAGAACACAAGAGAAATTTCTTTCTGAAGGAGGTAATCACCTGTGCTGGTTCCAGGACATGCTTCTGGACTGCAGAAATTGAGGAGCAGCCTTCCTTGCAAAGTTAGTGCTTCCTCCAAAATGACAGTATCAAAGAGGAAATCCTGTTTTCATTAATAATCCTCTGCCAGGTAGAATGGAGGGCTCCTACTCCCTGTATTTGTGTTTCAGATCCTGTCCTGAGGTACTTTACACACTGTAGGGAAACCAGGCTTTCAACACTCGGGAATCATTTCTTCTCTGTTCAGCTTGGGGACCTCTCACTCCAGACCTCATCCCTAGTGTATAAAAGGTCCAGTGAGGAAGCAGACGCACACTGCTGTAGCTATAGAAATGTAATGGCTAGATGCAACAAGAATTCTGAGAGTGCAAGTTTGAAGCTGCATTCTCAGCTGCTGCAAGCCAGCACACACAGAGTGTGGGACTCAAAGCTACAACCAGTGTGTTACCAAAGAAGTATTCTCCAATTTGTGCTGTCCAAACCAAATTAGATCACTAATATGAATTTCCTCCTTTTGTTGCTGTTGTGTTTGTTTGGATTTTTTTTAAGCAGTCCCAGTCTTCAGTTGCTCTCTTGCTTGGATGGAAGGTACAGCGTGAGATATAAAAGCAATATCCAAAGCCAGTTCTCTCTTTCTGAGACAGACTGTCAACTGCCTGTGCTCTGTTAATATTCAAAGCCCAAGGTAACAGAACAATTTCTGTTTTGGTTATGTCTATTTACGGAACACTACACATCCAGGAATATTCATTTTACTCTTTGCAGTCTGAGTAACTGTAATAATGCAAGAGAACATTTCATTTCAGTGCATTTACAGCACAGATGCTGTAGCCTGTCACCTTGCATACATGCTGTCATTTAACAGTTACGCAGAATGCTACCAGGCAGAACATTTTGCATCTACTTTGTAGTGTTGTAAAAGTTGTATGAGGATCCTGCCCTCCCCTGAAATATTTCCATTACTATTTTCAGTGCTTAGCACTCACAGAAGTAATCCTCACAGCAGTGAACATCACTCTTTGAACTGAAAACAAACATCATTCGGAGCTAAAGACTCATCACAACATGATGTGAAAGACTGGTTGGCAACTGCTGTGACACTGAAGGTTTAGGTCTGGTTTAGGTCTAATAGAAAGACAAGAAAGGAGATATTTATGCTTTGTGGAAAACACATCCCCAGACTGTTTCCCTGGTGAGACTACAGCAAAGCAGATAACCCCTTCTCTACTTCTGTCAGATAAAAAGTATCTAGAAAAATGAACCCAGGCAGACTTGATTTTCCTCTCTGAAGTTCAGTGTTGACTGCACATCATGATACATATATTATCACAGGACCCACTCAGTCCAGGGCTCAGGACACCAAGATTTTGAAATAAAAAAATATATCTGCTTTACATTCAGCTGCCTTGTAAAATAGTACCTAGGAAGGGATGGAAAGGAACACATGGCTCACAGATGCTTGCTCTGTAGACTCTTGAAAGTTTTGCCTGCAACACTTAAGGGCCTATCCTACTGGCTTCCAGTGAAAGCTGATGTTCTAAAAGCAGTAGAATGACTTCTGGAAATTAACTGTTCAGCTTTGGTGTTGGGTTACCTCAAGTTCAATTAAACTCCATGAGGATGAGCAAAGCCAAATTGTTAAATAATTGCAAAACAGCTTTGGGTGGGGAGGGAATGTTCTGCATCTCATCTCTGTGGGCTTCAGGGCTATGTTTTCTTTAACAGAGTTCAGTCCTCATGAAACCAATCTACATTTGCAAAAAAACAGCCCATACTCTCATGTTTTCATGTTCAAAATGGGATTGGTTATAAATGCTGTGTTTCCTTTCCATTCTAAACACAAGCAGAATAATTAGTTTGGGAGCTTTTGCTTCTATCTGAGGCTCAAAGCTCAGTTCTTCCTTCCTGATTACATGTGTCTCCATTACAAATAATTAAGCACTTTGCAGAAGGCTATTAAAGAACCTTTGATTAGTGTTCTATCTGTATCTTATTTTATTGCATGTATACCTTTAAGTGGTGTCCAATAAAGAATTAATTTTATCCAATGGGGAACTGTAAATATACAGAATCCAAAGTTGATGCACCTTCACATTGTTTTGATCAAGAGAGGCAAACAGGCAGGACTGAAAGTTCTAAGTTTCTACCACGAGAAATATGTATTTTGCTCCTAGTGAAAGCTGGCATCCATTTGTAGCCGCCTCCTTTCTTTGTAGGAGGAGAGGATTGCTTCTGAGGGGAGGAATGACAAATTAATTCCTCATACTACACTTTGATACAGTACAGCACGCGTACTTCCCTTTACCCTATAACACTATTGAGTTATGATTGACCCAAAAATTAAAGTTAGCACAGGATTCCCTCTCCCCAAGCCTAGAATAAATACACATAACATGATCTTCCAGCTCTTACACACCCCACAACCCCCCCCCCCCCCCCCCCTCCTTGTTTGGTTATAAACAATACCCTGATATACCTGGGAAAGTACCAGAATGAGAATTTATCAGGATCATAATTCTAGAAAGGTTAACAGCTAATGTTCCCAACTAATTTTATCTGAGACAATCAAACATAAGAAGTAGCAAGCACAGAAAGCAAAAACAAGAAGGAACAAAACTTCTACTGTATGTTCCCAAAGCAGGGAGGAAAGAGGATCAGAGTCCTAATATAAACAAAATTCTGTATTGTGAGCAGAGACAAAGGAGATGAGGAGACTTACTTTGGAGAAGACAGAATGCAAAAACTTACACAAATAATTATCACCCAGACATGACTGATTAATCCAATTTTATCTGGTAAGATATGTCATCTTTCAGTACATGCTACTTAAATGTTTGCAAGAAATTTAGACATGGCATTGCCTCCCTTCAGTAGTATTCTCAGATCACTAAATGCAAGGAAAAGACAGAGATCCTCAATTTATAGTACTAGCTAGAAAGACTTTTGAACAACTCTGACAGATCCGTAATAAATTACTACTATCTGGCTGCATATTCCCACCTACTGTCTCATGTAATGTGGAAGGAATGAAAAAAAAGAATATAGGCAGAAAGGATCAGCATATAAAAACAGCTTCTTCAAGTCTCCAGAGAGGAAAACCAAAATGCCTTAAGAGTTGTTTTGCATGAGCAGTAGTCACATTAAATGCACCATTACATCACCATGATAGACACTATAAAGCTTACATAGCTTCAAAATATTGAAAGACTAAACATAATACCTTAGACAAGAAATTCCTGAATACATCTACAAAGCACACATTTCCTTTGCATTCTCAGGGAGCAACAAGGGTCACTTACTCCACAGAACACAGCCAGGAGCAAAAGAAAACAGAGCCAGAAATAGATGTGGAAAGAAGGCTACAGCATAGGTGCAAAGTCCATGAAAGAGACAGAGCCAAAGACAGGACTGGAGACAAACTACGGACATGCGTGAAGAGTCCTACCAGGAGACAACCAACCTACCTCCATATGTCTCAAGTCCATTAGAGAGGTAGGGCCAGAGCAAGAGCTGGAGGCACACATACTTATAATGCAGCTCTGGGAGACATGAAGGTCCAGGCCTGAGCTTAAATGGCTTTTCTGCACCCTGGGCACAGTGTTGGTAGGGGTCCCAGGTGAGGCTGATCAGAGGTATTAACACCTAGTGATGGACTCAGGGCTCTGACACACTCATCACAGCTCAGCCAGTGTATTTGTTCCTCTAGATTTTGTTTCTGCACACCCTAAAGACATATACAGACGATATGGTTTAACATGAACACAGGTGTTTTGAGTACCCGTAAGTAAAGTGATTTAAGATACCTCTGATTGTAATCTCACTTTGGTTTTGGACTTTACTCTTCAGATATGAGACTGTCTATATAGTTAGCCTCCCTGCCAAATCACAGCAGTCCAGAGTTAGCATCATTATGCTACTTGCCACTCCTGCTTTTAATCCTTTCTCTCCTCCTAGAAAGGCAAAAAAAAAAAAAGTCAGCTTCACAACAGCACAACAGGAGATGCAGCCAAGGCCTGTCTCAGTACTCCACACTGAAGCCGAAAAGCCTCTTCTTTT
The DNA here is from genome assembly GCF_030463565.1 of Pelecanus crispus. Classification (NCBI taxonomy): domain Eukaryota; kingdom Metazoa; phylum Chordata; class Aves; order Pelecaniformes; family Pelecanidae; genus Pelecanus; species Pelecanus crispus. The sequence goes on from NC_134651.1 coordinate 34,723,289, forward strand.
CTCCCAACCCATCAACTCAGCCAGCAGCACTTCCTAGACTGAAGGCCCTTCTACACCTTCAGGCTACTAAAAACTCGGCACAAAACATATGGATGTGCTTCTACAAGGTATAGGCTAAAACAAGCCACAGTCAACTGCAACGAGTCAAATTTATAATCATCATTTTTGCCTGCAAGGAGAGCATGCCATAGTATGTTTTTTCTTGGACTGAGGCAGTAAGTCATCTTACCACAAACCACCAGGCAGCTCTCCTACTCCCTTTTAAGCTAAGCCTTGTCCTCTACTGGCAAACTAAAACGGGAAAACCCTAACGCTTGCCTCTGATGTCATTGACTGAGGCCAATTATCCTTTTAATGAGCTTGTTAACCTTTTCCTCATTTATGTAGGGTTTGTTTAGTAGAAGAAGCAAACTGGTTAGAGTACGTAGAAACAGTCAAGACTTCAGATCTTCACCTGTGAACTTGCCTATCCTCTTTTAACTTAATGAAGGGTCTGATGATTGCAAAGCTTCTCAGGGAAAACAGTCTTAAGCTAGGTGTTGTATAGATACATAACAAGGGGTCTTTGTCAGTGCATTGCAAACAGTTTTAAAGAAAAATATAAATAGCAAGCTGGACTATAAAGAAATTAAAACTTACCAAATAAATGCTGTGCAAGAGTCTCACTAACAAAATTGAAGTGAAAGATCAAAGCAACATTTCTTAGCTGCTGTATGAGTGGTAAAGGGGAAGGCTGTTATAATTTTGTATACTGAAAACCTGCCTATCACACAACTTATACATAAATGGAATCACAGACATGCAAACTTAATGCACTTACTTGTTTAGATTCCCAAACAGTCTCAGTCTCTGGTACCTACTGGAGCACTGCATTTCAGATACTGGAATATTGCAAAAGAAAAACAAAAGAGGGAAAAAAGTAGATGAGTTTAATGTACTGCAAATATTGTCAATCTAAAGCTTTCAAAAGACATAAGGCTATTTTAAAAACAAAAGACTGCTTACTTTGTATTTTGGTAACTTTGCCTTTCAGAGGCACTCAGACAATACATTTGATTTTTCTTCCAAATGCACACAGATTGGGGAAGTGTAGATTCATGGTAACAGCAGCTGAAGTTCTCATGCCACTCATCAGGTCTGGGAGCCAGGGCACTATGAGAAACTCCAAAATACTGAGACATTCACAAGTGTATCACAGCTGTTAGCAGAAAAACCCTGTCAGGGCAGGGAGAGCACTAATGACCCTGAGAGGCCCCACCTGACCACAGCCATAGCAGGGCTGTATTTAAGCCCAGATGGGGTTACTGAATCCTTCTTTGGCTGCGTATGGGGCTGTCTCCACAGATGTTAGGATTGTGCTGGGCTGTATACTGCTTTGTTCCTTTAGATTCTACCCTGTAAGCTCACCTGGATGGACCTTGGATGTGTCTCATCACTATGAGCTTCCTCAATGCTCTGGTCTCTCAGCTGCCCTCTCTGGCCTGACCCTGCTGCCTTGCTCAGGTATGGTGGGATAGGTTCTGCCAGGTGAGGCCTCTGCCCTGTTATCCTGCTCAGCTCTTGTTCAGCAAGTTCAAACCACCTGGAGCTCTGAGCTGGGCACACTGGGGCCTTGGCCCTACTGCTCCCCGAGAGGGGCCAGCCTGGCCTAGGGCTCTGGCTTCCCCATAGCACGGACCCCCTACCTGGCCCTAGGTTCCTGAGATCCCCATGGGTGGCTGGATCCCCTGCTCAGTACCCAGTGTCCCTGTCCTGGCTCTGTCCACTGAGGTAGCCCCTAATGCCCTACAGCCATTAAGCTGCTCCAGGCCCCAGGCCTCTATGGGGTTTGGTGCCTACCTCGTAGGGCAGGCCCTGAGCGCACCAGCAGACCCTAACAGCCCTGACCAGCCACCCTGGGCCTCCCAGAGCCCATTCCAGCCCAGGGCCCTCAGTCCCTGTCCCAGCAATGCTGTAGGGTGCTGGTCTTTAGCTCTGCCACAGGCCTGCTGGGCCTGACGTGGGCCCTGCAGCCATTCTGGACTCTCTCTGTCCCCAGCTCTCCTCAACAGGCATGATCCTGCTGCCACCCATGGCCTCTGGCCTGGCAAAGCTCCTGGCCCTTGTTATGCCCTGACAGGAATGCTGAAAGCTGCACCTTGGAAAAATCCCCATGTTGATATTCATAGGCTTCCTCTCGTAGATTCACAGTGGAAGCATAGATCTACCACCTCAGGCTGAAGTGGCTTAGGACCCTCCATCCTCTTCCCTCGCCACATCTACTGTGCTGTGTGCAAGGACAAGGCTGTCTTCCCTTTCTGACAGGTAGGGGACATCTTGTGGGCTGCTCGTCATTGCCAGCTCTGGGTTAAAAGGCTGTGCCCTTTTCTGGGGCCCGCTGGCAGCAGGGAGCCCTCTGAGCAGGCAGGGAGCACCAACACTTTCTCAGTGGGAAACAATAGGAGTCTCCATGCTCCTAAATCACCAGGTCCTAAACATGTGCTTTCCAGAAGAGAGCATAAATCAGGCTGAAAGCAGCAGAGGTATAAAAGATGGGGTGGAATGATTTTCTAGGCATAGCATAACTGAAGAAAGGAAAGCAGAAAAGTCATCCTAGTTTTTTCAATCAAAGCTCAAAGGGAGAGAAAGATCTAAAAAATAAAGTCTTTTGTGTTTTCTTCTCACCAGCTCAAGAAAATTTACCTTGCCTCAATCTATAAGTGTTCTCTTGGACTTTAATCTTTTTGTTTCTTTTAGTTATTTAATCTTTTGAATGCAAAAAGGAATTGACTTAAAGCGTTGGTTTTGAGTCAATATATATTCTTTTTCAAACCAGAAGACATACAAAATGTAATTTAGAAAAACAAAGAAAATCAGGGTGAAAACATCACATGACAGCATTTTGATCTTTTCAAAGGTTTTTCCCTTTGGCCAAAACTACCTGTTAAATTCAAGGTGCACTGGCAAAGAGCTTCAGCATCCCCTGAAAATCCTTTTCTTCTTTTTTTACTATGGGTCCCCTCATTCAACCAACTTCAAGGAGCAAATCCATATTTCAGCTCAACCCCTGCAAATGGAAATTTTAAACCCTATCAAAGCATTTTCCTCCTAAATCACTAATTAGAATGGTAGGCAGTAAAAAACCCATTAAATTTATGACTAGCAAAAGATATCAAGAAGAAAGTTTTCTTGTTATCTGAAAAAGCATTTATCTGAACAATTATGAAAATGTCATTTGTATTGGAAGCCTCTCCACACTGCAACTGTGTCAACATAATTATTACTGCATTTTTTCCCTTGCTAGTTGAGGGACCCTTTATGGTGTTGCCAAGTGTCCTTGTCCTAGGCAGTTATAAACCCTGCACTGTTTTTCTTGCAGAAGAATTTCCTGTAACTTTTCCCTCTGTCCTTCATAGGTTTTAAGTATGGACTGTGTGGCAGAATGGGTGTGACAGGTTATTACTATACCACTAAATAAGCAGTCAAACTTCTGGACATGTGGCATGAACAGCATTCCAAAGTTCATCATTTAACTTGCTTTTTCTTCTACCAACTGAATTTATCTAAGTTCTCAGCTCTCGTGATATAATTATATATTGAATATTTGATTTTTGCCTTACAGCCCCAACTGTTGGAGTATTGTATTTGAACATGAACATCTTTTTTCTTCCCTGATTTTAGGCATCATAGCTGTAGAGAAGATCTTGAATATGTGAATCCTAAAATTTCAGAAGCTAAAAGGAAAAACAAAACCAAACAAACCCTAGTGACTTAAGGCAGTCTTGTGATTAATTTTTTTTTTAATGCTTGGGCAAAGCAACACTGACTCACTGTAGCCATGTCTAACATCTCCAAACACCTCTGACAAGGCTATTGCCTGGCCAAGATCTGTGCTTAAAGGTTCCAGCTGTTTATGAGTTATTTGTGTGGGGGAAGTATGTGGCAATAATTGTGTTTCTAACTGAAAAATGGTTGAAGGGATTTTCCTACAAATTCCTCAAAATAAGTGAGCAAAACCAACTGTGGGCAGGAACTAAACAAGACCAATTCACAACAAAAATAATGTGTAGGACTGAAATCTTTCTGCACCTTCAGTTGTGGATGCAGCTCCCCTGTGTACTCTGGAGGTAGCCTAAGGAAACAGAGTGGTATTAGATTTTCATCTCAAAGCTGCCTCTGTGGACCATCTATGAAATTCACTGTTCTGTAATTGTAGACTAGCAATACTTTGCAAACTTTTCATTTGTACTCTACTCAGAACACTAAGACCAAGGGTAAAACATCTAAGAAAAGATAATTCTTTATAGATTTTTTTTTTTTTCCAGATTTGGGGCACCCCACTTTTATGCTATTTGCATACCACTTTCAGCCAGGTCTTGGCAAGGTTTTTATGCAAACTGAACTGCCTGACTTCTGTGACTTAAGACTGACCACAGATCATCTCTGGCATTGGATTCTACAGAATACCATTTTGAATCAGTGTTTGGACTTTAAAAGATGAAGCCTATTAATACTTCCTAGAACCTGTCTCATCTGACTCCACCTGATTTGTCCACTGTTCTTAAAACCCATCCGTCTGTCTACATGGTTGTCTTGGTACTCATTGGGGAAGATCAGGAAGAGAAGCTGTAAACTGGGTGGTTCCACTGAATTTCAGGAGGTCCAAATGCCTGTTTCCTTCTCTTTCAGCTCAGGATAAGGTTTTAGCTCATTCCCCTTATAAAGTCACACATAGCATACAGGAAGGTAGAGAAACTAAGATAAGAAAAATCATTGTAATGGTTAAAAAAATTGTTGCATCTCCACAATTTTTTTTAATTCCCCAAAATATGTTCATGGATATTTTTGCAAAATTTGGTGAGATATCTTTGGAATTTGTTCTAGGTTTGTTCATTTATGCTTTTGCACGTTCACTTGGTTGACACTAGCTGTGTGTCTTGCAAAAGCTGTGCATTTCGCCTCAGCCCAAAATAGGTTCTCCACAAATGCTTAAGCCCTGAACTGCAGATATTTGGCACACAAGATAGGATTAACCTCAGTTTGTTGTCTAAAAGTTAGGTATTTAGTTGAAGTGGAAGGTCTGGCTTGTGATACAGTCAATGAGGAAACAAGCACTTTAAGAGTGATTTATTACATTGAACTCACACAACTACTTTGGGTAGGCAGTGAGGATCTCCTTGTTGGGTAGAGAGGGCATTCATAACCATGGAGGGAATCAAAAAGCAGATTTCTGCCATAGCTTATCCAGCAGTAAGAAATAATTAGGGGCACAGGAGGGCACAATGGTTTAATTTGCCCTTTCCAAATGCACAGGTGAAGATAAACCCCTCTTTAAGGATCACTGTTTGATACCACAGGGATCCATGGTTCACCCTGTGAAGACTGTTGGATGTGCATCTTTAGTGCACATCTGGGTTTAAGAATCCCAGTGCGCAAATAAAGCAACTTGGCTCGAGAGACTAGCAGGCAGAAAGCCCACAGCATGTTTATAGCAACAGTTTGTTGGCTTGTATTTATCTGAAGGGTCTCACTTTTGATTTAATTACTTTCTGTATAAATCATAAGTAAAGTTATATTTAAAACTGGAGACTTCTAATGGAGAACATTTTCGAGGGTGCTGCAGTTTGTAGAGAAAGAACACCAAACCAGCCAGGGCAGACTGAGAAAAACAAAAACCTGAGTGATAACCTAGACCTACATGCAGATAAAACTCATGCCAGGTCCTGTTGGCTGCACAAAAGGCCCAGAACTAAGTACTTTGGAGTTCCCCAAGGAAATGTAAATGCTGATTAAGTGTGTAATTTCTGGAGGTGTATTTCTTGCCTGTAAGATGTGCTGTCCTAGGAGCTCTAGCAGCTTTTTCACAGCTGAAGTGATTTCAGTGCCAGTGTGGGCTATAGACCCTCTTACCTAAGGCTCTCTTATCTCTGCATGTGATTTCTCTGTCTGAAATGTGCATGCATGCACAGATGGCCTGCATATGTGCTATAAATTTTATATTTCAGGGACACATTCAAATGACTATGCATGTGTTAAAGATCTAATAAACAGCAGACTGCTGAGGGAAATAAAGAGAATCCTCAAATTCTTGTATTTTGGAAGATGAAAGACAAAATATAGGAGTAGTATGGGAGAAAGTCTGCCAGGGTGCCTTCACAAGGCTTGCTCTCCTTAGAGCTTCCATCTCAGCATTCATATCACAGGCTCCATTTGACTTCACGACTTAAAACACCTTAAGAGATGAATCCAAGTGGCTCTCTCTTCCCCAAAACATACATCTGAAGAGCATCTTTTCTTCTGCTTCTTCCAAAATCCCTTTCAGAACTACTCCAAGCAGTGAGGGTGACTTGGGTAAATCCTTATCCCTAGGGCTTTCCCTGGCCTCCTGCTCCCAGGTACAACAGCACTTTATTATACCTTTATGAAAAGAAAAACTTTAGCTTAACCAAAACACATAAGCTGGGTCCAGATTCAAAAGCCAGGCTCCCTTTGCCATAAGTGCCCCTGGGACTGGGCAGACTCCCTGTGTGGGCAACCCCCATGCATCAGGATGTGTGGGGGCCCCATGGGGAGCTGCTGCAGGAGGATAGGTGGGCAGGATGATGGACAGCTTTTTTGTGCAAAGCTAGCAGCACAGAACATTGTGGAGCCCCTTATTCAATGCTTTGTCCATGTAGAGAGGTGCTTTGCCTTGCTTTTGCTGTGCCACAGAGTGGGTGGGGAATTCCTGCAGGTCTTCCCCTGGCGCTGCTGGGGTGCAGGCTGCGCCTTGCTTGGGTGCTGCCTCAGGGCTGGGCTGGTTTTGGATTAGCCTCCTTGGGACTGAACGGCTGTTTTCTCTGGGAGGGGGAAAGAGTGGAGCAGACTCCCCTGGATGTGGTGTGGGGGGAGTTTTTGTACATGTCTTACTGTATGATTGCACTTGGAATGATTCACTGTGTGAAGACACGTTTTTCCTTCACCTGAGTTTCAACAACACACAGTATAACGGAGCTCCCTCTGTATGTATGATGCACAGCTAAAAGTAATAAATGGTAATGATGATACTGTAGAAGAAAGGAGGAGGTGAGCGTTGTTACTTTCTACTGGGAATTACAGCTGCTTTCATTTTCACGTAAATGGCATCTCATCTGGAACTGATGAATACCCTCATATTTTCATCAAATATTTCATAGTAGCCGGTCCTCTTTATTACTGTAATTGTTCAGCATCTCATTACTGACCAATTTTTCAAATGTATATGTTATAAATATGCATAGAAATAACACATAACTGGCTTCATTTTCTACTGTCTGGTACCCATTTTCTTTTTCTTGTGCAAAAGAAAGTGCAAATGGATGTGAAACATTACCATATCAGTGTATAAGTCTCTGTAAGATCTAATTACATAATCCACATGCAAATGAATCTAGTTTTTCCTTGCACAATACGATTGTAAGTTGACTGTCTCAAATAAAAAATGTAAATCCTTGGTATATGGGGAAGTTAGGGAAGGTGCTATACAAAACTACTGCCTGTCAAGCTCAGGCACAAGGGCTAACAAATTATGACTCTTGCCCTAACCTATCTTTCAGCTAACTCAGAAAAAGCTGAAATGCATCATGTCACTTGAAAAGCTGAAGGGGAAAAAAAAGAAAGTCTGTTGCTAAACTAGGCTGGCCTTTTTCTTCAGCAGCTTAAGCAAACAGAGGCACAGGGAGAAAAAGTATAGCACTTTGAGTGACCTACCCCTGACTTGAAGTTATGAACAGGAGCCCAGAGAAACTGGCATTAGGCACGCTTAGGAGAAAAGCTAGGAAAGGGCTTCTGTGGTCAGAGTGCAGGCAGAGAGAAGGAAAAAAAAAATTGAATCAACTAGCTAGTCTGAAGGCAAGTTTCACTCTGACTCAGAAAAAGAACTAAAAACAGTTCTTGCAGTTCTAGTCAATATATCAACATTTTGGAAACAGTGAATGGAAACTTCGAAATAAGGAGAGCTGGACAGAGAGCTCAGGCAACTCAAGCTGATAGAGATGGATGTATTTAGGCTGCTTGGTTAGTAAAGGTGAATGACTAGATCACCAGAGCCTGCATAACTGTTTACATTAATCCTCCTCTATAAAAAAACATTCCTCCAGGAGTGTGTATGCACACATACACTCCACTTAATGTGACCATTTTTTAATGTGACTATGAATGTTAAAAACCAAACAAAATCAGATCTAAGCTTGTGAATGATGCCTCCGTGAATGGCTTTAGCAGAAGGAAAGCAGAATTTGATGTGAAAAGTATGTTTTTCTGTTCCCTCTTCCTTCTCTTTCATGGTGCAAGCTCAGTATGATTGATGAGATGCTTAAATGTAATAGGGCTTGCTCTCCAACATGCCTGTGGAACAGGATGGTAGCCATGTGGTAATGTCATCCAATTTGACCAATCTTTCTCGTGTAAATGGATAAGTCTCTGCTGTGAAATGATGCCTACAATTTCCTCACCCCTAAACAAGGTTTCATTTTCCATTGCCTAATCTTCATCTGCCTCCTTGGAGGAAGAATGGTTTATTTTCAGGAGAGGAACAAATAGGAAGTAATGAGAGGAAACCCATTCTGCAGTCAAAGTGGAGTCCCTTACCATTTTGTTTCTTCTGTGAAATCTGGTGATACTTGCTTCATATATATATATAGTGGGTTTTGACCTTGTAGCTTTTCTGGATTGCCTAAATCTCATAAAAAATGAGTAAAAAACAGATGATCACATCTCTTGGCCTATGTTTGTTCCATGTGCCTTTCTATTTGAGTCTCATCTCTTTGTCACTCACTCTCATCCAACTTGCTTATAAATCCCAGTGCTATGTTGTACATCTCTTCTTGCTTCCCCTCCCCCCATTATAGCAAAGAAAATCCATGATGCCTGCTTTCATCATCTACTTTTTTAAGAAAAGAGAAATAGGGAAAAAATAACTGTGGTGTTAAACTAGCAAAAGTGGAGAGGAGGGGGAGTGATAACAGGACAGACTTGCTTTCAAAAGAAACAGATTGACTTAGCCAGGCCTCATCTACTGTTGACTTCAAAGAGTTTGAACTCACAGAGCTGGACTCTGGTTACAGAAAATTTGACTCAATGCTAAGAATGTGCAAACATATTCAGATAAGATAAGCACCCTGAGCTTTTGTTTCATAATCTTGAGGTTTTGAAGTTGTACTAGAATAAGAAGTACTGTGCACAAACATCCTCCTGATATTATAATTTTGTTCTCTCTCTCTCTCTAGGTTTTATTTGTTGCATTGCTCTCTGTCTTCAGGCATTCTATGTCCTGGGCTGCTTGTTTCCTGGTGGGTGGGGCTTCACGAATTGCAACGCACTTGAGAAAAGGTGAAGAGCAATTGGAGGAACCCTGGAGGAGAAAAACAAGAATGATCAAAGGTTTGAAAAAAAACCATGACCTTTGGTGTATGACTGAAAGAATGGGGTTTATTAAATGTGGAAAGGAGAACTGAGAGAGACATAATGTTCTTTAAATACATAAAAGCTAACTGCAAAAGCTTAAACTGTTCTGCATGTGCAGTATAAATAAGAATAGCAGTGAAAGACTTAAATCATAGGAAAGGAAATTTTAGGGAATATGTTATAAAAGACGTTCTAAGGACACTGAGGTGCTGAATTGCCTAGGGGTGCATGGTATTGCTGTCATTGGAGAGTTTTAAGAATAGAAGAGTCCAACATTTCTTGGAAATTAGGTTAATTAGTGCCAGTACCAAATCTGTGGGGGAGAAAATCTGATCCTTTCAAATCAGTGGGATATTATGAAGAACATACTTATGTGGGTTTCCTTTCTAGCATCCCCCTCTTAAACTGAAGAATATACTGTAATAAAAACATTTTTAACAGCAAAAAGCCCTTTAAAATATTGACATATCGTATCTCATTTTTTCCAAAGACAATGTTTGGTGTTTTCTTCAGCTTTTGGTGAAAACCGATTTTTTTTTTTTCCTGAAATAGACTGTGGTCTTATATCCCAAGGGGAAGCATGTGAGTATTTTCTTTCCAGTTCTCATGCTTAGAACAGCATTGGAATTTAAACAAGTCCTGTGTGTTTTTTCATGATGGTGAATAAAAACTGGTGTTTTATTGAAGAGACACAAACTAGAGTGTCATCCTATCACATGCTGGTCATCTTCATGCAGCAAATCCAACATCAGGCCTTAAGGGGACTTTGCTTATTCATGCAGCTCCAATGGCTGAGATTTTGATCTTGCAGGATGAGCTACTGACAAAGTTCCACCAAAATACCAGTTGGCTTGGGATGATCTGAAGCCCTCCAGGATCAAGAGAAAAGGAAAGAGAACTCCTTTTTGTTCTTCCATGCATAACTGGCTATAGGCCTGACAGTAGCATTGGCCAAAAGCACCAGTGACAGGCTTCAGAAGAACAGACTTTGGGAGTGCTGAGGACTGGCCAACAGCAGTTCCAGACCCATCTATGTCTTATCCACCTGAAATGAAGAGGAAATGGCCTGCCCTGAGCTGCAGAAGTGCTCAGGTTGTAAATCTCTGAGACTGGTGGGGTTTAGGACTGAGCTGTTTGACGGGCAAGCTCTGAGAACGGGCTCAGGCCCAAACTGCATATGTAGTGTGGGCAGAGCTGTTAAGTGTTCTGGGTCATAAAAAAGGATTATGGTCACAGCTGGTTGATGGATTTTATGCAAAACACTGTTTTGTATCTTTTGACTGCTTTTCAATCCTTCTGAGATGAGGCTTACTGATGTATTTGAAACAGCCATCCGGCAGCTCTCTGCCACAGGAGCTGCTTGCTGTAGTGAAGTTACTCATTTGTTCACAAAATCAGAGACTTACTGAGTTGTTCTCATGTGTAAGTTCTTTAAAGCAAAGAAGAAAATTTTGTAAAGTATTCTTCATCATGAACAAGGCTAGAGAGAGCAAGCTCAGTTGTGCAGCACTGGGAATATACAAAAAATTGCATAAGCCCAAATAGTTGTCTTCCTTTAATGTCCACGCTGAGGACACTGTTTCTGAATCCTTGTCCTTAAGACTGGTTTGGGTATGCCCCACTTTTGTGTTAGGACAAGTGAGTGTGTTGTTTATGCTTGCCCTAGGCAACAGTTCAGCAAAGGAGAAATTTTCACCCATCAAGAGTAAGGTTGGTGAGCAGCTGGCAGGATGCTATTATATCTCCACTTCCTGACAGCTCCCCTATATCTTGGAAAGCCTGGACGCGGTTTACTTTATTTGTTGCATGTCACTGTGGTAGAAAGTCTGGCTACTGACTTAGCCACAATGTAAACAAATGATATTTGCCTGACCAGTGTTTGTGTCATGAAGTATTAACTACAAGGCCCGCTAGGAGCTGAAATCTGGTGCTCTTCATTAACTCTTTGATGAGAGCAGATCGCTAGCAAAGAAAAACAGATCAAATATTTAGAAGCTACCCAGCTAAGAGAAAACAAATTCTCTGCCTGATCATGGTAAAGACACTCTAGAAAAGCAAGATCTCTTTATGCATCATCTTGATGAGGCACTTAGCTTCCACCAGAGTCCTTCTGGGGAATGCTGGAGCCCAAAGGGGTATATGGATCCAAATTTTACAAATCATCCCAGTTTCTGGGATGAGCAGGAGCAAGGTGGTGAAAGTAAACATTTCTGACCTTTGCAGAAAGAGGCAATTGAAATCTAGCTGTGGAAACAGTGTAACATCTGAAACTCGACCCTTCCTTTCACTGACACCTTTCCAAAGTGTTGTTGAAGTTTGTTTTATTGAAGGTTTCAAACAAAGCCGCATTAGCTGCTGGATGATAGGGCTTTAGATATTGCAGTCTAAACATGAAAGAAGGGCTAGTGCATTTCCTGTAAAAATGATTTTGCTTTTTATTCAGCTGGTGGATGTGAAATTATTCTGGGGAGTCTGGGGAGTTGGGAAGAATGCAGCACAGTGACGTGCTAAAGCAAACATAGACATCGACGGACTGACACGATGCTGTTGGAGTAACTAGGGAAAAGAGCGGGAAAGGCCTTTCCAAGTCATGTCCGGTCTCTGGCTCTGTCAGGCATCTGTATCATAATGGAATTCATAAATTCATCAAGATGGATTTTCAAATCAAGACTGAGTCCCACTACTGCTGTGAGGAGGCTGCTTCCAAACCTTTTATCTATGATGGTTAAAATCCTTCTTATTTCCAACTTTAGGATATTACTGCTGAGCTTATGGCCATTTATTAATGAAAGCTTTGAGCAAGGCTGCTGAACTTTATTTCATCAAGATTAAGTTCTTGTGCCAACAGCGTCTTTTTACCTAGCTCTCTCCCTTCCTAACATTTATACTCATGAATGCCACTCCAAATATTATGCCACCATGTTATGTTGCCAAATGACATCCTATGCTAGTGAATTGGATTAATACAAAAACAAACTCCTTCCCCCTGCCTCTTCAGCTGAAACAGTTTTTTAACCCTCTCCTAAGATTTCCTAAAAATTTAAGTTTCATCTTCCTCATTTACTTTATCCATGTTTTCCTCTTCTATTTGTGGTCTGTTCCAGTCCATCCTTTCTGGAACAAGAAGCATCCCTATCATATTCTTTTAGCTCTTGCTTTGCCAGACCACACTCCCCCTGGTTCTGAGTCACTTGTTTGTCCCCTTTTCTGGATTCATCTCCAGGAGTCCTCTGGGATGGGTAAATGCCTTTTGACTGTAAAATGTTCTCCTGGTCAGTAAAGATTTTTTTGGATTGGAAATATTGCTAGAAGTGAAAAAGTTTTTCATGGCATCTTTTACAAAATCTAGCAGATTTTTCTAAGCTGTGTGTTTCATTAACTGGAATATTCCTTTGGCACCAAAGGTAGGATTTTGTGATGCTCTCTGCCAGCAGCTCAGCTCTTGGGAAATTCTAGATTTTCACTGCCATGGATTTACTTCTAGAGCCCTTTCCCTCTGTTAAATCAAGTTGGCGTAGTTTATTTTCCTCTAGGCCTGAGGGATAATTCCTCTATCACTTCTAGTTTCACATCTTATTTGTAATCCTCAGAATATCCTATGGATATCCTGCAGCTTCTCTGGATAAAGTGTTTTCTTTTTGATGATTTTTTTTTTAGAAACATATGTGCTTTCTCAGTTTTTCTCTGAAGTATTCCCTCCAATATTTGATTATTCATGCTAAGGTAGGCAACATGCTTTTGATATGGGCCTTTATTAACGAAGATATATTATGAACAAGGAGAAATTCCGAACACCAGAACACTTCTATATGGCAGAAGTTTCCTTTGGTTTTGCCTGCACTTTGCATTTTCAGAGAAAGAAATTGAGAAGAATCTGAATGCATTCTATATTCATGGAGTGGCAGTAAGAGCAGGGAGGCTTATTCTCTCTTATTGCATCACATTGTAGGAAAAGCCTCTCTATGCCACCACATCTGTCATCTCCATGTGAGTCTGTGTGCAGGGAAGCTCTGCTTGAGAGAGGGAGAGATGTCCATGGAAGGAACAGGGGAGAACAATCCGGTTCCTACCTGTCCCCTGACCCCACTGCCATGGTATAGAGGTGATATGGGTAGGGAGCAGCCCACAGAGGGCCAGCATGACCTGGTGGTAGAAGACCAGTGTCAGACATATTTATGGTGCTGTAGTATTACCAGCACCTAATTGTTTGGTACGGCATACAGCCAAAATCCTGATACTGCTGAGGCATCCTTGTATCACTGTTCCTATATCATCTGTGCACTGTATTCCAGGGTCACAGAACTCAGGGCTCAAAACATCCATTAAGGCTCATGAGCAATCATCCTTGGGAGCCCCTCAACTGCTTCTGAAATGGTGCGCTCTCATTGCTTAGTCTCTGCTGTAAGATTCAAGGACATACTGTCTCGCTTGTTCTGATTCTGGCCTAGGTTGGTTTGTGCAAATATTAACGTTGGCTTTTCCCTTTCTCAGCCTGCCTCCTCATGTGGTAACAGACCACATGTATGAATAATGTGACAAGCATTTCTTTTGGAGGGATTGGAAAATGCAACTTTCCTAGAGTTAGATCCGGAATTGGCAGGAGTCACTGCTGCCACTCAGTTTTGGGACTTAGCAGAACAAGCAGCAACCCCTTTTCATTAGGAGGCATCTGGGACAGATAAAAGGCCTGCTGAAGTCAATGGGCACCAGAGAGTTGCATTTGAGAGTATTTATTTCAACGTCACAAGGCACTCATACTGCTGAACAAGAGGTTCCCTCTGTGGGAAGAGTGACTGCTCTGCTGCTCCTGAGCTGTGCGTGGTTCAGGCAGCCCCAGGGTGGCTCCTCAGAGATGGCTAAATTATATGGTTAACTGCGGGAGGAAGGACATAAGCAGGAGTCCCCTGATAAGTTGGGAGTCTAAAATTTGTGGATATTATCCTGACAAGAGAGGACTCCCTTGGCCATACCAGTTAAAAACTTTGCTGGTAAATGGAAACATGGTTGATTAATAAGAAAAAAGGTCAAAAAGCATATGAGTATTTTATTCAGAATTATGGAATAAATCTTGACATATCAACCTAAATCTAATTGCAGCCCTCTTTTTACAGGCTGATTAGAGCTTATTGAAAATAAAATTAAAGCAGCTTTGATTTTGGCCCAAACATAAAGCTGAAATACTGAAATAGCATGAAAAGATATTTTCCTTATAGTAATTTCTGACCACATGAAAATAAGAAAGTACTACAAATCTTTCAAGAAAGCCTGACTTTATGAGATTTCCAGCATCATTTCCAGATTAAACAGATTTGGCTCAATGTTCAAGCTTCTTTAGGCTCATCTGAACCAAACAAATTTTCTGAGATTTATGTCAGTCTGGGCTTTACTCCTTATATGAGTCTTATTGCAGATATTTGAAAGCTCTATTTAAGGATATATTTAGGGGAACTGTGCAAATCATTCAGCCTGAATCTTGAAAGTCTGGATTCTGCTTGCAGCAGCAAACCTGGGATCAATGACCAGATCAGTAAGAGTCTAAGAAGTTCTGGACAAAGTTCTGTGGAAAGGAGGTCCAAGTTGGATTTTAATTTTGACTTTTCTTAGTTTAGAAAAGAGAGAATATTGAAGAACGAGAATGTTGCTGTATGATTTCTTGCTGTCCCACAGGCTGCTGCTTTCATTTTTACACTGGCTGTGTCACTTCTAAAAGCTATTTAGGTATCCAGTTGCTGTTGATTTTAATCAGAGATAAGGAAAACCTGGTGAGGGTTAGCTCGTTACTTTCTGAGCTGATGTCAATAATAATTTCATGATAATGCCTGAGGTGAAGCTCAGCTGTGCAGAGTGTAGCTGCTGAGCATGCTGGGACCATCCTACAAGAGTGTCTGCAGTCTGCATTATTGCTCTTCTGCACAGAGGCACAAGTAGCTTATTTCAGATTCCAGCTGGTCAAAAAGGTTGTGGGGTGGTCTAGTGTGTAGAAATAAGGTTAAGGGGACTCAAGCCTGAGTAAGATATCACCTCTCCACTTCAGATCTGCATGCAGTGAGGATGGTACATTGCTTTGGCACACTAGAGCAGTGTTAAAGATTGTGAAGTGCTTCCTTACCACTAGGATTAGTAGGACCATTTAAGGATTTTTGCATTGTTCTGAAGAAAAAGCTATTGAATTAAGACCAGCTATTACAGGGAGATTTTTTCATTTATTTCAATATCAGCTTTATGCAGGGTCAGAACCATGATGTTTTATCTAGGAAATCAAAATACTACTTCTTTTAATGTCCATTGCACTTTTAGGCATCTAAGCTCTCTCCAGATTCATTTGAATGTAAATGTACTGAAGTCACTACGTAAAGGCTGCATTTAGCTCCCTGAATGTGATGTTCAGCAGCCATTTTGTTCCTAGAGCAACCTTCTGGATGGTAACAAAGGAGATAAAACCACTAGGTTTTCTTATGACTACTGAACTTTCTTTGCTTTCTTTCATGCTACTCTTTAAAAGAGTAAGGTGAAGCTGGACAGTACATGTTTTGTTCATTTTGTAGGGAAAAAGATTAAATAACTGAAAGTCTCTAACAATTTAAAACAGCAAATCCTTGCAAAAATGAAACTGTCTTAATTCAGGAAAAAAAGGCTTTCACCATAGTGCCATCTTTCTGAAAGCAATAATGTTTACCAAATTGGTATTTTGGGCTTTTGTTTAACATTAAAAACAAAATAAGGCTTATAAAGGAGATTTGGCAAAGATGTTACGTGTAACAAAATCTCATCGCTTTAGATATTTTCAGTATAATGAGATCTGTGCTTCTTTCAAAAAGATCTTTGGATTCCCAAAAGGCAGGATGTTTACAGCTCTGGACCTTCAAGATTTTACCTTGATTATTTGCAGGCAACATAGTCTGCCTACTTATATAACAGAACAACAATTGTGTAAACACCACTATTAAGTGAAAAGTTACATGATTTGAGTTTTTTAAAACTCAGCTGGTTCTTATTTCTTAATGGGTTACCATTCTCTTGTATGCAGCCTCAAGGAGAGTGAATTTGATAATTTGAAACAGCATTTCATCTTTGTCTTTTCATGCTTTATAACTTTGTTATGGCTTTCAAAACCTTCCAAACTGCTGGGGAAATAGCTTCCAGTATTAGTTGTCCAGACTAATTATGCACTTCTGCATGGAACTGGTCTGGTGTTAATGGTTCAACAAGAGTTTTCCTAGTGAGCATGTTTGCCCTTATGCATGAACAGCTTCCCACAGATCAGTTTGCAGCCTTCAGCTTTTAATGGGCCACAGAGACTTAGAGTGCTCTCAAGAACACGGTGGATGTAACACAGAGGATGGGAAGGATGGAGGATTAGAGGCAGCAGTCACAAGCAAACATATGTATGTGTGTGTGTATGAAACAAGATAGATTTCCTGGAGGAAAAAAACCCCAATCTAAATTATATTCCTTAGGAATTAGGAATACAATAGTTTCCACACCAAGATCAAAGGATTTGGACTGAGCACATGGTTAAGCATTCAGACCCTGCAGAATTTTAATGCTCATCTTTTGTGCCATACCAGTTCCTATATTCTATAAGCTGTTCTATCAAGCTGCAGGTCTTCCGGAAATAAAATAATATTATAAACCCATCTAATTTGTCCTGGATAAGAAATGGTATAGAATAAAATAACTAGATTTCCTGTAGTGTTGCATCTGATGACTGTTCGTAGTTGTAGTGAAAGCCATTGTTTGGGAGATAAACTGAGAGTGGCAGTAAACACAAAAAGGTAAATGAAATACATGATTTCTGGCTCATTTGTTGGAAAGGAGAAAACATGAGAGGTTTCGGTGTTTGGAATTCATGAGTATTTCCATTCTCTACCCTGTCTCTCCTTTTTTCATTCTCTCCAGGATCTAAGATTCTTTTCTTCCTTTCCTGTTTCTTCATCATCCTCTTTTTACTACTTCCACTGTACTCCCTGTGGCCTTGAAGAGCTCTCTTGCCCCACACCCCAACTCCCCTGTTCAAGTGCCAGCAAGTCCTCTTGTTTTTTCTGCTCAGTCTTGTACTTTTAGTGGCCTTTCTGGCAGATCTGTTAGAATGTATTTAAGATTTGTTTTTTCTTCAGGATATGCTAAACTATATGGGGAGAGCTAAATAAGTACGGAAAACTGTCTTAATATGACTGCGGCACTGCAGTAGTTGCCATGGGATGTCTGTTGATAGTAAATGAGAGTAGAGGTGATCTACTAGTACAGGCTTTGTCTCCCGTGAGATGCAGTTCCCCATTTGAAGAGTTTGAAACTTATGAGCTTGGCTCTCTTCCTAGAGACAGGTTTAGCATGGGAAGGCTAAGTGACATGGCATCTCAGCATGGTAGAAGTACTGCATCCCACAAACAGATCCTTCCCTTTGCTACAAGACTAGAACTGCAAGTATTTTCCATAGTTACTCTGCCATTCTCCATGTGGCTGTTACATTTTGAGTGATGACGATAGCTACATGCATGAGCAAGATGTCTATTCTTTAACCTCTGCTATAAGCTGGTTTTGATTTTCCTTACTATAAAGCAAGCAGAGGACAATGGATCGTATTGTGCTTGATTAAATTTTCTGAGCAAATGGCTTAATGTCCCCTGTGCCCTATCGTAGCCAGGGTTACTTCACTATAACCACAAGAGAAAGCTGAATCAGCTAGCAGATTGAGCCACAGGTAGTGTCTGAATCCAGCTGCTGATGGGAAAGGCATTTTTCCTCTCTTCCCAAGTCTTTTCCTGTAGCATAGTGTCCACTGGGATGGCTGTGGAGGCAGTATTACATTGCAAGGACATGTGTCTCATTCTCTGACAGTCTTCCATGACTTCATAATTCATAGCATAATAAAGTGAAAATCATATGTTGCAGTTACTGCTCCTGGAGCAGGCAAGGAAACTCAGCTGCTGCCCTGGGAGGCAGGACATCATCTCTGATTTCAGAAGCCATTTTGAAAAGGAGGAGAGGATTACTGAGTATTGTTTATATGGAAAGAAGCAAAGTCACCATCTAAACAAGGAAAAGCAATCTATAAGTGCAAAAATGCTAAACACAAATTGCTATTTGGTGTGTGTGTTTGAGAGAGACCTTATCCCTCTATTCTTTGTTTCTAATGTCTGTGGAATAGTATTTAATGGAATAGGGTAGACAGGGTCAAGCTGAGACATGGATTTAATTCCTTACCTCTATAAACAAAAACACATTTCTTGCTGAACTTTGCATGATGAGAAGGAAGAGATGGGGACAGGAATTTAAGCATTACACTCTGTTTACAAAAAAAGGGAAGGAAAATGTTCACAAAGGTGATGTTAGTTGCAGGCACATCTGCCTTTTCCTGGGCACTAATATAACTAACCTATATTTGCACTATTACACATTGTTCGTAGTATATGCACACGGCACAGAAACAGCGCAGAGGGGATTATCCGTGGATCTAACTGCTTCCCCTTGGATGTAGCCAACTGCCAGTCACAAGGCAAATGCTGTAAAATACAGTAGCACATGCAAAAGTGGGACATGATGGGGAGCTGCTCTGGTGCCACAGGATGAGAGAAGTGGTGGAAAGAGCAGTGTATGGTTGAAGGCAGTGGTGACAAAGGGTGGCATCTGGATGCTTACAAAGCTGGAAGTCAGGAGATATTTCAGATTTGGCATACCAATTGCTCTTGGCAAACAGATTGATGCCCCTGGAAATAAAAGGGCAAATAACCAGTAACCTCAGACTCAAGAGAAGCCCAAAATTTGGTGTTTGAATGTTTGCGGAGCTGTTGGATCCTCTTGTTCCATCAGCCTTGACTTTTGTGGTCCCCCATAGTGTTAGCTGCAGTACTTCGGTTCACCTGGGGTTCTATTATTTACTAGCATCCTGCTCGATGAACTTTTGTTATATGACAGCTTCTATTCTGTCATGCATTTTCATGCATAGATCTGTGCCAAATATTCCAGTACATCATACACAAATACTGGGGACTAAATGTAAGAAAGCTCTTTTTATTATAGGACAGGACCAGCACCTTAAATTATCCTTGGTGACTGAGAAACAAGGTGTTCAGATTTGATCAGTGCAGGTATGTGCTCTATATCTTAACCACACTCTTGACAGCTATTTTTATCATACTTGGGGGCATAGAAGATAGCTGTATTTTTAATGCTGAATAGCCTGTACTGCCAGTCATTCTACACCTAGGTAATTTTCTTCTTTTTAACCCTTGACTAACCTCTGAATACAGACTCATTTCACATTACATTTTAGGAAGTTAGAACGGCTCTCTGAGAACTGTGGAGTTTGAGCCACCTCAGGATTTCTTCAGTGCAGGGAGCTTTCCATTATGGAGCTTGCTTGGCTGCTCTGTTCTCTCCAGATATATTCCATCTGCTACCCACTTCTCAGCTGATGCAAGTTCTTGATATTTTCATAGTTAGGTAAAAGAAGCCATCAAGTCCTTATCCCTTTTGTGGGACACCCTTTCCTCATGCACACACAACTGACAGGAAAATAAGCACTAATGTGTCATCTTTAAAATAAGAGGGGAACATGGTTTCCCTATGAAGTAGTGGAAACACTGACATCATGTTTGGAACAGCTTTTTTTCCCCTTTCCGCTTCTAATTGCACTGAGTTTTTAAAGCCAGGGAATAAAATCTTCCCCTCTGGAGTGGGAGAAGTTTCCCCATAGGTTGCTGTTTGTCTGGGCTTGGTATGACTCACGCTGCTCCTTTTGCAGTTCATTGACAAATTACTAGAACCAGGAGCTGGGAACTTAGGCAGCAAAGGGAGAAAGCAAGGACTGCAAGTCAATTGGTGAAAGAAAATGAGGAGGAAACATTATTTATGGAAAGTTCAGAGACTGAACTGCTTCCTTACTTCTGCATTATATTCTTTGCACTTTGAAGGAAATGGCTCCTATAGCAAGAATGACTCACTCATCAGATGCTGCCAGTGATGTGGGTTTGCCAGTTACTTATTATGTTAACCTTTTATCACAGCACAGTGCAAGTGCACAGTTCCAGATAAGACCACAGATGTGAAGGCAGAGGAGGAAAATAGCAGGGGGTGGAAAAAAGATCATTTATGGTCAAGCATCAGTCCTGTGTGTCTGCAATGAGAAGCAGCTCTTTGATAGCTGAGTTGACCTGAAATAGTATTGAGAGGTTTGTGCTCTGTAGCACTGTGTCCACACAACAACATGTGCTGACTTTCATAGGGTTTTGGAGTTCTGTATCTTGACAAAGCAGAGGAACCTCCACCAGGCACAGTGACAAGCCAGGTACAACACTATGTCAGCTCTCTCTGCTAAATGTTTTTCTTGCTGCAACACATTCTGGTTGTGATGGCACCTGCTTCCCAGTTCTTCAGAGCTCCTCACAGATCTCCAAAAGGTCCTGAACTCTTCACTGGGGAGAATTTAGCCTTATCCTGACAGAGGCAAGGGAAGGAGAGAAACAAAGGAGGAGACAGCAAGTAATGTAAGGAAGTGATCTTTCTGGTTTCCCTTCTTTCCTCTCTCTCTCTGCCGCCACTTGATACAAGATGGCAGTGAAATACAGGAAAGAACAGATAAATGGATCAAGGTATGATGTCTGATCATTCAGTCTGAGGGAAGCCCAAAAGTCACAAAAGGAGTCTGAACTCAGCAAAGAAAGAAAATAGGAAGCTGTTCTCTTCAGGAGAAGACTTTAAATCCAGCTGATTTTGCTTTGTGTCTGTGTTGCCTGTTCTGAAATACTTGCACTTGCAAGTAATACTTGAATTTTCATGGTTCTGAAATACTTGCAGACAGCATGTCTTAGACTCAGCAGTGACAAGACTAAGCCTAAGACGGTTAGTGCTAGAGATTTGATGTTATGCTATCTCAGTCAAATCAATCCCAAGAAAACCTTCCAGCAGTGGCTAGAAGCTGTTCTGCAAGAAGAGCTGGCTGCTGACTGATGGTTCAGTAACATACCTGAAATGGTCTAAGTACCACGAATGCACTATTGGTACATCTGTACTGATAAATAAAGGAGTTCCAGGAAATGAGGGAGGGCATTCAAACAAGGACTCTTGGCTGTCCATGCTGCTTTGTTAAGTCTCTTTTGGACTCTGTTTTGGACCACTTCAGCAAGCTCTAAGATAAGTCTGCTTTACAGAGGGCTGGCTGTAGGCAGTGTGAGCCAGTAAGCAAAATCTGATGTTAGAACTGGGTATTGGTTTCTCATCCTCCCTATTCAGCAGTATAAATACAGTCTCTGGAGTAACTTAAAATCCATTGGCATGTCAGTTGACACAGGCTTTTTTACAGTTTTCTTGATGTCATCCCAACTTCCTAGATGCATACACAGGAAGGTGCAGCACAAGACAAGACTGAGTCCCTTTTAATCCAAGTTGGCAGTTCTTATTGCTACTCACATAATCTAATATCTTACAACCATCAGAATAACTCCATCTGATAAAAGTGTGGACACGTTTTCAAGGTAGAGTTGGACTTCTCTGTGTTTAAACAGAGGCATCCCAAGAGCAGTAGTGATCTCTCCAAAGAAACCAGAATTACTCAGGAACCTTTGTGCTTATTTTAATAACTATCTATCTCAGACATCTAGGAGTATATCAACTCAAAGTTTGAAGTTCAGAGTCTGCAACCTCTCAGACGTGCTATTGCTACAGGATATGGGAGAAGTTGTCTAAAGTGGATCAGAAAAGTGATCAGACTTTAAATAAAATGCTATTAACCCAGATAATTTCATTTATTTGCTTTAGAGCACACATGACTTATAACCTAACTGTTAGTGCAACAACCAGGAGGAGGAATATGCATAGCTGGGGCATCTAAGAGGGTCATAACCTCTTAAAACATTGTTAATTCTGTAGAATATGAATGTATGCACCTTGAATGTTTGTGCAAAGAAGGTACAAAATGTTTCTTTTGGTGCTTTAGCCTAAGTGACTTATACCATAATCAGAAAGAGGTAGAGCATGTAAAGGGAGTGCCATGATTGAAGTTACATATCATACAGAAAAACACCCTTGATAAACTTTTCTCAGCATGTTCTAGTTCCATTAGTGTTACTTTATAGCTTAGATATTTCACGTCAGAATCACGTGCAGAACCATCCCTTTGGTTTAGACAAAACAACTAGGAAACATGTAAGCAGTACATAGTTTTAATCCCTGTATCAAATATATCCAAAGTTTGGTGTTGTTTTCTTTTGAGTTGATGAAATGGAAATTCAAATGTTACTTTGACAGTGCCATAGGAAAGTCTAAAGTGAGGGACTGTAAACAGAGTTTGAGCTGACATTTCAGCTTGGAAGTTAGGGGAAGGAATGAAGTGAAGCAGCCAGCATAAATGCTCACTTGAATCTTGAGGGAAAACTTAACATTTAAAAGGTTCTGTTTTCTACTGATATTCTAATTTGTAAAGCCACATCTGAAGGCCATTTGGTTTTGTACTCAAGATACCAATTCAAAACACACTCTTACTTAACACAAAACTACTTGCCATCTACTTTTCTTACCCCATCTCTCTGTTCCCTCCTTGTCTTTGAATTCTCTGCAGTGATTCCTGAATACAGGTTGGAAATGAAACTATTTACCAGCCTAGAAAGATTAAAAGATTTGGTAACAAAGCTTGACATGCCAAATCCAGTGTCTGCAGTTGGGAGCATTCCTCATTGCTGTTTTGTGTGCTAGCCTGAAGTTTTTAATTAAATCTGATATAGTGGTCACTCACAGCAGCTCTGTTGTGCTAGGTAGTATCACATATCCAGAAGCAGCATGGACACTTGCCCTGCTTTTTAGAGCAGCATCCTGAACAGCCTCTGCAGAAGATTTTTTTTATAAGAACCTGTAAAGCAAAGCACTCTGAGGTGAATGAGACACAGGATGTGTGTCTGAGAAAATTCACTAGGACTGGAAAGTGGGAGAGTTGCATTTGTTTCCTTTGCATTCCCTTTCACTGTAGTAGTATAAACAATCATTAATATTTTTAGGCTTGTGGTAGTTCTGGGAGATATTATCCTCATTTTGTGCATAAGGTCTTGGATGATCCATCTGTCTAGAGAGGTACTGTTTTATGCTGGAAAACATTTGATCAAGCCAGGCTAGCAAAGAAGTGCCTTTGGGAAGTTAGTAAAGCTGGCAGCCAAATAAAAGGCAATGCTTCATCATGTGTCTTTATAAAATCACCCTGCTTTTCTGGTCTTTGTGCTCTTGCAGCTTTGTGTTCCAGAGCACTGCATGAGAGCCCTGCTTAGTGCTTGCTCCAGGTTGCTTCAGCTTGCTCTGACAAACTCACTGTGTGCTCTTGCTTGTTTACTACATTCTTGTTTAGTTCTTTCCTTCTTTTAATTCCTGTTATAAGAAACCCATTTGCAATGGAAAGTGACATTTTTATGTCCGAAGCTTTATAAGCCTCTTCAGCTCCTGCAGTCATGAAGCCAGTGTAATTTTGGTTGTATGACATGACAGCTGGGAGATTCAACTGCAGCATGAACAGACAGATGTTCAGACATAGCTGTAATCCACTTAGGTACTGGTATCCAAGCTAAAAAGCTGTAACAGCGACAGCCATAACATCATACCCTGGATATATATTCAACAACTGTATCTATT
Source organism: Pelecanus crispus (assembly GCF_030463565.1). NCBI lineage: Eukaryota > Metazoa > Chordata > Aves > Pelecaniformes > Pelecanidae > Pelecanus > Pelecanus crispus. Next base: position 34,747,301 of record NC_134651.1, read on the forward strand.
TCACTGTGAGTTTTATTTACAGCATGTCTCTGTGCTGTTTTCACACTTGGTAGACATACCCCTCAGAACAGCCTATGTTTCTTTTCAGAGCAGCATCTTGAACAGCCTCTGCAGATGATGTTCATCGTGCTCTAGTTGGCAACATCTTCAACAAGTCCCAAAGGATCTGCTACCTGCTTAAACAATGACTAAAATTTTGTGCTCATTAGCTCTGTTCCAACATCCTCTCCACTGGGAATAAGCTTGTCTGTCAAAGCTGTAAAGGAAGTGGATGATTTATATCAGGCTGTAGGATACTCTGATCATGCATTCTGCTGCCAGTTTTCCCTTTCTATTGGTGAATGCAAATACATATAACTTTCAAGAGAAATTCTAGCTCCAAGGAAAAGGCAATGTAAAAAATTCTATTGACATGAATGGAGCCAGGATTTCAAGTATTTTCACCTCATTTTCATTTATTAAACCCAGGTAGTATGTCAGGAGCTCCCTGAAGTCAGAGAAGCTGTGTACATTTACGCTAGAGAGCAACCAATTCACATTTTATGCTAGTTAAAACCCTCTATAAAGGTTACGTGGAGAAATTTCCTTACAGTTTTTTTCCCCCTAGGCGGTCTCCTTCTCATGCCATTTCTTATCCAACACTTTATCAACAATTTTTCTCTTTTGACTTTTTTCCCAGTAAGTTCAAATCAGCCTTCATCCCCAGACCTTCATACCATGACTTTTGGCCTTGCAACACAGGGCTTTTTCACCTTCATAATACATTTGACATTTTTTATCAATGAAAATAAGGATAGGCTCAATGCATTGATGGGACTTTAAAAAATGCTGCAACATCATTCCATATCTGAACACTTTTGGCATACATACCTTTATTTCAGGTGATTCTAGACTCTAAGATAACAAATAGCTCTTTCTCAGGATGTTATTATGCAATGCATTGATACGCTCCACAATGGTTTCTTGAATTTTAGTGATGTGCTGTTTGTAAGTCATTCAGTATCAGAGGGATCGGTGCAGTCCTAGCAACTCATCTATCATAGATCTGCAAATTCAGTGAGGGGTTTGGTCTTCTAGATTATTTCACAAAACATAATTGTTACTACATCTTTCATGAAATAGAAACATACTAAGCACTCTGAGCCTAGTGCATGGTCATTTCACTCCTGCCTTAGGTATCCCAGTTTAAAGTAAAGCATGTTCCACCTGGGGTATTTTTTGGAGGTGAGTGAATGTTTTTCTGGTTTTGTTTTTGTTTTTGTTTTTGTTTTTTTCTTTTTTTACACTCCTGGGACATGTTTCTGCTGCCCTGAAAATAAGGATTTGTTTTCCCTGAGTCCACAGAGTTTCTTGGTAAAGTCTTTTAGAATACCAGGGAGACTAGCATCACCTGGGAACAAGGCTGATACAAAATAAACAAGACATTAACATGTCTCTGGCATCTAAGCTGTTATTTCTGTTATGGAAGCAGATGATCTGTATTGACCAGACAGACACAGCAAAGTCTTTATTTAATACTAAATGGGAATGATACATTTATGCTTGAAAACAACAACTGTTGGTTTTGGCAGACCTCTGTGGAATGTTGTACCTGGAATCTGCATGTACAGAGTAAGACATTCAGCTGTAAAATGGTTACACCTGTGTTCTTCAGGAAGAAGTGCTGTAGGTGAGGTGGAAGTGTTCTCTTTCCTCATCCTGACCTACAAGCCACCATAAAAATGATAATGCGTTTGACTTTTGAAGTTAAAACCCTCAAGATTCTCCCACTGTTGCCACTTTAAAGAAGAAAAACCATAAAAATTAAAAACAATCTGCAGCATACTGGAAACTCTCTGCAGATGTAACTGGACTGCACAGTGTAGTGCAAAGTACTGGCAATTGGGCTGGCTTTGATCAAGCTTGCTCAGAACCAGCAGCAGACTTGACCATGACTTTCTTCCCAGAGCATTCCTCGGTCCCATACAGCAGCCCAGCCCCCAGTACCTGACCCGCTTGGGTCAGTGCCACGTATGGTTCCTTGTGTTGGTTGCCTTACTCACAATAATATCTCATAAATGATTACTTTGTCTTCACAAGTCTTGATGACCTTAATACAGTTAATGGGCTTAACTGTATGCATGGGGAGCAATGCTACAAAAAATTGAATCTGTTAACTTAAAACCCTAGGCTAGAAGTATAGAGTTGAGCTCTCACAGCATAAAAAGAGACTGTAGGGGGCTGACAGCTACCTGACAGGGATAAACTAATAAGACTTTTGTATTAAAAAACACACAGGCACCTACATGAAGAAACTGTCTGTCCTTTGAAATCAGGTTCTGCACACTTCTGACAAAAAAAAAGAAAAAAAAAAAAACAAGAAACCAAACCAAATCAGCTGCTTATTTAAGCTGACCAAGTAGAAAGACTTTGAAGTTTGGCCTATAGAAAGTATCAACCTAGTTGAATTCTTTCTGCACAAGGGGAAGAGTGGCTGGAAAGCTGCCTGGCCGAAAAGGCCCTGGGGGTGCTGGTTGACAGCCGGCTGAACATGAGCCAGCAGTGTGCCCAGGTGGCCAAGAAGGCCAACAGCATCCTGGCTTGTATGAGGAATAGTGTGGCCAGCAGGAGCAGGGAGGTGATTGTGCCCCTGTACTTGGCACTGGTGAGGCCGCACCTGGAATACTGTGTCCAGTTTTGGGCCCCTCAATACAAGAAAGACATTGAGGTGGTGGAGCGTGTTCAGAGAAGGGCAACTAAAGCTGGTGAAGGGTCTGGAGCACAGGTCTTATGAGGAGCGGCTGAGGGAACTGGGGTTGTTTAGCCTGGAGAAGAGGAGGCTGAGGGGAGACCTTATCGCTCTCTACAACTCCCTGAAAGGAGGTTGTAGTGAGGTGGGTGTTGGTCTCTTCTCCCACGTAGCTAGCGATAGGACAAGAGGAAATGGGCTTAAGCTGTGCCAGGGGAGGTTTAGGTTGGAAATTAGGAAAAATTTCTTTACGGAAAGGGTGGTCAAGAATTGGAACAGGCTGCCCAGAGAGGTGGTGGAGTCACCATCCCTGGAAGTGTTCAAAAAACCGGTAGATGTGGCACTTCGGGACATGGTTTAGTCTAGTCTACCTTTGATTGGTTTAGAGTGGACTTGGTAGTGTAGGTTAATGGTTGGACTGGATGATCTTAAAGGTCTTTTCCAACCTAAATGATTCTATGATTCTAAGAGAAAACTGGATGCATACTAGGGGTCATAAGAATACCTTCTCTGTCTGTGACCTGACTTGCTCTCTGCATGCTACAGGCTATTCTGAAGTGCCATGAATATAAGAAATATCCAACAAAAAAGTCCTGTATGTAAAATAATGCATATCCTGGATGCTGCCTAATTCAAAAGGGATATGTAAATTCTCAGGCATTTGCTGGAAAGCTATGACTCTATTTATTTAGTGTACTCTACTGGGAAATTCTGAGGCTCTTGACAACATTTTTTTAATTAAAAAATACTTTTTGGAAACTTCAACCTTGCACGTCTCATCACAGCTGACTATAGTATGTGTATTCTCTCATATGAAAATAAATATCTTTCCAGAATCCAAAAGATTAACGACCTGAAATCAAGTTATATCAACAGTGAGCCTCATTCTGCTCATTTGCCCTGGGGAGACATCAAAAGCTAATGAGCTTAGCCTGGAGATTATAGACTTTCCTGTATCATACTCATAGCCATAGTATCCAAGCATATTAACCAATTTGACTAACATCTGTTGTGTGGTGTTCTCTCATCCTTTTGTCTCTTCCTTCCAAAGTCAATTTTAACAATTTTCAGAGAACAAAACCCAAATTGTATTCCTTTTAGTAGATATTGCTTTAAATAGCTGTTTTGTAAATGAAAGCACAACAACAGCGAAACAGAACAGCAATGGCCAAAGCGCAGCTCCTCTTCTCTGTCTTTTCCTGTTAAATATTTCCTTCATATTCCAGTTCATGCATAGAGTAGCAAAACTTAAAACATTCTTCCTTTTCCATCCACAGCTGCCTATGGAGCTGCACTGGGAACCAGAGCAGGGGACTGATTGCGTTGAATCGCCTCGCAGCACAGGCACGACCACAGTTATTCTGAAATGTCCAGGGGGTGAAGGAGAACAATAATTGATATTGCCACTGGCCCCTCTCTCTCTTTAAACTGTTTTCTTGTTTGGGATCATGAGAAAGATGTTTTCGTAATATCCCATATAGAGAAACAGATTTCTGGCTACAGCTTGCAATCAGTGTATGCTTGAAGCACAAAGTCATTGTCCTCGTGCTATGCAAGATTTGCACATTCAGAACAGCACAGATTTCACTTCAGCTGGCCACGTGCCCATGAGAACTATTCACTGCCAGCATAGGCAGATATATATTTAAGGGTTGACTTTCTGCCTAAAAGACAAGGATTTTAAATCATTCTGTTATCAGCTGTTTGTTAAAATATCTGTGATCTGAGGGCTTTAACAGGAGTTATATCTATGTATCTGGAGGAAATGTTTGCACCAGTGTCTGTTGTAGGTCATGGGCTAAATTCATTCATGGAATAGCCTGACTGAATTCAAGTCATACCAAGAATAAGCTGTCTTTGTTTTTGACTTTTGCTAGATGAATGAACAGATCAGAGGAATGGGGGTGTTAACGTAACATAAGCTTGGGTGTGACATTAGCCCTGCCAGATCCCCTCTGATCACTCTAAATGTATCTCAGTACTTCAGGCTACACTATAGCATGGATCTGTGTGGGTACCAGTAACAATTACCATCACAGGCCAGCTTGCAGCAGAATAATCTGCAATTATCGTTCATTTGTCCTCATTTGGCATGAGCAACAAACATTCTGGCGTCAGAATTAGTGTGCGTGGCTCCATGCTCTGTCTAGGTCACAGCCCAGACATACCCAGTCTGCAGAGATCCCAAACGTTTCCCATATGCATGGTTAGACTGTAGCTATCGGATCTGACACTCATTGCGCCATGGGTTGCTGAGTGGGGATCTCTGCAAAGTCTGATTCACTGTCTGCAGGCAATTTGTGGTTGAGTAACTATATCTTGCTGTTGCCTGCCTTTCTGGCTGAAGTTGGTCTGGGAGTCCTCACAGCACATTCACATGTCCTTTAGGGAAGATGTTCTTTAATATTAAAATAAACAGATGTCTTGGTGGTTTCTGATATCATAAGTATTCTTTCCTGTGAACTAATACTACTATTATTAGCGGGTTCATATCTATTCGAGTTCTTTTATTACCCTCTCCTTTTTTCATCCCACATACACGCTGGTTTTCTAGCATTTATTTTACATGTGTAAAGAACATTGCTCTCCCTGTGGTTCTTGTCAATGTATTAAGCTGCTCCTAATGGGATTTAAGGGTCATCATGTGAGTCTGGGACACGTCTACTTGGGGATATGCTAGTCATATGTCTCTATTAAGAACTCTGTTGACAGCTATAGGCTGTTGGATATTCTGAGTGTATTTTTAGGTATGAACGCATGCCACCAATATGAATATAAGGTTAGATTCCAAGTTGCCGTGAAACAGAGGTATCGGAAACAGTTACTTGCAGGCACTCCAGGCAAGAAACTTGCTGGTGGTCAGAGTCTTTCCTTCTGGGCACTTAAGTGGAGGAAGAAATTAGGGATGGGGTGAGAACAGAGAGACTAATTAGGAATGGGATGAGAATGGTCCATGACCATGCTTTTCCTAAACTCACACAATCGCAGCTGAAAATTGGATGAGGCTCTATTTTTTTCTATGACTATAATACTGTTTGAACAAGCCCTTACAGGAAGTGCCATGGGATTGCAACACAGGGACTGGACACATGGATGGAACCTTGTCTATTGAGTTGGGGTCCTGAAAACCTTGCTGTACTACCAGACTGTATATTCAGGATACAGCCTGTATGAGTGTAAGCCCCTGGATTTTGGGCCTATTTTTTCTTGCTAAACAAATCATGGGCAGCTTGCTTATCCAGATGCCAAACGACACAGGCTGGCTACATTCACACAGTACGGCTGAGTTTTCTGTTGTGTGCATGTGACTCTTAACACATAGTTATTAGTTTTTACATGCTTTTTTTTGCAGTTCAAGATGCTGGAAGTAGTGCAAGAACTGTGTTGTAGCCCATCAAAATGGTGTTTTTACTGTATGAACACAAAGATGCTGCATTACCTTGGCATGTGCCATGAATGCATACTGGGAATTCCTGAAGGTGCAAAGTCTCCTGGAGCAGTGTGAGGTAAGGAAACCAGTCTGGTGCAGCCTTGCCTATGTTACCTAATAAGCCCTGGAACTTGTTTTTCCCAGAAGTGAGTCTGAGTGTTGCCCTGAAGACTGCTAGTTGGCACAGACCACGATTGTGCATGGGAGACAGCTAACAGTTGCACGGTATTGACTGTAACCACCAGTGCTTGACTCCCTGAACTTACCCTGTTCCATTTAGCAGTATAGCCACGACCTGAGAGACTACAGCGGAATTTCCTGAGGCTGGAGTTATGTTGTGCATTGGGATACACTTTAGGTTTATAAGCTAAAGACAAATGCTGACTATCTAAATGGCATAGTGCAGTGGCATGCAAAGGTACTAGCCCTGAGCTTAGTAAGAGGTTGCCAAGCTAGTATATCATTCCACTTGTGTTACTTTCCTTTCCTTCACCAGGGCTGACTGACACAGCTGTACTAAACTAGCCAGTATGCTTTGCTTGGGAAGGATGCATTGTATTGTATAGAAAAAAGCACTTGTTAGTCAGCACTGTGCTAAATTCTTTCTCTCTTCTGTACTTTCTGAAAACTTCTCTTGTGTACTTTGCTGCGACCTTTCTCTAGCAAGTCACCTTATTCCCATCTCTTTCCAGCCATATTTTTCCCTAGACAGTCCTGCTTTCCAATATATGCTTCCAGTCACCATTTTCGCAAGTTTGCCAGCTCTGATCTCTGCTTGTAGCCAGCCCACCCACTGCCTTTGGGAGTACCTGCTGCCCTCACTGAGTAGCTTCCTTGTAGAAAGACAGTCCTCTGGGGAGCATCAGTAAGCCTCTCAAAATGTCGGAAGAATATCAAATTCTCATGCTTTCTGTTATGAAATAGCCTCCTACTACAAAGAGAAATAAACACTTCTCTTACAGGCAATGTATTAATTATTTGTACCTTCTACGGGTTCCTTCTACTGATACCTGCCTCTGGGACCCATAAATCGTTAGTTTAACTTGATATGTGTATTTTCTAGTCTTCTATTTTCAGGGCAGTGAACATGTTGGCATTTATCCAGTCAACCTCCCTTTAGCAGTACTGGTATTTTGTTACAGCTCTCTTGAATGCAGTATCTGTGCAGTTGTTCACATATTAGATTATGGTAATGTTAAAAATATTCCTTTAACCTTGTTTCAGTCAAGACTCAGAAGAATAGTCTGATTTATCTGCTTCATGGGTGGTACTTCAGGCAGTTAATTAACCAAAGCATAAACTACATTATTTACCTTGACTGTCTCTTTGTCTGCCAATAACGTTTAATGTTTCAAATTGAAATTGGCCAGGGAAATGGAAGAATGTGCTCTCTGGCTTATTATCCTCTAATAGGACATTCCATCGGTTCACAAATTCATACTGCTCCTGATTCTCCATCTTCTTGCACTACTTCTAAGCCAGAAAAGTAACCTGTTGTGTGCTGCAGAAGGAACAGGCAAGTGTTGAAGAGGAACAGGCACCAGCAGTACCAAAAGCCTCCACAGTACAGGTAGTCTGCACTTCCTGGGGCAGGGGAATGTTGCCAGGTTTGTACCTACCTTAGTAGAAAATTTTTTTCCAGTTAAACCTGACAATCTTGGACATGTGATCAAGACTACAGCTGATACGTTAAAACAAATAGTAAAGACACAGTACCAGCCTTGACAACTGTTCTATGCTGACCAGTTGGAAACAAGTAGAAGTAGAGCACCTGTGATTTAGCAGAAGGAAACAAAACTGTGCCTGAGCTGCTAAATGGCAGGAGCACACAGAGGGCACACTCCCTCCCAGACTCCTAGAGGCAAGCAGCAGCAGCCTGAAAGCGTGAGGTGTAATTCACTCAATGAAAACTGTGAAACCAAATCAGGACTACAGATAACAAAACTCCCCAAATTTTTGCTTGTATCAGCATTAGGAAAAGTAGCAGCTCTGTGAATAGGCAGTACCTTTTCCTTACAGTGCAAGAAGTGCAAGATAAGTATTTGTGAGAGAGTCTTTCTTACATGGTCACAATGTGAAGCTGAGAACCACTGATGTAATGGGAATTGAACTGAACTGAACTGGAACTCTGATCTGTAAGTATCAAAGTCTCCTTTAAAATTAATCTTCTGAAAGAGTAGTCCCCATGAGTCTCACACAGATTTAACCCTTCAGAAAAAAGCTGGAGGATGCAGTTTTCTTTCTGTGTGTCTTGATGCTATAAATCCAAGCTGCTAGATATCTACCTCTGTTTAGTTTCAGGGTGGGGCTGCAAATTTGTCTTCCTTTAAAAATTTCCCTCAATCTTGTGCAGCTAATGAGCCCTTATTCTTCTGACAAGTTTGCTTCACGTCTTTAGAAACAGCAACTTTCTCAGTGTAGCTTTCAGAAGTTCCAGTGGTCAGTAACAATGTTTTAACGTGGATAATAAAAAGGTCAAACTCCATTTCTTTTAATCCCTAGGATTGGACTTCTTAGAAATGAGTAGGAGATATTCCATTTCACCAGAACAAATAAAAGAGCTGAAGTAGATGGATGCTAGAGTGCAACCTAAGAGCACAGCATTAAATTCCTGGTTCAGACAGTGACTTCTTGTGCGACCCTGGCTTCAGAACAGGAATATCCTTTGTGATTATTCACCAGGTAGGTTAATACTTGTCTCCCTGACAAAAGTGCTTTGGGAAGAGAAATGTGGTAGTTTAGGTGTAGGTGGCCCATCTTTTGCTCCTGGAATCCAGTGGTGAAATAACTATTCTTTATTCAAAATAACCATAAAAAGAAGTGAAGTTCATTATGGAAAGGAAAAATTTTGCTGTAACAATAGCAACAGTCTCCTAAGTGACAGGAAGTACGCCAGTCTGGTCAGAAAGACATAGCAATGATTGTATGTAGACAGTACAGTAAGCACCATTCGGTCTACCTCTGAGGAACCTTCAAAAAAACTTCTAGCTAGATTTGATACGCTGAGCATGGCCCCAAACCCAAGGCATCTGTACGACAGCTGACTTCATTATTTGGCATCCTTCTGGTGTCTGACTGCAGAGGCCAGTCTCCCACAAGCAAACTGGGTGCCTTGGCTCATGCTCATTTCCATCCATGAGACTGCTGTCTCTTTGTCTTAGCTATCACTTGCAACTATCTCAGTCTCTCAGTATGTTCAAAAGGAGGGGACAATTAATGGGAGACAGGGCAGGGGGAGGAAATCCGTTTCAATTTAGAAACCATCTGGGCACCACAAATTCTATCAGAAAAAGATCCAAAATAAGGTCCAGGAGAAGGGAGTCTTCAGACTAAAATAAACAGTTGACTATCCATTTGGAACATGTCATTTTAACTGAAGAGGCTTTCGGATTGCCCTGCACTTAAAGCTTGCCAAGGCCATAGGTGAAAGGGCAGCTTGGGAAAAAGATTGTTTGAGTTTGCTTGCTAACAGCACTTCAGAAATAATGGGTTGTGAATGATACATAAGGTTTGACAAGGCCCGTGGACCATCCATCATCTGATATATAGAGTCTATGTGGACAAGGTCAGGTTAACGTGGAGCCAAGATGAAATTGTAAAAGTGCTGAATGTGCTTTAGTGTCCCTAAAAAGCTTCTCTGGGTTCACAAAGTGCTCTTTTGAAGACACCTAAAAGTCTAATTGGAACTTGAGTCATAACAAAAGAACTGGCCTGTGGTAGGAGTACTTATAAACCTTCACGTGTTATCAGGCACGGCAGAATAAATTTTTGTGGAGTTTGTGGACAAAAGTCAGCTTTGAAAGAGCAGAAAACCACCCCACCCCCCAAATTTTTACAGTTTAAGTACAGTGCTTCACTATGTTTTTTTCAATCTTCTTTTCTAGGCTTTCAAATATAAACCAAACATAGTAAATGAATCCAGAACAGCACTTGACATTTTAAAAAGTTGAATGACCTAACATTCTCAGGCTTTTGCAGACTGACTGCAAGTTCAAAACATTAATTAGCATTTGTACTTTTCACTCTGGTTTTCAATAGGAAGATCATGTAATTTATTTAATGTTTTGAACAAACAGTAAGGAGAGATCAGAGCAGAAAGACAGGACACCATTTCCCATTCATTTCTGGAAAACAGACAAATAATCATACATGTCTTCTCTGGCAGCAAAGCTCACTGAAGAAGTTTCAAATTGCATACTGCAGTTTACTTGCCTTCAGTAACACTGAGGCAACTGTCTACACACAGTTCTGAACAAGATTGCTGAAGTGATCTCACCCCAAAATAGCTTATTTTTGTTTAAGGAGTTTTTTAGCCAGGTCAGTGTGCGGCTTCAGAAGGAATTGTGCAGACACAAAGAGAATGGGATGGGGGCGGCAGCAGTGAGCAGGCTGGGTGTATACGAGACCTTCCTAAACTGTCCAGAAAAAACACATCATCAGACAGCAGTGTAACCTTATAATTCTTAGGCAATTTTGAGCAAGTGATTGCTCAGAAACTTGTCATAACACAGTGGACTACATTTTGTGTTTGCAGTGGTGACATCTTCATTTTCCTTATCCTGGAAAGTTCTACCTTTAATAGTTACTAGATCTCCAGTGTAAAAACTAAGGATGGGATTATGATTTCTTTATACATGTTCAGTAGTACTTGATAAACCATTAAACCATCCCCCTGAAAACAAGAAATATATACAAGGAGTGCTACAGCAGTAAGGAAAAGTATCAGATTGTCCCAGTGGGTGGAGAATCACTAGGAAGAGTCTGAGCCACCATCTTCAGATCATCTGCTTTGTAAGACCTGGTTACAAATGTCATAGAATCATAGAATCATAGAATCATCTAGGTTGGAAAAGACCTTTAAGATCATCCAGTCCAACCATTAACCTACACTACCAAGCCCACCTAAAGGGCAGACTAGACTAAACCATATCCCGAAGTGCCACATCTACCCGTTTTTTGAACACTTCCAGGGATGGTGACTCCACCACCTCTCTGGGTAGCCTCTTCCAATTCTTGACCACCCTTTCCGTAAAGAAATTTTTCCTAATTTCCTGTCTAAACCGCCCCTGGCGCAGCTTGAGCCCATTTCCTCTTGTCCTATCGCTAGCTACTTGGGAGAAGAGACCAACACCCACCTCACTACAACCTCCTTTCAGGGAGTTGTAGAGAGCGATAAGGTCTCCCCTCAGCCTCCTCTTCTCCAGGCTAAACAACCCCAGTTCCCTCAGCCGCTCCTCATAAGACCTGTGCTCCAGACCCTTCACCAGCCTTGTTGCCCATCTCTGAACACGCTCCAGCAACTCAATGTCTTTCTTGTATTGAGGGGCCCAAAACTGGACACAGTATTCCAGGTGCGGCCTCACCAGCGCCGAGTACAGGGGCACAATCACCTCCCTGCTCCTGCTGGCCACAGCATTCCTGATACAAGCCAGGATGCTGTTGGCCTTCTTGGCCACCTGGGCACACTGCTGGCTCATGTTCAGCTGGCTATCTACCAACACCCCCAGATCCTTTTCGGCCAGGCAGCTTTCCAGCCTCTCCTCCCCAAGCCTGTAGCATTGCATGGGGTTGTTGTGACCGAAGTGCAGGACCCGGCACTTGGCCTTGTTGAACCTCATACAGTTGGCCACGGCCCATCGATCCAGCCTGTCCAGGTCCCTCTGCAGGGCCATCCTACCGTCGAGCAGACACCTAAAAGTTGTCCTTATGTCCTTACTTATGTCCTTATGTCCTTACTTTGTGGTCTTTGTGTTTTGTTTTAGGAATCAGCTTTAAATTACCTAAATGTTCATTTTGGAGTTTTTTTAGAATACAAAATGTTAATAAAGTATTTTGCTCCAGAGGGAAATCCGAGAGTGAATTACAGCACAGGTAACATCCTAGATGAAAGTTATCTGGGAGAATAGAAAAACATAGTGGGAATACTCACTGGTTAAGAATGCTGCTGCTGTGATCTCAGATAATTTGTTAATGTTTGGTGTCTTCAAAAAAGCATAAGGGAATTAGGCCTCTAAATTCCATGAGGATACACTGGGACTTGGTTCCATGGACTGTTTTGTAAACAAAAGCCATTATAGTCACCTTTGCTTTTCAGCACATATGCATGGCCTTTTCTGGACACTGCTGAGGAAACATGGTCTTGTACAGATGTGCTCTGGTGTAGTGTGAAAGTTTGTTGTGTTGCATTTAGTATATGAATTGCAGAGTAGTGTGTTATCAATATACTAACCCCACAAGAATTTTAGGTTATTTCTCACACAAACTGGGAAAAGCTACACTGTGGCGCTCCTTTCACATTACTGAACCTCACTTTCTTCCACTGCCCTGCACTACAGCGATGCTGTAGCAAAAGCAGGAAGGCTGCCTTAGAGTCACTGACCATGGGAAACTGTTGCTTATGAGGCAGACTGTAACCTGCTTACTGAGCAAAGTAACTCAGCAACGCTACAGCTGATAGTCAGCAGACTCCATGACCTGTTTTATTCTTGACCTAAGACATCTAAAAGCCTGGGCCTGGATTGCCTCAAAGGCTGCAGGCAGCCCAGCAGCCTGCAGCTGTACTCCACTGACTAGCTCTGACTTGAGCCCTCGAGCCCAGGGAGCAAAGTGTGACGGTGGCAGACCACCAGCACTGAGGCTATTCCCTGCAGAGATCAGTTAGTGTTTACTTTTGGCCCCTTTCAGTTCTCAATGTAAGATCCACCCACCAGTTCAAAAAGGTCTCTCCAGAGCAATGTCCCCTCCACAAGCACTTTACCACAGCAAAGAAAAAGAAAAAAACCAGAGAAATAAAGAGGAAGAAATATGCATGTGAATTGTGAGGGTATGAGAGCCCTGAGGGTACTAATAGCTGTAACAGCTCTGACCAGCCTCACCTGAGGCCTCCACCCTGACCATGGTCTCAGGAGGTCATTTAAGCTCAGTCCTGGGACTTTGCTCCCAGCTCAAGCTGTGCTGCAGGATTTCTGGTCTCTAGCTCAGCCACAGACATGCTGAGCCATGAACCTCACTGATCTGGGCCCTGACCTGTGAATCAGCTTCCTGGTTTGGACTCAAATGTGTCTCATCACTATGAACCTGTCAGTGATCACTGGACTGTGTCTGACCCTGTTCACCATCACTGAACCTAACCCTGACTTACTGACTTGTACTTGCTCCTGGCTTGGCCTTGAACCTGATTTATCACCACAAACTCGTCTGGTGATTGCAACTCTTAATTGAACCTGGCTACCACCCCCTGTCCTGTCTTGTTCGCCTTGCTTAGGGGCTGGTGAGGCTCCTGTCCTGCTGGCCCCAGGATCACCCCTGGCTCCCCATCCCTTTGGAAGCAGCTGACACTACCATGCCCTGACAGAGGAGACCCTGAAACCCTTTGGATATCTATGCCAGCATGCTCACGAGCTTGTTGGACATGAACCTATGAAAGAGTCTCCATTACGCATTTGCTTGCAGTAGCAGGGAACAAGCCTTGATGACCCAGGTGATTCCTCCCAGTTGCATGCTGCTAAAATGCATCTGAACAGGATGTAGATGTATTGAAGGTAAACCCTGAATGACCTAGAATATCATAAAGAAATGCCCAGTGAAATGAGGGGATTAACTATATTGCACTTACCACTGAGAAGTACCTCTTTTAAAGTGTGTGTTTGATAAATCCTTCTTGTGAGATCATGGGGTATTTGGGAATAACTCTTCTGGCTTGCTTTGAAAGCTAAATCTCTGGAGAGTGCATTGGTGGGAGCTGTTTTTACTCTTAGCCTTATTCAGGTTCCTAAGCTGCTTAAATGAGGCTTTGGTTAATGTGTGTCATGTCTCAACACTGTGAGGATGAAGTGTTTCATGAGTTTCAGGAGCCAGAGCAGGCTTTTACTTACATCACAAGAACTCCAGTTACACTTTAAAGGCATCTTACCTTTGCTTCTCACTAGTTTTTTCTGCCAGCTGTGTCCTCTAAAGTCATTTCTGTTGGTAGGTACCATGACCCAAGTTCCAGGAGGGATTGGGGAATGCAGAATTAAGTGCTGCTATTCTGTATATATGCTGCATGGAAAGACTTTGATGTCCCAGAATTGAGAAGGGGAAAAAAAGCTCTGAGCAGGGAGCTGTCACCTCCAATAAGTCAGGAAACACTGGGGACAGGCTCATCCCCTTCAGTATCTTGCAACAGGGTCTTTTCCAGGGAACATGAGGTTTTATTCTTTTTTGTCTTGTTCTATTCTTAAATGCAAGTGTCCTCAGACTAAACAGTACAATCAAAATATTGTTTCCTTCCCTAGCCACAAGGCAACATTTCATCCTCACCCCCTCATTTGTGTAATCGAAGAACTGTAAATTCTGTCTGCAAAGTGGAACAGCTTCAAGCAGAAGTAAAGTAAAAATTCCTTGCCCCTCCACTGTGGAGTAGCCTCCTGTTTCAGACACTGCCCTAAGGAGTGAGAGCTCTGATATTCAGACTACTAAAAATTAAATTTGGGAACAGAAGTGTAATTAAAGTCACTAGGTTTTCTCCTTTCAGTACGGAACAGATCAAGTCTTCATTATTTAGTGTGCAGGAAGGAATGAGACAAACAATAGATTAGAAACTAAAAAGCATAATGTGTTGTCTTTCTCTCCAAAAGAATAATTATTTTAGATAAGGCACTTGGCAGAAAGACCATGCATGGTCTAATCTAGGAAGCATGTCATTATTTAGCCTCAGTTATCTCCCAAATACTCTTTAAAACTTCTAGACTCCTAGTAAACTAGGAATAAAGACCAGTTAGCCCAGTGCTGAAGGTCACTTTGTGATATGCAGTTGGCCTGTGTGAGAGTCACAGGATTTTCTGTGAAAGAAATCCATTTCTGCTAAGCAGATTTTTATACAGAATGGATTTTTTTTGCCAAACTGGACTGGTTTTCAAAATCACAACCAAAATAAAAAGAAAAATCCTGGAATTATGAGCCTATGCCCATTTCTGTATGACTATTTTGAAAGTACTTAATGTGGACATGTATCTACTTAGAAAATGGAGTGAAACTAACAGCTCATTTCAAATAGGCCACCAAAGAATTGTTGGTTCACTTTAACGTTCACATGTTGTTTGCCTGCAACACATTCACCGAGAACATGCCCCCTTTTGTTAATGCTTTTGGTTTAATGTGTGTACAGAGCTCTCTAGTTGGACAGGAAGATTCTTATAAGGCCAAATTAAGACATTCCTGCTTGTTGTGAGAAAGTTGGGGTCTGGTTTTTCTGTGTATTAATTACTTGCAGTGAAAAGAGGCTTTCAGACCCCTCTGAACCAGTAGTATATCACATGCCCTTTGTATTTGCCTTGTGATAGGAAAGGCAAATTCAAAACTCACTACTGGTTTTTGAGGCCTGATTCTCTGCTTAAACTGGCTTAAGTTAGTGATTTCACTAGGATTATTCTGATTTAGGCTGCTATTTTTGAGGGGAGAATCAAGATGGTTGATATTTAGCTAGCTAAATAGAGACACATGGAGGGGGAAGAAAGAGGCATGAATATACACTTACAGAAATGTGGAAGCCAATACTCTATTATATACTTTTGAACAGACCACATAGCACTTACCTCACCTGTCAGTGCATCGAAACTCCTATCAGTTAGAACAAATAACCCAAAATGAGATTATAATACTGTCCTATTTTTGAAATCTTTTCTCTAAGAAATGCAAAGCTGAAGGAATTCTTTGCTGGAAGACTCATAATCCCTAGAGTGGTTTGCATTGTGTGTATTTCCCCAAAATCATTTTCTTATGAGTATTGGAATGCTCTGCAAAATCCCTCTATTTGCCTTTGGGGTTGTTCCAAAACTCTTCCAGAAAGTCTAAAGCTTCAGGGATTTTCTGGGATTATTTGACTTCAACTGGAACGTGCCTCACTTCACTCCAGACAGAAGAGAAATAAAGTCAGCATGTTTCTCTGGCAGCTGAGCCTGTGTATATAAACACAGCACTTCCACTGGTAACTCTTTGTTGTAGAAGACCATTAAGCATGTGTTTGTGCACAAGAGAGGCCCCTTTGTCATTCAGGTTAGCAGATCATTATCATGATATGGAAAAATTAATAAAGCACAAGGAAACAAGTTTATAGAGTAAAGAATTTTTTGCCTAAAGGGAGGCAGTTCACTGGCCAGTTGTTTTCCTGCAAACAAGTATGTCCTTGTCAGAGTTGGGTTACAAAATGGGAAAAAAAAAAAACGGAAAAGGGAAAAATGTGTGGGAGGATTAGCAATAGAAAATTTTCAAAGATCATGAAGACAATGTATGTGACAGTTGTGGAAAACATGTCCTTGACTGCCAAGAGCCAGCTGGGAAACAGACTTCCATGGGCGATGACGTCAATCCAGCATCTTTAAGCAATGTGACAAAACCATTGTTTTACGAAACTCTTTCTCTGTAACACGATGACATTAGTGATGAGGCCCACTGAATGAGCAGGAAGAAGGGTATGTGTTTTTGTGTAAAACTGCATGTTCTAGAGGAAAAGTTTTCCTTTGAGGAAGATGCATCAGCAAGTGATGTAGATATCTAAAGACCTTTGTTTCAGCTGTAACCTACTAAAATATTCATTAAATATTTAGCCAGAAGTTCTTAATATCTTTCATTTAAAAATGAATACTCTTTAAGATGAAAGCAGCTAAAATTCTTTTTAAAAGAATCTTATTTCTCCATTGAAAAATTGTAAGCAACCCTGCATACAAAAATGGCACTCATACTTGTCTGCTGCACCTAGAATTGAAACTCATCAAGCAGACATTAAAACTCAGTAAGTGACCAACACAAGCAGAGAAATACCAAAGTTAACTATTAGCTCTCCAGTGCTAATGTATGTGGCCCTATGTAATTCACTGGATAGCTATCTAATGCTATGCAGATTACTTGAACAGTGCAGTGGGAAGCGTCTTAAAAATCCTTAAGCAGAGGAGTAGCTAGGAAAAATTATAAAAGCTTAATAAAAAGTCTTTTCAGTCATGTATTAAAAAATGGCCTTTGAAACCTTCTGAAAGAGATGTGGAAGTCTCTCTTTAAAAATCTTGCTACTGCAGGATTCCCTGGTCTCAAGAATAATGGGGAAAGGAAATACAGATAGGAAGAAAAATAATCTCCTCTTTCTTTAGCAATGGATTATGTTACAAAACAAATTTTGGCAGCCTATTCATATTTCACCTGAATGGCTGAAGTTTTTGCCTCTTATCCCAAACTAAATGTAAAAGGATTTCAAAGCTTCAGTACTTCTATATGAGCTGTAGCTAATCTTTTTTTCTTTTATCATACAATAAACTACCCAGCAAGCTTCTGTCTTTCTAGCTTTGGTGGTATGAAGGTCAGTGAAAAGGTATCTATTGCAATTTTGCAGTTATCTGGAAATCTAAGCATGTCAAATCTTCTGGGTGCTTGTAGCAATTGTTTGGCATGCATGCAGTAACTGAGCAAATCAAGCGTCTGTTTCCCCCTCCCAGAACATCATATGAGGGACTTGCAGATATAGTAAGACTTAAAGGATTTTAGGATTACCTTTGTCCTGTACCACATCCTTCTGGTGTTCACCTGGGGGGGTTAGCTACCACAAGCTGTGTCATACATCCTTTAAGGTTCCTTGTTATATTTAAAACTTTGAAAAAGCTGTGATGCCAGAAAGTAGTGAACTCGAACTGGTTCCTAACAGGATAGCTATTCATTTGGCTGCCTAATTGTTAACAGGTGATGAACTACTATCAAAGTGTAACAATTTGATTATTCATTTCAAGAGGACTAAAGGGACCTTGATCTTTTGGCATTTTGCAGATTACATACCAAATGGCTGACATGAGGAAGGGCTTTGATATCATCCAAAGTCGATGCCAATTGCTTAATGTACAGCTGTAGCTGAGCTGTATGTCAGTTCACAAAGCCAGTATGGAAGAAGACTTCATTACAAATTCATATACATTTTGAAAACATATAGACATATGAAAGATGTATTTGAAGGAAAACCTAAAATAGGATTAAGAAATATTCCATTGTATTATGGGTCCTGGTCCTCAGACTCCTTGATTCCACTCACACAAGGATGGTATTTTCTGGTCTGGATAATTTAGATAAACAAGGAATAGCCCAGCCTGCAGAAAAGGCTAAGAGATACATAACCACTAAGAGCCAAACATAACTCTTTGTCAGGAGTAGCACTCCCAGTGACATTAATGGTAACTGCATACTGCAGTAGGGACAGTCTGCTTTCTACAGAAACCTTCCGCTGCAGCCTGTCAGAATTTCAGAATTTCACCAGCCCTTGAAACAAGGGGAGTGGGACGTAGCTTGTTGCATGTTCTTGTTAGGCATACTGGTCTTCTCGAGATGAAACTAAAGCTATGAGGAAAACAAATCCAAGGAACTTCCATTTGTCTTACTGCATCAATTGTATAAAATCTGGCACAAGCAAACGTTTACTGTAGGTTATTTTGCCAAGTTTAAAATCCTCTTCCTAGATGCACCATGTTTCCAGTGCCTTTCAGAGGGGATTCCTTCCTGCCAACCTTTTTTATAATATTTACTCAGGGGAAGCAGTGTGTTTTCCACAGAGTGATCCAAATTCAGTTTGCATAAATCCACGGAAGTCAGTGGAATTATGTTGCCAAGAAAGAAAATGGTGTCTTCATTCTTCACAAGGCTGAGAGAAAACTGGATACAAGTAGAAGAGTGTATGAGAAAGATCAGGATGTGACCACTAAAGATAGAGTTCACTTGACAGACTTGCCCTTTTTTTACTTCCTAAGTTTCTTTTTTAGCACCATCTACCATATTATTAATCATGTTGTCTTTCTACAGCTCCATTTGCTCCTTCTTAGTTAATATTTACCTTGTGCTGTACCTCTGTGAAGGATGGAAAGATGGGGTTTTCATACATGTGGCTATCCTTATGATTGTTCTATTCAAAGTTCAGGATTTGGAGTAATTTAAGACATGCATAAGGCCTGCAGAGTTCTGTAAATATGTCTGAGGGGAGAAATATAGCAGCTAAGTGGGCTGGCTTTTCTTAAAGTACTTCCAAAACAGTACTGGGTATGTCTGAAATGCTGTATTCTTCACTCTTTCAAACTAAAAATGGGTAGCCTCTGGAACCAGTGAGTAGAAGACTTCACATTGGCAACCATTGTGAAGATCCGATTCCTACTGTAGTGAAGTTGCAGCTCTTTTTGAAGGTCAGTTTTTCAAATTACCAATAACAGATAATCAAGAAGATGATGCAGACCCTGGTTAAAGTGGCATGCACTTACCTTCCTAGATCCATCTTCTGAATCAAGGCTTTGCACTATCATCTATCAGTTGCCTTTATCTAAAATATTTGTTGGCTTCTGATTCATAGCTGTTCACAGATAACCCAGGTTAATTTACTGATTCAGACAGCCACCCCTTTCTACACAGTGCTAACATCCCAGTTGTGCCTCTTACCACAGAGGCACCAAGATATGAACAAATAAAAACAGGTCACTCGGCTGTCACAAGCGTGAGAAAATAACTCTGCCAGCATAGAAAATGGGTATGTTAGCATTCAGGTTTTATACTTTATTTTTGCACACAAAGCAACAAATTTAAAAAACAATTGGCAAGTAATGTGACCAACAAACTTCTTGAGTTTCATTTAATATATTAATGAGCTTTCTTAACTCTGAGCAAGAGAGAAACCAAAGACGTGTTTTCCCTAGATCTTTAGAGAAAACACAGAATACTTCCAATGGAAATTACCAATCTAGAAATCACTCTCTGGAGCCCACTTAAGAAGACGTGCTTGCACTGACATCATGGAAGTTGTCTGGGGATGCAGTGATCTGAGGTCAGAGGGGGCTGATTTGGGTAAGGAAGTGTTTTGGAATTCTGCTTTTGGAAAGCTAACTAGAGCTGCTAAGTATTAACATCTATTTTAAGTCAGAGTGTTATCAGAAAGAATTAATATGCTTGTCTTCAAGCCATTGCCTTATCTCTTACTGATGGTTATTTCAGATGATGTGCATGAATCTGCGAAAGGCTAGAATTTAAGTCAAGTGATTAGTCAAGCAAAGTTTACTAAACAGAAATTTGTATATAAATGTATTATGAAGGCATGCCAGGAGAAAATGCATTGTGTGGGTATGTGGATTGTATTGGCTCTCAGTTTTGCTACAGATCCATATCTCAGGCACTGAAAAGCTTAAGGGTCCTCAAATTTAATTCAGCTCTTATAGACTGTGTGACAAAGTGTCAGTCTAGGTTCCAGATTCACCAGAAACAGAAGAGAGAAAAAAACCCTTTCCAAATGTGACTGTATCTTAAGCTCTTATGTGTCCTAACCACTATGGTTACAGTCTCTGCAGAGTGATGGGAAATGTGGGCTTGACACTCTCCAGGCACAGCACTGAGCTGTTTTACATCTTGGAGTTCTCTGACCATTGACTAGAAACAATCACATATCCTGTGCTTCAAAAACATCCATGACAGGGTTCCTTGCTTTGGCTTGTGCTGGATGGAGAGACTTTCCAAAGATAGTTACCACTCTGAAACCTGAGGAGAGGAATATTGTCTTGTGATACTGCTGATCAATGAGCTAAGCTGTGGAGAGGGAGAGGAGGGGTGTTCTGGAGGTTGCAGAGCTCTGCTGCAGAGAGAGTGCACCTCGAGCTTTGTCATTTGAATCCTTTGTGCATTTGATATTCTGGCTTTCAGATGGCCACACGTGAAATCTGTGATAGAGTAGTGAATCAAACCACAGCCTCCTGGCTTAAAATCCACTTAGCTACCCTCACTCCCCTGATTAGCATCTCTCTCTTATTTTTTCTTTCTTTTATCTTTAATTTTTTTCTTTTTTTTAAGAAAAATTTCTTTTAAAAACTACAAAGGACAGTTGAGAGGCATTTTCTCATTTTTGTAAAATGTTAAAGCTAGAAGCTTTAAGAGTTGTCAAAGAGATTTAGCTACACTATAGTTACTATAGCCATTAACTTCAGTGGCAAAGCCCTCTGCCACCACATGTATTTTTTGAGTTATTTTTATGTAAGTGTATTTAAAGTTGCAAGGCCAAACTTTATGAAGTTGGGAAAAGTCAGAATCATAGTTCCTAAGTAACCTGAATTTGGTTTCTTTATATATGTACATTATGGTATAGTTTCAAAAAATATTACTTTTTTCCCCTGTGTGACTCAGTACTTCTCATGATGAGGATGAGCAACTACTCTTATTGTTTAGATCAGTCGCATGCTTTATTTACCAGATAATATTCAAATCTATTCTGACTTTTTCTATTTGTTTTTTTCCCCTACCGTGCCCATTACTACAGCATTTTAAAATTACAAAACCCTCTTATATTCATTTTCATTGTGCTTGGATATGATGGGACTGGTGGGGAAATAGGGACACAGGATTTAAGTAACCTCTAGCTTTTGGGTGCTCATTGAGAGATCCCCAGTAGCTGATTTTTTTTCAGAGCACTTTATTTGTTCCCAGCTCCCACTGAGTTCAGCTGCAGCTGTAAGTACTTAGTGCTTTGACACATTAGGCTCCTGGGGCCCAGGTCAAACAAGGAACACAGAATAAGTAGCCACCTGGCTGAAATGACTTAGCTTAGTGTGGTGGGGTACTTGGTGGTAGAAGCTGATATCCAGTCTAAGTCTGTATCCAATTGCCAGAGCTATGAGATTGTCTTTTCTTTTCCAGCAAATCCTTCCTCGTGTAGCATGTGAGTCTTCCTAGCAATGAAGTAGGAGTCTTAAAGTTCCTATTCTTGCCTCATTGTGATGAGGCACACTAATTCACTGCAGGACATGTCTGCTTTTTTTTTAACCCAAATGAAGTTACTTGGAGTAGGGAGGGATAGTGTGTGGTCATAGTAGAGCTAGAAGAAAGTCAACAGCTTTGAAGGAGGTAACCTGGTTAAGCATAGGAATCGGAGAGATACATCTTTTTGGTAGGAGTTGCTGAGAGGAAGGGAGGAAAGATGTCTGAAACTCATATCTGCCTCCTTAATGTTGGTTTTCTTCCAGTATGTCTTTGTTAGAAATATATTACATCTTCCTAATCTGTCTGCTTCCTGAGGGATAGAAACCCAAACGGGATATGGAGTGGTCACCTCTGATATTGATACACAAGGAGGCCTGTTATGGTTCCTGCTGTCCTGCTCCGTGTTTGCCCTGGACTCCAGAGACATCCCTGGCATCTTTGTCTTGTGGCTACTGTTCTGCAGGCTCTATGCTTTTCCCCCCATGCTCCTTGAAAAAGCTTCAAGAGACCCCCATGTGCAGTCTTTCCTTGCTAGGAGCAATGAGAAAGCTTCCTTTTTTTGGGGCAGGGTTCATCAATGCTTAGAGATGCAGATCTCTG
This sequence comes from Pelecanus crispus, assembly GCF_030463565.1. Taxonomy (NCBI): domain Eukaryota; kingdom Metazoa; phylum Chordata; class Aves; order Pelecaniformes; family Pelecanidae; genus Pelecanus; species Pelecanus crispus. The sequence continues at coordinate 34,769,791 of NC_134651.1, forward strand.
GAGACATTTACTAGACCTTTAATCATCTTCCCAGAGAGACAGAAAAGCAAAGGCCAGTGTATACCAGCTTTTGCAATTCTCTGTTTTCTTGGCTATGTGCACAGCTGGTTCCTACCACCAAATGCCTTAAGGAGAGATGGAAATGTTTCACTGAGGACAGTGGAGCCTTCAAATGGCACTGAGAAAATTCACAATGACACCCAGTTGTTGAAGTCCCAAAACTTTCTCACAGGAGGTGTTTTGCTCCTTCCCCCTGTAGTATTTTTAAGATCTTGCTCTAGAAAGGATGGCTAGGTACACAGACAGTCAGCCAGAGGATTGGTAAAGGGAAAAGAAGCAACTCCATATGCAAAGGATTATGGATAAGAAAGGTCCCTATAAAATTTCTCATAACTGCCTTGGCATGTTGTCTCTTTTCTCATGGTTTAATCTTTTGAGATAAATGTAGGGCACAGCAACCATATGCAGATGAGCTGAGAGGCTATTTTTTTTTAAGATGGCTTAAAAAGACTATTGCTAATCATCATGCTCAGTTACAGCTCTTGTAAGAAGTCAGATCTGCAGTTTTTGCTTCAAGTATTACCAATGTATCCCAAATATTCCTTCTTCTGCAAAGATGTCAGTAGAACAAAGTAAGTCTGATGCTTCCTGAGGAAGGACTGTATGTACTGAAGGATTTGTGTTGGTCATCCACTCTAAGAATATTCTCAGAAGTTTGAACTAATGGTAATTTAAGTGTCCACTTTCAAGTGGCATGTGAGTAAGCTTCTTTGAGTCTTCTGTCTTATTTCTCAACCAGCAAGGGGCACTATGAGTCATGTCAGTATTCAGTTTGCAGACTTTGGATCTCAAAACAAAACAAAAACAAACAAGCAGAAAGGTAAAAATACTGGCTATGGTTCTGTGTCTTGAAATGTCTGGTTCCATATATCTAATGCCAGCCACACTGCTTACCTCTATAATAATACTCTCATGTTACTTTTCTGTCTGTTCTTTGGATTTTTTTATTCCTGGGCCTCTAAACCAACAACTAACCCACCTCTTTCTTTAGTGTCTAGCTCTCCTGGAGTTTTGACTCCTGCCTGGGAAAGCAATGATCAGTCACAATTATTTTAAGAGACAGTAGTGGCCATGGAAACTGATTGAAAGGAAAAGATTGGAAGGGTGGGAGAGCAGAGCCTGAAGACCTCTTCAGGGAACCTCTTTATTGTTGGGTTTACAACTGAACTGCCAGTCAATAGAAATCACAATGAGGCAAGATCAGACTAAAAATGTGCATTGTTCTAACAATGAAGCAATTAATCTGTTTAATAACTCACCAGTTACTGTGGTTGATTGTCTTACTGCTAACCTTAAATCAAACTCACATTTGCTACAGATCTGCTTTAACTAAAATAGCAATTAAATTGCGGGCAGACTAGAGATGACAATCATTGCTTGCAGCCACATCTATGGTTCACCATTTAGTAGCCTTAGACACTCCCTTGTTCAAAGGCAAGGCGACAGTGGCAAATCCAGGAAAGTATTTTGTTGCCTTTGCACTCAGGTAATCTCAAAGGTGCCAGACTAGTCCTAGAGACCAAAAGGTCTGCCTGTTTGTAGAAGGAGTAGATCACTAGGTATTAATAAAAGATTGCCCAGCCCAGGAGGCTCAGTTCCATGCTGGCCTAGAGGTAACCTCGTCTGCAGCAATTAATAAAAAAAAAAAATTATTTTCTGACACTGTTACTAAGGTCTTTGAGCACAACGTAGACCTTTGGCTTATTCCTGTTTAGCAAATAAATTTTTTTCAAATACATCATCTGTGCAGTTACCTAGAAGGGAAAATTGTGTCTTACTACTTGTCCCCCCTGCAATCTATTCCTTCCATAAACAATATGTATTTGGTGGAGATAATACTATAATGGAGAATTTTGTCTCAGAGAGTAGTTTAACAAACACATAATGATTTCCAAATCACAGTCATGATGTTTGCAGAACTGCTTTTATAACCAGGTATTCCAACACATTTACATGCAAAACCTTTCTAGTTTGCTTATGCTTATATTTCCATGTTCAAAATATCCAACTTCACAAGTGGTTTGACCTGTGGTAGAACCTGTAACTTCTAGATGCTGATTCAGTTTAGAAGATTATGTGGTCTGGTAGAATACTTTCTGGTTTCAGCTTAGTAAAGCTGATAATACCAATGACTTATACCGATGGCTTTGTTGTATGGGTCACATAGTTTCACCTCCATCTTTACGTGCAAAATTGTACTACATGGGAATGGAGGTAGGGTAGACTTAGGGTGAAGACCTAATTAAAGTTCCTATCCTTTGTACCTTTGGGGAAATGGTTTCTATCTCGGCTTCATTTGTCTTTCATTCCTGCCTCCACCCTTTCTTTTTTGTGTGTCCCGTCCCCACCCCCCCTTTAGATTGTTAGATGTTTAAATGCAGGTATTTGACTGTCACATCTGTTATGTGCTATCTACTACAGTGAGGCTTGTTCTTAACTGAGTTTCTGGCTCCTGCTGAATACAGTGAATGCCCACGTTTAGTCAGCTGTAGAGTCTATAAAGGCTGAGTCTATAAATCCTGAGCAAGCTGACTGAGAAAATGCGTCTGATTTCACAGAGACCTTGGGAGATGTTTGCCTTTTGATTATCTGCAAGATTTCTAACCTATTCTGTTTTCTTCAGTACCGAAGGATGTGAATAGCTGGAATAATCAGAATAAAACTCATTTCTAGTCAGAACCAAGTCACAGGGAGATATTACCCAACACGTTCCTTTGCGTAGGAGCTTGAATCCATTCCATTATTTTGTCAGCCAATATTTATGGTCTTCCAACCTCTTCCCCATGGCAGTTGGCTAAAGTTTGAAAGCAATTAC